>NW_015386454.1:1202108-1208350 GCF_001527695.2 Protobothrops mucrosquamatus | reverse complement strand
GACCATAATCAGGTAAGACCTCACGCCAATGGTTCTCAACCTTTTCTTTACCACCGACCCCTTTTAAATACCTTTTGTGGCCATGGTCCATGGCCACGGACCACCAAGACTTAATTCAAGATTTAAATCATAACATTTCTTCAAGACTTTGCGGACCCTGTGATGACATTACAGCCTCCCAGGGGTCCACGAAACACAACCTGAGAACCACTGCCTTATGCTAATAATATTGTACAGATGAACATAAGCTTTTTCTTGCCTCACTGAGATCAGCAATTGTTAAGTTCATTCCTGCCAATTGTTTCCATACAGGTTCTGCCAGATTAAGGCTCAGAGGGCTCCCAGTCCGAATAGCTATCCCCAACATAACTCCTAGGTAATAAAAAAAAAAAAAAGGAAAAGTGTTGCACATATTGTATGATCAAAGCTTTACTCAAATTTTTTTTAAAAAGTTTAAAAGCTGCAACATAATTTACCTAGGAAGCGAAACATGTTCATGTGCAATGAAGATTTTGCTGCAGGGTTTAGGAGAAAGCAATCTCTGTTTGCTCCAGATTCATCCCTTCCATTAGGAGTCACAATTAATAATGGTGTCAGTCCATTCTGAAGTTCTTCACATATTTCTGCTATTGATTCGCTGTAGCCCCCACCACAGTCATCCACAGATTCACCTGACAGAAAGAAAAAATTACTTTGTGGAACTGCTAAATTAGTAGTTTAAAGTTACATTCAGCCATGTTTATAATAAACATTCATTAGATGCAATGAAAAGGAATACTTGCTGAATTCACTCATTTTGCCATTCAGTTAATCCTAGACAGAATATATATTTTAAAATGTTTATTGATCTATAAAAACATGCTTGATCAGTAAATGTGCAGTCAGATACCACAGGATGAGCCAATTAGTGCCCTCAATATGATCTATTCAAAGCCACACATCCTCTCTTAATCCCTCTTGTTCTACATGTTTAAGTTTCATAAGGATTTATTTACATGTACAGGTCGTCCTCAACTTACAACTGGTCACTTAGTAACCATTCAAAATTATGATGGATCTTCCCAGGAGTACTTATGACAAAGGCCAAAAAAAAAAAAAACAAGTGAAGAAATATCCAGCAAGCAACATGTAACAGAAATATCTGAAACTATTTTTTTTAATCTAAGAAGCTTTCTGTTTGAGAATGACAATATGCAATTAATTTGGGTTGAGAACCAGTTGACAACATTTAGTGTTAAGGAAAAATTATGACTGACATTTCTTCTTTTCGGTATTTATTGTACAAGAAAGGAGAAAGTATTGTAACATTAGATTAAGTGAAAAACAAATACTACCAACAAACTTGACTTTCCAAACACGATGAGGTAGAAGAAGACTATCTGGACTGAATGAACTCATCTTAGCACACATCTGTCCAAACACAGATTTTGTGCCATCAGGACCAGCCAATCCTCCTTTGCTTCTAGATCGCTTTACCTGATCACAAAACAGAAGTAACCCTAGTAAAAATCTGACTCTTAGCAAAACTTAAAAGCTTAGAGCATTTTAGTAATGCAAAAACACACACTCAAATTAATGGTCCTAGTAAAATTTTTCAGCAGCTAGTTTTGAAGACACACACACAATACTGGATGAAAGTCAGAGAAAAGGATAATGTACTTGAAAGTTAAACAATAACACAATTCTAAATCTGCTCTATACTTACTCCCCCCTTCTTTAACTCTGATTTTCCTTTAAAGAGATATAGAATTCTCTATTATTCCAAAACATACATGCAATGTCTTTCACATGTTTTGCTCAATGAAATAAAACAATAAACAGTAGTATATTCAGCCTCTGAAAAAAAATTCTTGAAAACATACATCTGGCCTTAGGCCTAATATTAGATGTGTTCACGTCATTGACATTTTTTTTGATAACCACTTCCTTCTATGAAGTGACCACATGTGATGCTGATTTCCTGAATTTTAGTGATGCCTGAAGGCATTCTAAACAATGTCAAGTTATAGAAGATGGGCAAAACAATAACAGCAATGTGAGATGTTCTATGTAGAGAAGCATTATGTTTTTGTGGTTTGAACCATGTCGAGATTGTGACATATACTGTAGACCAGGGATTCCCAACCCACTGTTGGGAACCTGGCCGCAGAAGTAGCAGGTGAGTGTGTGAAGCTTCATTTGCGCATATGTGGAATCTAGGTTGCAAGTACAAAACCATCCCCTCTCCCCCCTGCCACCGTCACTACCAATCCATGGAGCCAGAAAGGTTGGGGACTGTGCTGTAGGCAACAAAGATTTCATAATGTCTTAGTCTTAATGCTCTGAGTTCACATAAATATATATTTGCTATCTTTCATCAGGATCATGGTGGCATGATTATCAATATAACAAAAAGAAATGTTCAAGCTATGTTTCTATTGGCAACTGTTTGTGTTCTTAAAAACTCTTTCTAGATAACTTAGACATGGATGTTCTTTAGGAAAAGAATCACTCAAAATTAATCAGGGCTCTGCTTAACTGAGCTCTTTCCTCTTTCAGCCATATTAGCAGCATCTATTCAACATTGCTCAGGATAGCTCTGTTTTCTTCCAGAAAGGCTCTTGATGAGCAACATGTGGATTCAGGGAGAGTGGGAAGGGAATGTAAACTCCTTCCATCCAGAGACATGGAAGATAAGAATTACACGTGCCTATCAGAGCACGACTATGTACATATAACCCACACAATTGTAAAGAGTTTCACAAAGCAGACTGGATCTTTACAGATTAATGTTTAATTTACATATAACTGTATCTACCACAAAACCACAAAACTTTACAGATGTCTTATGGCTACTAACATGTGTTTTTTTCTATCAAATAATGTGAAGCTTTTAAAAGCAACAAATCAATCAGCAACAATCAATCAGAATTAGAAAGTGGCATAACCTCTATCGGTATTATAAGTGGTCTTTCCCATTCTCTAATCCTCAACTTCAAACACAAGGCTGGCCAGAAATCTTACTTTCAACGCAGTCATATTATGACATTCTTACTTGTATTCTGTTGAGTTCTACAACTGGCCCATGTTGACGATCTCTCACCATAGTTGCTTGTACAACCTTTCTAAAAGCTGCCTCCTAAAAAAGAGAAAATAAGAGATTTGGAACATAACTCTAAGTTTTAAAACATAACTTTTGGTTGAATATTTGACATTTTTCACTTTTCATTTAAAATATAAAAATTTACATTAGTAGAAATATATTAGACAAAAACCTATTAGTAATTTATATTTGAATTCCATGTATCAATGCTATGATCTTTATATACTGTAAATCTTACACCTTGGATGAGATGTTGACAATGTGATTATGACAGTATCTGATAATGATTAGTAGGATGTTTTGAGATACATGCCTTTCCTTGTGATATCAAAATTCCTCGTAATGCATCAAAGCCCATTGAAGGACCCTGGCCAGTCTCATCAAGGTGTCCCTCAAGATCAAACATGGGAATACAAGGACAAAAGAGCTCAGAGATGTGATGCAACAACAGCAATCTGTTCCTTAAGGCAATGATAGGAATTTCCTGTAGATGATTGTATTCCATAGGAACCTACAAAATTCACATCATTAGAATTTCATGTGCATTGAGTAATGAGTGATCTTTCATGTAAGATAATATAAGACCTAATAGTCAGCTGATTAGGCACCTTCTCTATTGAGTATTATGCGTTGTTTTTATATGTTTTACATTTTAATCATAATAATAATACACAGTATTCACAAACTGACTACAAACAATGTTATGATTAAGTAGCAACGATGGTGCATTGGAAGATCTGCAAGAAATATAATTTGCCTGGAGGCATGAATTGGTGGGACCATAAAATAGAGAAAGTCATAGAAAATGAAGAAGCTAAAGTGATTATGATTTTTAATAAACCATAAGAAGTCTGGGAAAACATTATATCTTTCTCATCAAATCATTCCTTTTGGCCTCAAGCCTAACAAGTCATCAGCTAACATGACAAGTGCATAAACAGAGCAATACTTCTATACTTTTACACTTGTGACTATTATATTCTGATTTTACAGTTTCCAAAAGATTAAAAATATGTGTTAAAAGATTTTTTTTACCTGGGAAGGGAGCTTGCCTGCATTAGCAGGTTTACTAGTAGACCAAGCTAAAGTATGCGCTGAACCACAAGCTACTCTGTTGATCTTTTTACCCTGAAGTGCTGCAACCAGACGTGGTCTTTGGATGGCATTAGTTGTCCCATCTCCAAGCTGCCCTTCATCATTATCTCCCCACGTATAGACTTCACCTGTACCATTTAAAATTATTATTTATCAACTCAAAAAAAATCAATCATAGTAATGACCTAGAAATGGTATGTCATTTACAAAATGACTTCAATAGCAATATCTATTAATGAAAAGTAATAATTGGCACAACAATCACAACATTTAACAAGACATATATAGATATATATGGGTATTTCTTTTAATTTAGTGTCAGTTTAGCAACAAAAGGGGAGGGAAGGTGGTGATTCAGGAATTTTCACATCTCAGAGAACAGCTGATGACATAGTCTTCCAACTTGGCTGATTAACTTGGACAAAGAAGTATTCTCTACATGCATGAGATTGAAAATGTATGTTTGTTAGAAATCAGAAGCATAGACTCTACTTTTTAGCACAAAGGAAAAGCAGAGCCTGGATTCTTGAACCTGAATGATAATTTGGGGGAAAGGGGGAAGGGGGAAGGCACAGGAAATTTAAGCTATTATTACTTTTTCTTAGGATAATTACATTTATTTGCTGAAGTCAATTGTCAGAATTCTTGTTTTTGATAATATTCTGGCATTATCTTCTAATATCCTTAATTTTGAACACTACTTCTGTAATCATTTTAGCTTTAACTTATAGCCTTTGACAGAGGCATTCAGAAGCATTGTACTTGGGTAGTACATTAAGTTTATATGTGCAATGCAAATTATAACATATGGGTATCTTTTAAAGGTTTACTACCTTGTCATGTTCTGTACAAATTGAACATAAGGCAAAGATGATTTTGGAAGATTTTGTTCAGAAATATTGAAAGGACACATTTTAAAAAATTGAAGGCAACTGGGATTTGAAGTAAATACTCAGCAGTGTACCAAAAGACCAGGGATGACATAATAGCCTTCTAAAATGTGTTCACTTTGGAAGTTTATGACTGTGGTTTGTTTTTAAAGGAAGTAAATTATTTCACATACCATCTTCAGTACAACACACGCAGTGTAAAGAGCCTGTTGCTATGGCAATTACTTTCTTTCCTTGTAAACCCTGGACTTGTCGAGGTCTTCGAACATGGTCATCTGATCCATGACCTAATCGATGGTAATCTCCTTTGCCCCTATATCCAAAACATAAATTGCAATTAACACATCCATCTTTAATCATTACTAATTATACAGGCATGTAAATTAGGAGAATATAGATTTTGATATAATTCTGTTCCCTATATTTAAAAAAGCAAATACCACAAAGATAAACCTGTGATCTTCCTAGATTCCATTAAAGAAGCATAATTTTGCTAAAGGAATACCTTACCTGTTTGTAAAAAATACCAGTATTATGTTTTTTTAACCTCCCACCTGCTGTGATTATGTTTTTCTTTAAAAGAAAATAAATCACTAAGAGTAGTATTACATTTTTTTGAAGAATAAATACACTTACCAAGTATATACTGCTCCCGATTTGGTAAGGGCCACTGAAAATTGTGAGCCACATTCTACTTTAACTACTCCAACACCAGTGAGAGAATCAATCTAGGGAAAAAAGTTTAAATGCAGCTTGTCAAAGAAGGTAACTGCAGAACATGCAGCACGTTGAGGAATCTTAAAAATAAAGGTCTACTCTATTCTAAAAAGATACTACTAAAATCCATGTTTCATTATTTAAAGAAATAATTTAAAATATTCTGATCTCATTGTCTCTTCTTTATCATCTCTGTTTAATTGATCTACCCACCCATTTCCCCAGAGAAATAAGAACAGGAGAAAATGAAGGCCACATCTGAACCAACAATAGATTGGTGCACATAACTTTCATTCCCATGAAAACAGATGATAACCATGTAGAGCAATCTCATGAAGAGTAACACAATTGTTAAAAAGAGCCTTAAAATTCAGAAAATATATCAAGAAATGGATATATTTGTTTCTATGAGAATGGCTTCCATAGATATCTGATCAATTGCTGTTATCATTAAAGAT
>NW_015386454.1:1128150-1202030 GCF_001527695.2 Protobothrops mucrosquamatus | reverse complement strand
TGATTCATGTCTAATGGTTTATACACACTAGCATATTTCCATGATTATTTCATAATATTATTGGATTTTAATACTGTACACCTGCTGGAAGTGACAGAGAAAGTCAGGTAGAAGAGAAAGGAATCTGAAAACTTTTCTTGCTTTTTCCTGATTTAAATTTCTGAAAACAAGTACAAGCCAGAGGGACCAACATTTCCAATTATGGGAGAAATCAGAATCTTTCATGGTCTTCTATAACTTATTGGACTTTATTCAAACTAGTCTGAAATGCATTTGTTAAGTCTGAGAAATTATTGATATGCACAGATTTAAATACAGATGTTTCTCGAATGAAAATTTTATTTAGCTCATGTCATTCAACATTATTCTGAACCCAATAGATAAGACTAAATATTTTTACAAGATAGAAAAATGGTGCACATTTTTTTCTCATTTTATTAAAGTATGAATGAAGTACCTTCATTGACACTTTGCAGCCATCACTTCCACCTCTCCCAAGCTTTCCATAGTCTCCATCTCCCCAAGACCAGACAGTATCATCATCTGTCAAACAGAGTGTCTGTGCATCCCCACTGCCACAGGCTATGTCAATCACACGATAGCCCTGGAGTGCTTCAACCTGTCAAACAAGCATTTGGTTATCAAATAATTCAAATGATCAGAGCCTTAAAAGGTTAATTAGTATAATCATGCACATTCATGTAGGTCTGTACATAACATTGAGTACAGTAGTACAGTGGTACATTACATATTACATGCCATTCTGAAAGGTTTGAGCATTCGCATGCATTTCATGAAACAGGAACATATGGCATATTAACTTTTAGATGTGGTATTCATTTCACTGAATTGATATTGTATTCTGATTTACAACTTGCACACCATCTCACCAGCTTAGGTTTCAACTGATCCTCACTGTCCCCATGACCAAGACGTCCATATCTTCCCTTGCCCCATGTATAAAGATCTCCTGCAGCAGTAATACATGCACTGTGTGCTCCACCAGCAGCAATATCAACAACTTCTATGCCCCGCAAAGATTCAATTACTCGAGGACGATCACAAGGACTAAACAAAATAATTGTAAAGCATAAAGGGCAATACGTTAGTAAATACATTGGGGACTGCAAGGTCATTGTATAACAAGTTAACTGGAACAGTTAAAACAAAGTTTGAGACTTTTCAAGATAAATAATCCTTACACACTTTTTACTGCCTTTAAAGGATTATACAGAGCTTTCATGTTTTGTTCCGTTCTGAACTTGTGGAAAAAAAGTCCAGTGATAAGCCATTCCAATTCCATACTCCCAGCTTCCCTCTTTCTCTCAAATGCATTCACTACATTCTGAACTATGCCTGCTACTTCAAAATCCCTGGCACAGATTAATGGTTAGTAGTTCAAATCTGCACCATCCAATAATGTCTAACCCAATTGGGGTATTACAGTTTTTCATTTCTTGCTAAATTATTCTTTGGTTTATTATAAACACTGCAGCTTCGTTGCTTTGCTCATATGGTCTATCAAGTAAATTCTGACTCCTGGTGACCACAGAAACAAGTCCTGCAGTGTTTGGGACAACATTTTCAGAAATGATTGATTGATTTCTAGAGTGACTAATCCTCAATGAGCCAATTGAATTTCATGCCTAAAACAGGACTAGAACTCAGTCTCCAGGCTTCTAATCCAGCACTTTTAACTACTACATTAAGTTGCTTTAGGATTTTACACATCAATGGAGCATATATGATATTACTCATAAAATTGTGCTACCTCCGGTTGCCATGGCCCAGTTTGCCATCTTCTGCCTCACCCCAGGAATAAACTTCTCCCTCTGAAGACAATGCTAGACAATGCTTTCCTCCAGAATTCACAGCAACTTTCTTGATAAACACATGCTGAATGGATTCTAGTAATGTGGGAGTAGAAACAGACTCTGTCCCCCCAATTCCAAGTCTTCCACCTGCACCATATCCTGTGGCATAGAGCTAAAATAAAACATATATTACTTGTATGAATTTCTCACACGTGAATATTATTAGATTACATTAAGAATAGTACTGCCATCCAAAATTAAGACCTTTGTTGTTTTTCACCTATTCTGTTTGCTTCACCTAGAAGCATTTGTATATTTTGGGCTGATTATTATGTTTTCTTTGCTAGCTTTGTTTATATTCTACAAATTTTGGTATTACCATCCATCTGCAGCCCATTTATGGATTTATGCTTGCTGAAAAGCTCAGTTAGAGAAAGTTTCAAAACATTGAAGGTCCTTAAAATTCAAGTGATTGTAAATGAACACTCCCAGCATTTGGTCTGAATTCTAATATTACCGCAGTAGATAATCAGTATTACTCTTCCCATTATTGTAACTAGCCAGGCTGTTCTGATATTATGGTAGGCCTGGTCAGTTTCCATCTAGAAATTTCAATTCCATCATTCATAGCCCAGTACTGTAATAATTCTTTTTGAAAACCCCTTTTGAGATGAGAATTTAAGAGATAGAAATAAGGCACTATTTATAACAATAGCAGTAGCACTTAGACTTATATACTGCTTCACAGTGCTTTACAGCACTCTCTAAGTCAGGGATGTCAAACTCAATTTCATTGAGGGCCGCATCAGCATTGCGGTTGTCCTCGGGGGGCCGGGTAGGTGTGGCTAGGGTGGGCGCGGCCTACTGGATGGGCATGGCTGGAGTGGGTGTGGCCTACTGGGTGGGCATGGCCAGCTCTTCATCATTCGCGTCAAGGGTGCCTGTGGGGGCCTGGGCAGGAGTGGGACAGATCTGAGGGTCTCAGGCAGAAGGGAGTGGGACTGGGGCAAACGCCAAGGCATGGTCCACTGGAAGAGCCTCACTGTTCCTCTCAGGCCATGCGAGGGGGGGGCTGGATGGTGCCCCTTCGTCAGGAATGAAGAAATTCACCATCGCCTGGAAGTGGCCAGCACATAGCCCTCGCCTACTTCACATATCTGGCTTGGTGGGCTTTGGGGGAGGGGATGCCATGAGCAACGTGAGAGTCGACATAACCTGCGCAGTGCCGTCCAGCCCCCAGCCTGCCTGCTTTCGGCAGGCAGCGAGGCACTCTCCCCACAGTGCCGAGAGGCTGAGCCAGGCAGCGCGAATCCGAAAAGAAGCGCGATGCCACCCGGCCCCCAACCTGCCCAGTTTCGGCAGGCAGCAGGATGCTCTCCTCACAGCGCCGAGAGGCTGAGCTGGGCAGTGCGAAGCTTGCCAGCTTTGCACCTTGCTGCCTGCTGAAATCGGGCAGACTGGGGGCTGAGCGGCGGCATGCTTCTTTTTGGATTTGCCCCGCCTGGCTCAGCCTCTTGGCACTGTGAGGACAGCATCCCACTGGCTGCCGAAACCCCTCCCCCAGATCCCATCAAGCCGGATATGTGAAGTAGGCGAGGGCCATTTGCTGGCCACTTCCAGGTGATGGTGCATTTCTTCATTCCTCACAAAGGGTGACACCTCCCCAGCGCGCACCCAGAGGGTGGGGCCAACTCAGCAGGGCTGGTCCCTTGCTGTTTCCAGACGGCCTTGTGGAGCTAAGACTGAATGCGTTTCAGCATAGATGGCCACCACAAAATTGTACATTGGCTCCCGGGCAGCCTGGGCCAGGGCCAAAGCAGCAGGGGCCATTCCCTCACTGTTTCCAGGATGGCTTCGCGGGCCACATGAAACCACGTTGCGGGCCGCATCCGGCCCCTGGGCCTTGTGTTTGACATTTCTGCTCTAAGTGGTTTACAGAGTCAGCATACTGCCCCCACCAATCTGAGTCCTCATTTTACCAACCTCAGAAGGTTGGAAGGCTGAGTCAATTTTGAGCCAGTCAGGATCAAACTCCTGATTATGGGCAGAATTAGCCTGCAATACTGCATTCTAACCACTATGCCACCATGGTTCCTGGTATATAGAATGGAATATAACAGTATATGCCACACATAGCAGTGTGATACACTGGATCATTAAAATAGTGATCAATTGCTTGTATTAAGACAATAATTTTTATTTAATGAGTAAATCTTTGGTTTTCATTCACAGTACTATCTCTTGCTTTACAGATTCCCTGGGATCTTCCCAATACCACTAATATTTAGCATTTAACTGTTTTTATTAAAAGTTTCAATCCCTGGTTTTATTTCAGTAAGCACATATATTAATGAGGAGAGGAGAGGAGAGGAGAGATTTTATACATAAATATGCTCCTTACCTTCCCATCAGCAGTCACTGCAAAAAGTGTCTGCTCACCACCTATTAACTGTACTGGTCTAAGCGTAGCAAGAGCTTCACATGGTGTAGGAACCTTGACTTTTGCTCCTTCTATACCCCCAAGTTGTCCTCGGTGATTATGGCCCCAGCCATATATTGTTCCACTGCCTCCTGCAGAAAGTGTCCAGTCATCTGGTCTCCTGTTGAAGGAAAGAACAAGTAGTATGACCATGTAAAACTCCCTAAAATCCCAATTCTTTACATATTTAGAAATGGAATATTGTTTATCAAAAGGTTTTTCCACCCCACCCCAAAAAATATAGCTCCAAAGAACCTGTTCATCCACTGTACAAGTTGTTCATCTTGTTCTCTTTTAAAAACTTCATGACTCTCGTGCAGGATATCAATATTTTCATGATCTGCCATTAATTCTTGAATTTTCTTGGCAACCTATAATTTCAAGTATGGTATTTTGTGATCAGTTGAACCTGAATGTTTGAATTTTTGAGTTTATGAGTCATTAAAATCCCATTGTGAAATAGGGCAAGTTATGGCAATGGGTCTAATACTGACAGACTTCAAACCACATATATCCAATATAATGTGGATAACTGATTTAAATGTGTATTTATATAACAGCTTTTTGTGCATTGTTTTAAGAACCAACATTTAAATATCCTACTAAACAAGCATTATGTTAAACCAGTACCTCTTCAAGAAAGAGGCGAGGCAGTGGTGTTCTTTTATCAAGGGCTACAGCAACTCTGGAAGCCATGCAGTATCGTCTAAACCAAGCCCATTTGTGTGTTTCTGCACAGCAGGGAAGAGTATCCAATTCCAGATCACAAGCAAGGGCTACAAGCACCTATACAAATAAAAACAGTGAGTTGAAAAGAACAAACTTTCAACTTTCGTTTGGACCCCTCACATTGATATTATTACTGGCTTCTCCTTGGCTTCATTTTATTACTGGAGGTGGAGGAGTTAGTAGTATTGGTAAGTATTATGGCAAGGATGCAATAATTCAGTTAATTGAATAAGAAACCACTTTGGTGCACTGAAATACATTGAAACAATTAGCAATAAAAGTATAAAATCGAAAGATTTTAATTCTTCAATTATTGCACTGCTCTTTATTTAAAGAATAGCAACTCGGTTCATACATGAAAGAAAAAGAACTGATTCTTTTAAAGCCCATGACTAGCTTTGTTGCATTCTTCATTTTAATCAAAGTAATTCTACTATATATTCAAATTCAGATATGCCTACAAGCAATGCTAAAGGATTCCCATTTCTGACTTTTAAATCTTTTGCACCCAATGTTAAATTACCTTAAAAAAAGGACTGTGAAGCAGTTGTTTGCCCCCTCTGACAATGGGATCTTCATAATCAAACTGCCGCTGTAAAGCCTCAGGAAGACCTTTAACGAGAGCAGCTAAGGCACTGCCAGTGAAACTCTTTGACACAAACATACACAAAAAATCAAAAGGATTAGATAGCAGTGATGGTTTTCTAGTGTTGTATATTAGCTATATCTTACAGCCAAAAGATACAGTAATTATCTAGTTTGAAAATATCATCCATCATAGCCTTCCATAATTTATACCAGTGGTGGCGAACCTATGGCACGGGTGCCAGAGGCGGCACTCAGAGCCCTCTCTGTGAGCACACGTGCCATGCTCCGGAGATGGCAACCATCCCTCTTCAACCAGCTGCCCGCTAACTCACTGAGGTCCCACGTGGTCGGATGCATCCCAGCATGGCTGGTTTCCCTCCCCTCCCATCCCATCCCTCCTAGCCTCGCATGCTCTCCTTTTCCCGGGCATGACCCACTGCATCATCTCCTCAGCTGTTTGCCGGCCTTCCAGCTCAGAGGCAGCTTCTCTGAACTGCTGGCGGCGGGCTGCGGAGCCCCAGAGTGTGCCAGTTAAGGGGCTGGCCGGCTATGGCTGCTGACGGACACTGTCGGCCCCATGTGCTCGCTGGCCTCTGTGTGCTGGGGCCGATGGTGTCAGGCAGCAGCCGCCCCAACCCCTGCCTCGCCTTGCCTTGCGACAATGGCACCCCCGCCATGCCTCGCCTAACCCTGCAAAATGAGCCTCCTGCCCACCGCCCCACCTGCCAGAGACCCCCTGGATCTCCCCCAACCCTGCCCGGCCCCCACAGGCATCCCTCCCCATGAGCAACATCAAGGTGACCACGCCCATGTTGGCCACACCCACCCAGTCTGCCATGACCACCACAGCCACGCCCACCCAGTGGGCCATGCCCACCTGGCACCCAGCGATAAATAAGTGGGTTTTGGGTTGCAGTTTGGGCACTCGGTCTCTAAAAGGTTCGCCATCACTGATTTATACCAAGAATTAGAAACATACAAGGCATATTTGACAGGCTTGTATCCAAGTACAATTTCTCAAGCTTGGTCAAATCAGTCAAATTTATTTGTATTTATTTATGCTTCATATTTCTTAACCTTCAGATATCCAGATGATCCCACATACATTCTGAAATCAAAACATCACTCAATTGTACAGCTTAAGAAATGAGAAAAAGAAACACAGAGAGAGGGACATTTAGGACTTATATCTGTATCTCTAGGATTTAAGCCAGCATGACAACAATTACTAGAATTTATGATACTAATAATGGAAGGCTTGGTATTTTTACCATAGTTCGTGCTTCACCATCATTATCTCCTAGGATTCGATTGATATTAATTGATTGGCCAAACTCAGTAGTCAGTAACTTTCGTAGTCTCTGTAAAGCCCACATTCGGTGGCCAGCAGCTACAAGATATACAGAAAAATGCACACAGGCTTAAGAAACAGTTTTTCAGTATTAGAAATCAGAAACTCAATAGAAACCTAAACTCACCTAGAGCGCTCAGCTGAGCACACGCAGCCAATGAAGCTGCTAAGCGGGGAACTATGCTTCTGTTAGAAGCAAAATTCAAACGGAAATCCAGTAAACATGTTACCAAATCCATTGATGGACAAGAAAGAATACAGCGATCTGAAAGAAGATCTTTTGGACCTGTAGGAAAAAGTCCAAAATATTAGCCATTTTCCAATCAAAAATTAGTGCTTATATTTAGAGAAATAAAACGAACACAGCTGAACTGTGTTGGGAAAGTGAATGAAAGATAACAGCAACTAAACAATTTGTATAAACTCCAACTATATCTACAATGATTGCAATCTCATTTAATGCTTTATTTATATGTAAAAGAGAATCTTTTATCACAGACATAAGGCTGCCATCAATGGATGAAAAGCTGGCTTAGTTTATCATTTTACAAATTAGATACCAACCATAGTGCCTTTATCTCTTTTTTCGTCTATTTAAGCTGCTTGCTAATAACAAGTGAAAAATGAAAAGAACAAATATGCCAATACAGAGACATATTTCTATCCTGAAACAATACATGCGATTCACCTGCAGCTGGCATGATGGGATAAACTGTGAAGCGCCAACCCCATCCATTTACAGAGCCATCACTGATAAATTTCCATTTTAATTCATCACCTGGAATGCGCAGTTCACTAGACCAATCAGACCATTCACGACCTGAAATATTTAGATAAAGTAGTCAATTTAATCTTTGACTTGTTCAGGAAGGGAATCTATTATTTTCACTCTGCACATAAAACAGCACAATACATCATGATGATCCTCCAATCATAACTTTTCATCTTCACCGAAGATTACAACTCCAACTGCAGCAGGTCATTATATAACAATCCAATCAGATTGGATATTTTTTTTCCCCAAGACACTGAGGGAGAACATTAAAATGCTTAGAAGGGATGCTCAGGCCCAAATGATTGCTCCATTTCAGAACATCTTCCCCAAATACAAGTTTTGCAAAGCATAATTAGAAAATGAATCAACATTAAAAATTGGGAACAACAAAAATAGGTGGTTCAAGAAATTTAAATAAGAGAAAAAAATGGCAGAAAGTACAATGTAATATGGGGATGGGAGGAAAGGGAGAGAATTTAATTATTACTTCTAATTTATGAAATGTATCTGAATTAAACATTTTTATTTATTTAAATTTCTGTTGCATTTACGGACCTTCAACAAGAAGTTCATCCACAAAAAACCTTTTTCTTACTTAAAATGTCACATACATATTTCATTACCTGATCTCACAGAAACTATCCGGTTGACTCCATCCATGACAGTGAGAGGATCATGGCGTCGTTCTGTGGAGCACTGGCGGTCAAATTCTACTCTAAGACCTTCAGCACCTAAAGAATGAATCATCAAAGTAAAATCAAAAGACTCAGACGAAGGAGGACAAAGAAGATTTGTTTTCTTTAAATTCTATATTCATTGTTTAGTTGGATTTAACTATATTTTCAGGCAAGATAATTAAGCCTTTCATGCTCAATATCTGAAACTTAATTGCAAAATAATAATTGAAATGCACATAGTTTAGAACCACTACTCCAATTCTGAACCTAAATTCTAAAAGATTCTTTAATTGTACTAGTCTTAATCTGTAATACGATTTTATTAAACCAAGATAACTGAAATAATTTTAATAGATACAGGAACACTGCTTCTAAATTAATCTAGCACTGCAACAGCATAATTACTGTATGGTACAATGTAAGAATCCTTATATTGCATAACATTATGCATACTCTTTTGCTATATCTTAGAACTCTGTGTCCTGGGCTGATCAAGTATGTATTATATGACCTTAACAATAATTTAGACATTTTAGATCCCTTTCATCAAAGCTGAAACTACTATATATTCCCAATATAACTTACAATGGTAGTACATATCCTATGTCTGATTTCAGGATACTCTTTAAAATATTTTAGTACCTGGTATTTTAACAGTGCCACTGGTAGAAGTATCATCAGTATATGGATGACTACTTTCTACCACCACTGGCTGAGAAGAGAGACGACCACTTTGTGAATCAGTTGCCACATCTTCCAACTCAGTAACACACAGTTCCAACAACATATCAGCCACCTGAAAATATACAGGTATATACTTAAAGCTTTTTTAAAAAATTCTAATCTTCAGACAAAATGACTTACAAATTATCAATCATTAACTTTTTTATCATTTTATTATCTAAATATGATTTAGATCCTGGCTTTCTGCCTACCGAATGACTAACCAAAAAAAGGCATCAAACTGTTAATTTTTAAAAAATTATTATTAAAATTAACTGAAAATACCTAGCTGAGGAAAAACTAAGCTTTTATTATTAAAAGCAGAAAGACTAGGGGGTAAGTGCAAATCTCCTTTTCTTGGAACAAGATAAAAGATCGCCCTCTCCTGTATTCCTGCCAAGAAGTGAGATCTTTAAAGGGGTTCTACTGATCTTAATGTCTTGATAGGATGTCTAGAAAAGCTAAAGCTTTAAGTGTTCTATATCTTAAGTTGTGCTTAGAAATAAATAACAACCAACAGATGTCTTTCACCATATAATATATTCCTGATAGTGGACCTAAATTAGTGAACAAGCTTCTGTAATCTGCATAAATGCAAATTACTGGATGCTCAAAGGTAGTTGAATGTAACCAACGCATGACAAACTGTTGATAATTCAACTATTGCAAAACTATTCAAATAAAATTTTTGCTACACACAATACAAAAATCCAAGTTCAAAGAGCTCTTCCAAAAATGGTACAACTCCATCAGGAACAGACTGAAATATATCCTACAGCCTATTATTTATTTATTAAGAACACTTGCAGATCATCTGATCTTAATTTTGGCTTGCTTATCCTTACTGAACAAACACCAGTAATGCAAATCTACTGCTTCCTTGGAGAAAGATAGCAAGGAATAATGCGGCTAGATCAAAAGAATAATGGTCCTTCACTTCCAAGCGCCTGCTAATTTCTCCCAACCTTTTCGTATAAATACTGAATAGCATAGTAGATAATAATAGACATTTTTGACATTGTTCATCCCTGTATTCAATGCAGGAATCCAAATTAAAGAATTCACCCCAAACCATCTAGTCTGTTCAACTAATTAGCAACAAGTACAGAATAAATAATGCAGCAACAATTTAACTTACCTGAGGATAAGCAGTACCCATGCCAGACAACACAGCAGAAAGAACGTCTTTCCCCTTCTCTCCAGCACGTCCTGATACAGCCAACTTCAATAGGTCAACCATGACTCGGGTATCATCTGGTACCAAGAGACTGGTGAATTCATCCAAGTACTGAGGCTCTGGCCCGGAGACTTTACTTTGGCTTTCTACATCCTTCAAGATTAAAATGAAGACAAGGCAGAGTACCATAATGATGTGAAAAGAGAAAAGTACAAATTCCCAACTTGTTAATATTTAGTTTTGATTTGTATAGCTTTAGAAACTTATTGCTGAATTTAACTGTCAAAGTTTTAGCATTTCAAAATACACAGAAAGTTTGTAGAGAAGCTAAATTTAGGAATTTTTAATAGGAAATATTTTTTCTGAAGCTGAATTATTATTATTGGAACATGGTGAAAACAATTTGTTACTTGACAGCTCTACAGAATGTTATTAATTCACTTTAAATTAAATGTTGTAAACAGGTAAATGCTTTTTGTTATAATTACAGAACAGTGTCTACAATATCTGGTCAGTAAGCATTGACATATCTCATTAGATATTCACCACAAATCTCTCAATCTTCATCTATATTCAATTACTTTTGAAGAAAATCTAGTTAAGTGTGTAATCAGTACAAATGAGGATCTTACTTCTTTGGTTTTGGTCATTGTCTCTGCTATTATACTGGCTGCTCCAGGATCATCTGTGACAGGAATGAAAGGACGAGATGAGGCTGCTGCAGCAGAGGGGGTCACAGCAGAGGGAGTCAAGGCATCTTCTGCAGAAGCCACCTACATAAGCAGAACAGCATAGGTCTAATAAAAGAGAGCCTGATAAGGAAGATGGATTAGGGCTTTGGAAATCCCCCACTGATGAATTAAAGTCTTGCATTAACATTTAATGACCACCTATAGTTTCTTTTCTGTACCCCCAAATCAAAATAAATATAACAACAATAAACAGCCCCCAACCAGAATAAACTTGAATGCCTTGTTAGTTATTTTAGTGATCTTTTCAAATCAAATTCTCTTTTTTAAAACTTTCTGGCCTAGATATTTAAACTACAAATTTAACTGAGAAATTTTAAAATTGATATTTCTTAAATGATTGGGAATTTTTTATTGTAGGAGGGGAATGATTTGTCGTACACAATTGGTTTTAAAGCATAGAGGCTAGATCCCAACCTGTAAGTATGGTAAGTATCTTTACCATACATATATCTGAGAAAAGATTACCTCCACCCTCCTGTCTTGCCAAGATGTTGGGCTCTGCCTCTCCTCTGTATCAATTGCTAACATGCTTTCATCCAGGCTAGGAGCACTGCCTATGGAAGCAAGGTCTGGAGGTGGTGCAGGAGATGAGGATAAACACTCTACAGGTGCAATCATACTTGCAGGCATCAGTGCTCCAGCCACAGCATCCCTAAATCAAAAGAAAAAATATTCAACAGATTCTTCCATTGCATTGTACAGATGTCTTATACCAGGGCTTTTCAACCAGTGGTACGCATACCACCTGTGGTACTTTGCCATGTGGCAGGTGGTATGGGACTGTCCTAGAGAAGTGTAGCAGGGGAGGGGAATGAACCGAAGCGATACAAGCCTGAGGGAGAGGCAGCTGCAGCTGCAGGACTATCTGGGCTCGGCAGAAGCCCCAGGAGCCGGCAGGGCTCCAGCTGATTGGCTCCAGCTGATTGGCGCTTCCGGAAGCAGCGCGGAGCTGGAGGTGAACTGAAGGGGGGGAGGAGAGAAGCTATAAAAGGAGGTGGTTTGGGCAGGAAAGGGGAAAAAAGACAACAGGGAAAGAGAAGGAGAGTTCAGCAGGCAGGGAGGAAACAGGGACAGGGAATAAGCAGCAGCTGTTGCTGGAAGAAAAGGTCCCCTGGTTCGTTTTCTCCAGACAGGAGAATGCAATCAGCATTGATGAAATGAAAAGACGGCAGACGAGCATGTGGGAAAGGAGGTCGGTTTATTTAGTTCTGGATCAGCTGGCAGTTTGATTGGGTTACCATAAGGATTTTTGTACAGTTTTTACAGCGTTTTGTAATTCAGAGGCTTGGTTTGTGTGCTTTGGTTATTGGAATATTTTAGTCTGTATTTTAGGCTAGCAATGAGTCCAAAGTGTTGACTTCCATAGGTTTAATCCCTTTAAATAAATGTAATTAGTTTTACCCCTTATCTTGAGTCTGTCTATGGCTTTTAGAAAGTTTTCTTTGAAGGTAAACAGGCTTAATTTAAGGCTAAAACTTTTCTCAATTGCCAGAGCTTTTCAGTCTCCGATTGCAACATTGTGACACGTGACACATCTGAGAGAGCTTAAAGAGACCTCCCCCCGGAGTTTATGTGTTTCTTTATTTTGTGAGCCTTTCTTGTTTTGCACTTGATTCCTGTGTCTTTAAGGGTATAGGGAAGAAATTGGGAGGTGCATTTTTACTACACTGTGGAAAGAGCTCAGAAGGGAGAGATGAAGAAGGGCCGACCAGCTAGCTCAGAGGTCTACAAACTTAGCAACTTTTAAGACATGTGGACTTCAAGAATTCCTCAACCAGCCATGATGGCTGAAGAATTCTGGGAGTTGAAATCCACAAGTCTTAAAACTGCCAAGTTTAAAGACCCCTGAGCTAGCTGGTAGTGATGCATATTAATAAACATGGATAAATTCATCATACATTTGTCAGTGCAAAGGGAAAGTGATTCAGCAAAGGAACAGCCACCGAAGAAATTAAAACTGGTACTTTTTTCCTTTTTTCCTACAGTTTGTAATATTTTATTAGACTATAGAATAAAATACAAAAATACAAAAGCAAATAGTAGGACACAATGGGGAGGAAAAAGGGGGGGAAAGTGAGGGGGAGAAGGAAAAAAGAACAGACTTCCTCTGTTGCAGTAGAAGGAAGCATTAATATTGAACCTCAACTTTTTACTTTTCCATAATATTATAAACTAGCCATTTCTATAACAACAAATGAATCTAATCAGTAAAACCCAAAATCCCCTCTCCTTTTTTTTTAGTCATCACATTTTTGACACCTTGCTAAGCACTGATGGTACTCAAATATTGTCATGTCCTAAAAGTGGTACAATCTGTGAAAAGGTTGAAAAGCTCTGTCTTATACTATATGGCAGAAGAGGTGTTATCTTCATTATTTTACTTATTATTCTTTTTTTATTACATTTGATATAGTAGTCTGGGATTGTGAAATTTATCTATCAGCAAAATTCATATACATACACATACACAAAGAAGTTTCTCATCCCACACATTTCCACTGAAGAGTTTAATATATAGATATTTCGCTATCATTTCTTTTCCAAATTTTATTATTTAAAACACAGTAAAGGACTTCAAAGTTTTACAAATATTTTCAAGCTCAAAGTTTAAATACCTGTCAATACTTTCAATGCAATATGCTCAATTATGATTTTAAAAACATCAGATCCAAGAATCAATCAATACGATATATATAATTCTACAATCCACAGAAGCAGCATAGGTAGACTACTTTGTACTGTTAGAAAGACATATAAAAAGCTATCTCAAAATATTTTGTTTTTAAGTTTTTATTAAGTAAGAAATTTTTGTTCAAAATTCCTATATGTACTTGATCAAAGCTAATACTCTTGAGCAATTTGATAATTTCTAATTGCATTTACATATATATTTTTATATACATGCTTACCTAGCATACATGATCTGTAGTGCTGTCAGTATATGAGATAATGACTGCTGCTTGGTAAGATTTCCATCTAATGACAAAAGGATCTTAGCAAGTGAAGGTCGGTTAGATTTAGAGCTGTTTATACCATTAATTTTGTTACTAGAAGCAGAAGAATCAGCATCTGATGGAACACCTAGAGAATAAAAAAGTTCTTCAAGCTCAGCCAAGTGTGGAAGATGATTTATTATAGAATAAAACAAATATTGAACGCTGAATTCTGCTTACACCAACTATTTTTTTATAAATATCATCAAATCTTATCCTTACAAAATATACAAATAACATACATAATTATTTATCTAGACCAGACATGTCAAACACAAGGCCAGCGGGCCACATGTGGCCCGCCAAGGGCCCAAATTTGGCCCCTGGAGCTGTTCCAGAAATGGCCCCCGCTGCCCCAGCCCTGGCCCACCTCAACCCAGCTGGGCGCCCTCCCGGCACACGCACAAGAAATGGCAAGCGCTCGGAGGCTAGTGGTGCTCAGGAGCAGCTGCAGTTCATTTGCCTCACCTCTCCCCTCCCCTCCCGGCATCACCCGGCCATGCCCGGCCATGCCCCGCTTTACTGGGCCTCTCCTTGTCTGGCTCCACTTTGCTGGGCCAGGCACTAAAGCGCTGCTGAAAACAGCGGAGTCTGTGTCCACACCTGCCTTGCCCGCATCAGCCATGCTCTCCACGGCACACTACGGTTGATCTGAGGCATGCAGAGCATGGCTGATGGATGAGCTTGTAGCAGGCGCACACACAGACTCCGCTCTTTTTCGCAGCCCTTCTTGCCACTGGGGCTGCTGCTCACCTTCCTCCACACTAGCGCCTCCATGCCTTGCTCGCCGGCCTGATTCACAGCCTGCAAGTTTTCCCTTTCACTGGGATCGCCCCGCCCCCGAGTGGGAAAGCCACAGCCGGTGGCAGCATGGCCACCGGCAACGCTGCCAGTCTCTCCCCCTCCCCTTGCCCCTTCCTGAGCGTGGAGGAGACAGAATGGGACTGTTAGCCCATGGGGCTTCTGCCTGCCAGCGTGTGATAGGAGATCGCAGGGGCTGTTGGGGAGACACGGCAGGTGAACAGTGGTGGCGTGTGGTTTCTGGCATGGGGGGGTCGGAAACAAAACTGCCCTTTCGGCAGACATAGAGTCAATCCTGGCATGGAGGCAACGGAGGGGAGGGTGGACTAAAAAGGAAGCCATTGCTCCGCTTTTTTTTTTAAGCTGCCAGAGGCTCCCATTTTGACCCCTGCTCCATGGCTCTCAGCTCACCTCTCCCAGAACCTGTGGATGTGTTTTTGTGTGTGTGCATGCATGGGGGGGTCTCACCTCCTGCAGCCCCACACTGTGACATTGGGGAGGAAAAGAATGGGTGAGATAAGAGAAACTGTGATGGGAGCTTCTTGCAGCCTTTCACGGGGCTGGGGGCGGGAGCTGAGGGGGCAGGGCGCGATGCTATCGGCAGCAGGTTGAGAAAAAGAAACAAGTACTCCAAAAAACAGCTTTCATTAGTTTGCAGCCTGCTCTCGCGGAAGGTCTCTATTGCAGGGTTGCAAGGGGTGAGAGATACACACACACCTTCGCACGCGTTCACATACACACACACACGTGCGGGTCTGGGAGAGGTGAGCTAAGCCACGCAGAGGCAATGACAGGGGGGAGGGGAAGCCTTTGCCCACCGCTGTTGCACTTCTGCCCGGAGCCTCTGGCAGCTTAAAACAAAAAGGAAGGAAGGAAGGAAGGAAGG
The DNA here is from genome assembly GCF_001527695.2 of Protobothrops mucrosquamatus. Classification (NCBI taxonomy): domain Eukaryota; kingdom Metazoa; phylum Chordata; class Lepidosauria; order Squamata; family Viperidae; genus Protobothrops; species Protobothrops mucrosquamatus. Next base: position 1,186,285 of record NW_015386454.1, on the reverse strand, counting down.
AAGGAAGGAAGGAAGGAAGGAAGGAAGGAAGGAAGGAAGGAAGGAAGGAAGGAAGGAAGGAAGGAAGGAAGGAAGGATTACAATGAGAGGGAGGGTCTAAGGGAAGTGCTGCCTTAGCACTTGGCCACCAGCAACCCTGCTGCCCTTTTGCCATCCTCTTGTCTCCTCCTCCTGATCTCTCCTGGTGATGTCCCATCCTATTGCTGAGGATGCTTTAGTTACAAAGCCAGGAGAGGGAATGGACTTCTCTCTGACCCACATACTTTGCCCTCCCGCACACATCATGAGCAATCTGGCCAAGGAGAGCAAGAACAGCAGCAGCAGCTTCGAGGAGGAGGTAAGCGCAACAGGATGCCCTCTTGGGACAGCAGGGCTGGGCTGGGCTGGGCTGTGGGGTCCCGGTGCCCTGGGAGCTCGAGGACCAGGCTGGGCGCTTGCCCTCTACTTCCAGGGCTCCGGGCAACCTGCACTGCCATCTGGGGGGGTCCTCTGCATGGCCTGAGAGAGACAGCGAGACTCCTCTGGTGGACAAGAGTTTGGCGCTCGCCCTGGTCTCGCCTTTCTCCACTGGAGACAATAGATCCCCCCAGCCCCATCTGGACCACACAGGTGCCCCCCCAACACAAGCGATGTCAAGTTGGCCACACCCACCCCGACCACGCCCCCCCAAGGTCAACCACAACCTTGATGTGGCCCTCAGTGAAATTGAGTTTGACACCCCTGCTCTAGACGAATTGTATAAGAGGGCAAGCTATGCTTCAAATTTAATGGAACATCATACAATACTAGTAAGAACATTATGATTGTTTCTTCTTAAGCCAAAACTTGCCCCACTTATTTATATCTTTAAGGAAAGAAAGGTTAAACTTTATGGTACCCAAATAAGATGCGCCTAAAGGATCTCTTGCAGTTTGAAAGAGAACTGGTTCATGAACAGATGGTGTAGCAACATCCATTGTTGTCCAAGCCACGCTATGGGAAGATCCACATGCAACACGGGTTATTTTCTGGCCTTCTAATCCCTGCACCAGAGTGGGCTTTCTGTTGACTGTAGTAGTTCCATTGCCTTGCTGTCCATGATCATTATCACCCCAAGCATATACCTGCCAATAAATTAAATAATTTTGTACATCACTCTTTCCTGTAACATACATATGCTATTCTCAAAATATTTAGGAGAAATCATTATGTAATTCATTTAATATTTAACATGTGGTTACTTCTTCCACATGCAAGTATGTACATAGGAGATAGTTTAGCCTCTTCACTGTACTGCACAGACTAATTGTTTAAGGACTTTAGTATCAAACATTTTAAAAGCTTTCATTATTTTAGCTGGATAGCAAACAAAAAGCATGGGAAATATCTCATTCAACCAGGATAATTTTCAGTGTTTATAAAAATGGCATGCAAATAATGCTAAAATGAAATCTTTTATTTCCTATTAATCAATATTAGAACAAATTACAGAATAGGAATGATCTATATAGATAAGACTACTGGCTGCCAAAAATGCAAATTAATTAAAATGCAAATTAAGCATGTATGAATAATAATGCCAGGAAAAATGTTAAACTACTTAATCCATCACTTCTTCACAGCATAGTGTTTACTCATATCTGAACAGCATATCTTTTTGGCTATTGTAATTTCTGGAGAACTGTATTTCCTAATGGGCTTGGACTGCTCCCTTCAAAAAGATGAAAATCTCCTTTTAATAGAACATGATATTCCTGCTTTATTTCTAAATTTGCTATTTAATTTTACTGAGTTTTTTTAAAAAAATGTTTTATTATATTTTTTAGGTTTCTGTTTCATTTAATAGCACTTTGAATGCCTATAATTAAGAGAAAAAAGATTAATCAGTAAATATCTTTGTTTTATAATATTTAAGTCTATAATGGAATGAACGGATTGTTCAAAAATATTTTGACAAATTCCAAAATGTGAATTTATTTAGGCTTTTATAATGAACTGCATAGCAAAAAATCTGACATATGTATTTTAGCTATAAAAATGTTTAAAAATCTTAGAATATCCTATAATGCTATTAAAAAGGGGGATTGGTGCTTAATCGGGAGGAAGAAAAAGAAAAAATATTCAATAGTGGCAATCGTTAATCAGACCATTTTATTGCTATATTCCATACTTCTGTATTTATAGCTGAAAGCTTAATTAGCTCCTCAAGAAGGAAAGTTACTCTATTGTGGTGGTTGTTTTAAATGGAGTTTTACTGCCAAATAATAATCTTCAAAGTAGATTGATTTTTTTCCTTACCTGTCCAGTGTCTGTAACGGCCAAGCAGTGGAGAGCACCCACAGCTACATGTACTATCTTCTTTCCTCTCAGGCCTTCTACTACTTGGGGTTTTCGTACATGAACATCAGTGCCATGTCCTAGCCTAAAGTAGTCTCCTTTGCCCCTAAAGATAGCAAATTTTAATTTTAGAACCCTTATATATCATTAAGTATTTAAAGCAAACATAAATGAAAAGCTAGAATTAAAAATAAAGATTTCTGCCGGTCCTTGAGTGGAAGGGAAATAAGGAATAAGTAAAGCTGGGATCTTGTAATAGTTTCCCCATACTTTATCCAAGCCTTCCTTCCCTATTCCATTCAATTATTTATTTATTTTTGTACAAGTGGTTCTGCACCTGAAGAGAATGAGAGGACATTCAAATGAGGGTAAAATTTTTGCTTACAGGTTTAAAAAACACATTCATCTTATCTTATATTTTTCATGAAGATGTATAAACGAAGGTCATCTTATGTATTAAAGCAAAAAAACTAGTAGTGAAGTGATGGATTTTAATAAAGCCAATGAAATTTATGCCCTCTTTAATGCCGCATAGAAAACATTCACAGAAGAAGCTGACATCTCAGATTCTTGATAGTAAATAATCTCATGAATAGTGTGCGCCATTTCTGTTATAAAATATTCACTATTTCTATTCTGCCTTTCCTACAAATTTAGTTCAGTCTAAGATAATTAGGTAAGAAATCCAAAATGAAAAGAATATTTGCATATTTAATTTTATATAATTACTTTAAATGTTACACATGACATACCATGTCCACACTACTCCAGATTTCGTAAGAGCTAAAGAGAACTGAGCTCCACACTCAATCTGACAAACTCCCTGTCCATTCAACCTTTCAATGTTCTGAGGAATGTTGCATCCTTCACTTCCTCCTCGACCCAGTTTTCCAAAATCTCCATCTCCCCAGGAAAATACTAGACCTAGTAAAACAGACCTGCATTAAAGACTGCAAGTGATACATCCATAATGTAGGAATGAAGGAAAAGGCAAAAGACCCCCTCCCTTAAAATTGTAGTCTTTACAGAGAATTAGTATTTGCAGACATTTGCTAGTTCATGAGAAGTAATGGAAACAGCTTAGCTAGTAAAATCCTAAGAACATGCCTGCTCAGAGTGGAACAAGACAATTGGGTGCACAGGAAACCTGAGGGTCGCAAGAACAGGGAACAGATGATTAGGCTGAAATATATATATAAGTTTTATAGATATGTCAAAGGCAATAGTTTGAGAAAAGAGGAACTTTTCTCTGGAAATTAGATGCAAATGTGCTGATGATTGCTAGACATTACAAATGCAAGCTAAGCAATATTAACAAACCTTGGTAAGGTCATAGGAGGAATTGGCTTAAAGTGGGCTTATAGAGAAGTATCCACAAAAACTGTACTATTGATAGAGTGGTCTTTGCACAGGCCTAGTGGGAATGATCCCGCGTCCTTTCTTCTGATCAGAATAAAGCTTTTGTAAATCTCCACCTCGGTGTGTGGTTTATTGTGTGTTGCACACCAGGCAGAACCAGTTTTCTGGGACAACAAGAATCCTAAATGATTTTCTTACCCTCATCTGTCAAAGCCAGAGTCTGAGCATCTCTGCTTCCACAAGCAACTTGAACCACCCTGTGGCCAAGAAGAACTTTAACCTACAACACAGGAAGCAAATGAACTGAAGCATATTAATTTCAAATATTAAACAAGGTATTCATTTCAAAATCCTAAATCAGTGATGGCGAACCTTTTAGAGACCGAGTGCCCCAAACTGGCCCTACCCCCGCTCCACCCCCTGCCCTGCCCCCACCCCACCTGCCCGCAGGGCCACTCACCACCTCCAGGGCCCGCCGCAGATCACCCAGGCAGCCCAGCAGCGCCATGGCGGCCACGCCCTCTGCCCGTGCCTTGCAGCATCAACTGTGCGTGATGGGGCGTGAGGGCAGAATCTTGTCTACGCTGCCTGGCTGCCATGTCCTTGGCTGTGCTGCTCCATGTGGGCCACACTCGGGGGCAACTATCCTCTAGAGGGGCTGCTGGTGAGGAGGGGGTCACGGGGGGAGGCAAGGCTGGGGCAGCAGCACGTGTGCCCACAGAGAGGGCTCCGAGTGCCGTCTCTGGCACCCGTGCCATAGGTTCGCCACCACTGTCCTAAATTGTTGGCCAACAGAGGTTGATTTGTTACAATTAAGGCCTTCCTGCATGAAGAAAAAACTGGACTCTTCCAAAATGTGTACATGTTCTTCTTCCATGTCCCAGTACTAGGAAGTTACCAAGAAAAGGGAAACTGCAGTTTGTAACATAGGAACAACCCTAGCAACTACCTTCTGTAACAGACACAAATTCTCTTGAAATCTCCTAATCCAAGTAAACATCAGAGAAAGCTTCCACAGAGACTTAATTTGCTCCTTCACTAGCTTTTGAATGACAGCAATTTGATATTTTTATTTTATTTTATTTCAAAATATCCTAAGACAGGTAAGTTTAAACATGGTTTACCATCTTTGGTTTAAGTTGCGTAGTATTGTCCCCATGTCCTAGTCGACCATATTCACCAAGCCCCCATGTATATAATTCTCCACTTGAAGTAATAGCAGCACTATGGGAACTGCCACAGGCAATATCTCGAATACGTTTTGTTTTCAGTGCTTCTATCAGCCTTGGTTTATCACAGTTCCTAAAAATATAGGAGAATCACCCAATTATTATTTGTGGCTTAATCAATTTACTTAGTGAAAGTACATATTAACAACACAAAGATAAATATTCCAATGTACTGAACATTGAGTTTTTAATCATTTTTAATTTTTTTAATGTTTGGTAAAATGTCTGTAAAAATACCAAATTCTATTCCTAAAGAATTACAATTAAGGATTATCACTACAGTAAGCAACTCTTGTTAAAATATTGTTATTACTACCTCTACATTAAACAAAACCATTTCAGATCAACTTTATAGTTCTTACTGCTTCCTGATTATTCAGAACACTCTTCACAAGCTATTGAATTAGGCATAACAAAAACCCAACAATACAAATGCAAAAATAGCACCCTTACATTCTACTGAAATGTCCAAGTTTTCCATCATCTCCTTCTCCCCAGGAAAATACCTTGCCATCAACAGTTAAAGCCATAGCATGGCGACCACCTAGAATGACAAAGAGTACAAGAAAGGGGGAAAGTAGCATTAGTGGAAGAAAAAACACACAAATAAAATATATCTATTTCAATTGATTTGTCAATAACATTAATTTTGCTATATGCTCATTTATGACAAAGATCTTATGACACATCATCAATAGTTTGCTAATAAAATTTATTTGGCTCAATTAGTATAGTATAGGGACTGGTTTGAACAAAACTCAGCAGCACTTTTTTGTGCAGCTGTTGATTAAAACAGGATCGCCAACATGATCGCCAACGTCCGATAACGGATATGGCACAAGAAGAAGAAGAAGAATTAGTACAGTCAGATTGAAAGTGAATGAGAATTACATTGTGTGCTGAAGAAAATAAAGGGGAGAGAAAGAAACAAAGGTATAAGACCAACCACATGGCACATCCTGCCATACATCAAAAACATTTTGAAAGCTGTAGAAGGCAGCTTCTGAGATCTGCAAGTGGGCATCGCATACCGCCCAGAGACTTCCATACAAGGACAAATTATGCATTGTAAAGATCGCTTGGAGGTGGGAGATACTTCCAATGTAATTTACCGAATCCCTGCATGGGACTGTCCCAGTGACTATGTAGGACAGACGGAAAGGAAGCTAACCACCAAATTGCAAGAACACAAGTGAGCGGTCAGACGAGGAAACCCGAACTCATTGGTAGCCTCACAATGCAATGAACAAGAACACACATTCAACTTTGCAGCTACTAAGATTGTTGGATGAGCAGGTACAGAAACAGTCAGGGAAGTGATTGAAGCCTGGGAAACAGGCCCCTCATCAGAAAACAGGAGTGCTGATTTACCACCAGCCTATCAAGAACTTAAAAGGCAAGAGCTAGGCAGCACAAGCAAATGACTACCAACGATTTAAAAGCCAGCCATCAACACATCCCAGTCAGCATCTAAAAAGCCACATACAACAGGCACCATATAAATACCACACACAAAACAGCACACACTCAGCTAGGAAGAAGTTCCCTGAAGATGGGCTCCAGCACAAGTCCAAAAGCTCAGAAGACAAAACTTCTGGTCTGGTCCTGGTGACCAACCCAGATGGGATCCTGCAGCATTATCCTGGGATATGTATATTCGCCTTCATTCATGAAGAAAATAAACTTGAAAACCCTTTGCAATTCTTAGCTGCACTTAAACCATAACCCTGAGAAAAAGTTTTTTAAAATTGTTTCAACCAAGGAAAAAACAAAAACATGCACTGTTTTTATACATTTTCCATATAATTTTATCAAAACTTCCCTTTCTCCAAATGGTATCAGTCCTTCAACTGCTGAAACAAAAACATTTCCTAGGACTCCTTCTTGAGACCTTATTAACTCAATATGCCAGCATGAGTATCATATTAAGCAAGAAAGGATGAGCTTTATCTTTATAGTTATGTCCATTCCCAAATTCATGTCCTTTTTCAAATGATTTGCAATAGCCACCTATTTTATACTAAATGTCAATAAATTTAAGTATTTTCAACTACTTTGAATGACTACAAGAAAACACCTTTCTATCTATATGGTGAGCTTCTTGTTTTTTGCGTATTTTCAGACTACAAATCTGTTTCAAATCACTTGTTTTCTATACCAGAAGAAAGCATTCCAAGAAGAATCTAATTCTAAGACTAAACCTTCATGTGTCTTTTGTGTGCATACTTCCTTGTGCTGAATATAACAGGGAAAAGACCAGCCTGATGTGTGTGCACCTGTATCTTCCAAAGCATTGCAAAGACAGTTTCTTTTTCATTAATGTATTGATTGTCAAACATAGAAAAATATATTAGTACCTGAGTGAACAGCTACTTTCTTGACTACATAGTTACTGAGAGCAGTAATCTGTCGGGGAATAGGAACTGTTCCACTTGAGAGGCCTAATCCAAGCCTTCCATTTGTGGCCTCTCCGCAAGCATACACTTTACCTTCCACAGTCACTAAAACATAAAGGTAATTTTGGTTCCATGATCATGAAATTGGCACAAGTAAAAGGTGTTGTTATATCTGATGTAACTTTCAAAGTGCATAGTAAAAAGCTTTCCTACCTGCAAAAAGACTTTTAGAACCGCCAGCTACTTGCACCACATTCAAAGCAGACAGGGTTTCAGAAAAGGAAGGCACTTTGATCTGTAAAATGTAAATAAACAGGAAAATTCACTGCTAAAGCAGACTGATTTATTGCTTTTCACATTCAATATCCAGCTGGCTATTTTAGATGTTTGAAATAAGATTTTTATTTAAGTTTGTATCTTCCCAGGTACTTTTTTGAGAAATAATTATTTTGAAAAATACATTTCATCAATTATATTGAAGTTCTTCAGTATTCTTTTTGGATATTCATCACTATGGTCTAATTATTCCCTATTCTTCTTACAAACGGTATGCTCTGCTATCTATTAACATTGTTCCATCCATTTTTACTTTCCTTTGAAAGGATGATAATATTTGGGAGCAGGGTTATCTACCTTTCCAAGTCTTTCTGCCTAATGTATTTTGAATGATATTCTGACCATTAAAACCACTCTGCAAGGTACACAGATATATTACATCCTCCATTTCAAAGCAAATGCCAGTAAAAATGCTCTTATTACATTCTTTTGACTTGTAAATCACAGAAGTCAATAAACATCAACATAGGTCTGTTCCAGATCTCATGTTATTTTCAAAGCCAGAATCCTCAATACAGCCAGTCTTGTTCACCTACATCTGAGACTGTAACATGCAGATTTTGATTTAATAAGCAACCAGTGCGAGAAGTCCAAACCATATACAGCCTACTTGGGCAACTATCTACTATTGTCCTACTCACCATCCTTACAGGTTCCCTCATGTCTTTGCTTATCACAAGTGAAGTCAGGGAACACACTGTTAATTTCTATACACTATAATTTTTAAAGATCCAAACCTTAGAACCTTTCAATCCTCCCAGTTGATCTTTATCATTTAAGCCCCAGACAAAGACTTTCGTCCTAATTGAAGCTGCAGATTCCAGGCCTGAGGTCTTCTTTCTACTAAGACTAAGAATGCACACAATATATTAGATTGGACATTTTGTTTAAAAAACAGAAAGAAAAAAAAGATCACAAGAATTTCTCTTTGATATGTTAATCAACACTAGTCTTTCATATGTACTCATGTTATATAACATGATTCAATTATTCATATTAAACATGTAATTTTACAGAAAAAAGATTGGTCCCACATGTATAATTGCCAAAGACAGACACAGACACACATACAAAATACCAACTCTGATACTGTAACATTTTCCAGCATTTTATTTGTAACAACAACTCCATTACAACTTGTTTTTCAAGTTAGGATAGCTAGAATCTCAACTACAATATGATTAAATGTTTTGGGATTACTAAAGCCATTAGAACCCTGAGAATGTACAATTGTTCTTTTAATTTTGTACTTGGTGTAAAAAATATTATTTGTAAAATATATCCAACCACCTGAAACCAGCCAGACTCCAGGAGCCTTGTAGCCATGTTTTCACTACCTTCTGCAAAGTCCCTAAAGTGGGGCGGTGCACACTTCAGGGAAGAAGCTGGTGCAGGGGGCGGGGCTTGCTATAGAGAATGCTTGCCCCTTATTCTTTACTTGTTGATAGGTGGGAGCTCTCAGCAGGCATTTCCTTGATATTCGGGGGTGGGCAGAAACTGTTGGAGAAGACAGTGTCTAAGCTATATAGGGCTTTAGAGGCAGTTACCAACACTTGGAAACCTGTTGGTACCAGCTGCAACAAAGATGTGACATAGCAGTACTAAGGCCAACTGCTAAGCACATACACCATGCATTTTAGACCAGTTTTCTTGATAGCCTTAGCACTCAGGTACATTGAATAAGTGTATTCTAACCAAGAGATGCCAAAGTATCAATGACTGTCTTCAGTTCATACTATACCAGGTAAGGCTGCAACTATCAGTCAAAGCTGTTCAAAAACTCTCTTGGCCATATTCTCCATCTCTTATTTCAGTCCCAGATTATGAGTATGCTCTTACTGTGGGAAGCAAAATCCCATAAGAGTCAAAAATACAACCCTGAAATTAGTTGGCCTCAGAATTAACAGCCCTCCTATCTTGTTTGAATTAAGTCTGAGTCAGTTTTTCCCTATCCACACTTTAAAAATCTTCAGATTTGGGATATGACTTCTACAATATTGCCAAACTAATATTGTGAACCAGTGTTTGGAAGCTGCATGTGTGTATGGGGGGCGGGGGGGGGGAACAAGCTTGGATTAAGTTCTGCAAAGAGGTTGTTGTTTGTTGTTAATAGACATTAGGACCTCATAGAAATATCTCCTGTGGCAAGTCTATGTTTGTATATATAAGTATTCGTTCCTTGTTTCAAAGTTCTCCTGGACTCCCAACTTTCAATTTCTCCTTTAATAGTAGATGGAAATCATGATATCTACATTGGACATCAAAAAAGGACTGTGGCAGTTTTCCCCTTCTGAAAGAGGTACTAACAGGCTCGACTCTACCTGCACTTAGATTAGTTTAACTGAATGGTACTAGATTTTATTGATGATGCTTATTACTTGTATTCAATTTTATTCTTTTGTTTATGTCTTGATTTTGTTGTAATGTATCCAGCATCTATCTGAATTAAGGTGGGTTAGAAATATTATAAAACAGATAAAGTAGCCTTCATTCTTTTTACAGAATCCTTAAAATAAAGATAACTGTATGTAGAGTATTTCCAGTCTATTTCATACCCCTTTTTGCATATTTACAAGTCCTTCCTCATTAAAATTATTGTTTTATTTTATTACGCTATTCAAATGTATACTAAAAATGGGCTATAAAATGCTTAAGAGTATTACTCAGTTGCCATAATCTGTTAATAAAATTAAATTAAAAGGTTTGACCTAAATATTCCAAATGCAGGGTCTGCTAATGCTAATCACACAGTAAGATTTGATATTATAAAATATGTAGTATAATTACAAAAATGTTTATAAAAGATGAATTGTTTTAATATTCCATACCTCCCAGTATTCGCTTTATCATCTTCTTCTTCTTCGTTATCAGAAGCAAGGAAGGGAACTGCAGCTAAGTCTTCATCCTCTGCTCGGATACGTCCTAGTATACTGAGGCCATGTATCTTACAATCAATACCAGAACTCCTGCACTGCTTAATAGCCACCTCAATATATCTGTGATACTTGGAAACAAGAGTTATATTTTCATATTTACACTGTTTGGGTCTTTAAAGTGTTCAACATCATTAAGAAAAAGGATTCAAGACTCGTTTCATCTTTTCAACAAAACTGTTTTGCTAGCATAAGCGTCTTTCACATCCCTTCCCAACTTAATTAAGACAAAAGACACAGAATTAGAAACAATGATGGACAAATGCTTTAGCCTTAACATTCAGATATGTATTAGCTATTGATATGAACAAATTTGGTAAAATCAAATGACATCATAGAAAATAAGTGATAACACACCAACAAATCTAACGATTATTTTCTCCTATTATGGGATATACTCTCATATAATAATGTATATGAGAATGACCCTGTGAGATATGAGGAAGAGCTATAACCAGAGAAACAGTCAGATAAAAGGCAGCTTTTATCTGACAGCAGCAGGAATGTGGCTGTGGCAAATGTTTCAGAAGGGACCCTCCCTAGTTTCTTGAGCTGTAGGGGCAATGGGAGAGAAATATACTTTCAAACTTGCAAGATGAATGTCAACTTTGCAAGGTAATCCATAGTGGTGGGATTCAAATAATTTAACAACCGATTCTCTGCCCTAATGACCGTTTAAAGTATAACAAAATGAAAGGTAGTTTATTATTTCATGCATTTAATACTTAAATAAGAACAATAAAAGAGGTACACAAAACTAGATTATAAGAACCACAACCCCAGCTAATACTTGGTGCCCTCACCCCCTTCCCCGTATGCACCAATCAGGAAACTAGAGAGATGAAGTGTCTATTCCTCAAATTACCTCTGAGAAACACCACCTACTTTTCGCCTGAGTGACGTGATCGTCTCCGTTTGGTTTTCGTCACTCCTCTCTTGGACTTTAGGGGAGGGGTTTTTTTCCCCCGCCTGGAAGGAAGTTGACCAAAAGCCAGACATCTTCCGGAAAACATGGATTTATCATAACCGGTTTGCTGAATTCAACAAAAAGTTAAGTATTGGTTCTGCCGAACCAGTGTGAACCGGCTGAATCCCATCACTGGTAGTCCAGATAGAAAGCATGACTAGCTGAATTAATCCTACTTTACTGGAGGTTACATTAACAGAATCTTGCAAGTTTGAAAGAACATTACCCTGGTTGCAGCTCTTCCTTGTGTCCCAAGGCCATTTCCACATACCGTTACATATACCTACCTGCTAGGTCAGACATGTCAAACACAAGGCCCGGTTTCATGTGGCCCGCGAAGCCATCCTGGAAACAGTGAGGGAACAGCCCCCGCTGTCTTGGCCGTGGCCCAGGCCAGCCGGGAGCCAATGTACAATTTTGTGGTGGCCATCTTGGCATTTGCCCTAGTGGACCATGCCTTGGCACTTGCCCCAGTCCCACCCCCTTCTGCCAGAGACCCTCAGATCTGTCCCACTCCTTCCCAGGCCCCCACAGGACCCTTGATGCGAATGATGTAGAACTGGTCACGCCCACCCAGTAAGCCACACCCACTCCATCCACGCCCACCCAGTAGGCTGCACCCACTCTGGCCACACACACCCGCCCCGCCCAGGGCAACCGCAATGCTGATGCGGCCCTCAGTGAAATTGAGTTTGACATCCCTGTGCTAGGTAATCAGATGGAGGCAGTGGCTGTAATAATCTAAGCCTAGCTTTACCTAGTGTGGCATACATAAGCTTTCCTACAAAAAGAAGTCCTAGTAATAGCAATTCATGGCTTTGTCTCCTTCCATACAGATCACTGCAAAGTGTTCTAGATACTGTCTTTGAAGATAATAAAAAATTGCAGTTAGTGCAAAAAGCAGAAATCCTCTTATCAGTGGGTGAGAGCTGTTTCTTACATATAATACCAGTGATTATCAATTGGCTTCCAGGGATCATTCAAAGTCCTGGTTTTGACCTATAAAGCTCTATCTGGCTGACATCCATGAACCTGCAAAACAGTCTGCTTCAGACAGAATAGTACAAATAACTTGTGAGGATATGGAGGGTTCGCTGCAGGGAGAGATTTGGGGAGAAGTGGTTTGAAATTCAGTGTTTTTTAGTTGTGACCCATTCTACCAGAAATCTGTTTGACATCCTCCCTCTTGTTATATATGATGGGGAGGAAAACAGATAGAATAGTTTTTAATAATTTACTCTATTATGAGATGTCTATATTACTATAATTTGAGTATTTTAAAGTATTTGCCTTATAACTTTTTATTTTGTACCTGATAATATGATTTATGGTATACACTACCAGGAACTTGTTGAGAATGTTTATTACCACCAGCCATGAATTACAACTAATACAGAAGTCTCCTAATGTGAAAAATGCAGTAAAGTCCTTAAACAGGCAAAAAAAAAAATCAGACCAGAAATCCATATTGTAAAAAACTGACTGAAACAAAAAGTAAAATTAAAGAGTTGTTGAGTACGAGAAACAACACCAAACCCAAAAGGTATTAGTATTTCTTTAAAAGATATTACCGTACTCTCCATAAATACAATATTGCATTTCTTGATCATCAGCAGATACTTACTTCTGTGCAATCACCAAGAAGTGGAACTGTTGTATCTGTAGGATTAATATTGATAGTCTTCAATTCTATGAGGTTATTTAAAGAACTTCCACCTATAGAAAAATTAAACAAAGCCATACTGAATTATTTATATACTGCAGAGGTTTTTTAGTATTACAAAGCTACGAAAAGTCAAAAGGTGGTTGATTCTTTCTTTCCAAACTCAATAACGGTAATGCCATACCTGAGACCACAACTAAAGAAGGCATGTAACTGCTGTCTGCAGGATCCACTATCATCTTCAATCTGTGTACCAGGACATCAGTAAAAATTTCCAAGCGTATCCAGTGCTAGAAAATGTTGTATTTGATTAATTCAAATTCTTTGAAGACATATTATGAACAGCAATTATATCTAAATAGTATTATTACAGTTTAAAAACTACATTTACTGAAAGACAAAAATAATATCTACTGCCACTTTGAATTATGGGGAAATATACTAGCATGATAGAGAAGTGAATGTTACATTGTGATTTATTCTGCTAATTGTATTTATTTGCTTTATTCTGTTTTTTGTTCTTTTAACAAAAGAACAAAATGCTGGTCATTGATCAAGTAAATATTATTGATTGATACAAACACAGCAGATATTTGCAACACATTTCTTTTTAAACTAACCTTTCCTTGCGAGCCAGAGGACTGCCAACACTGTTCACTTCCATCAATCAAACGGGAAGTTTGATTCACAGAAGATGACACATTCAAATTTTTAACAATTCTGGACCAATCATCGAGTAGCATGCCTCGCTGGCTACTATGATGTCTTTTTAGCTGCTTTCCAGAACGACCACAGAATACTGGAGATTGGCCTAGTGTTGAAAGTTGAAAGATAGCTATATCAATTCAATAGTACAAATGCAGTACAGTACAAATCCTAAAAGTAAGAAAACTGTATTCATCTAACTATAGTTATGCGTACCCCTCACTGTATAGTTTTGTGCATAATTTTAAGCAGCCAAAAAGTTGGTTAGTATGAAGTTACAATGCAACTTACCTTGTGCATTATAAAACTAGGAATTCAAAAAATACACAATTGTTTTCAAGAACATAAGTAAGTGAATCATTTCATGAAATGATAATGAAAATATACTTGGTTTATTTAAATATACCTGGTTCATTTATTCTGCCAAAAGTGTGTCTTGTATTATGTTTCCTACTTTTGAAGCAGGTTTCACAGAAATCAAAATCATCGCAGTTTCTGCATTTAAATCTAGGTCCATTAATTGGGAACATCTGGCAGCCATCACACCTGAATGATGACAAAAAAAATGACTACATAATGCTCAATTTACCATCTTGCATATTTTTTTATTCTCTAGAGCACAGGTGTCAAACTCGCCGTGTCACGTGACGTATCGTGACTTTTTTCACATTGCTGGAGCTGGGGTGGGCGCGGCCTCCGCATGATGCAACCGGCCCATAGGCTGGCAGTTTGACACCCCTGCTCTAGAGCAGGCAAATCAAACTTGCGATGTCACGTGACGTTGTGTGACATATTGCAACTTTTTCCCCATTGCCAGCAATGGGGTAGGTGCGGTTTCGGCGTGATGCATCCGGCCCATGGGCCGGCAGTTTGACATGCCTGCTCTAGAGGTTAAGAAATGTCTATTATTTCAAGTTTTAGCTGCTGCCACCTTGTGGAATTCAAACAATATGATACATTACAGAAATAGAAAAGAAAGATGCAAAAGATATAACAAAATAAAATCTGTCAAAGAAAAATGGAAAAACTTACGTAACTCCTGGGTGAATACTGGGAACCAGTTCCATTTCTGACAATAATCCAGTCCAATGAGATTGTTGAGGAAAATCAACAATAACATCTTTACCATTGGCACTAAAAGCTTTGGCAAGAAAATATTTAAGAGTTATTCATTTATTTTAAGAACATAAATACAGTGATCTTATGTGATTCACAGCAACTAGTAAAATCAACAATGTAAAAATATACACAAAATAAGAGTCAGAGATAAAAATGTATTTACTACTGTATTTTCAGATACTTTGTACTGATAAATGATACTTGTACACTTCCTGTAATATATGGAATGTTAATATTATAGTGCCTCAAAACTACTACTTTTCCAGTTGTGAATAAAGGAATTAATTAATTCCAATTATCCATATGAAATGTTTGAATAGATGGAATATCAATAGTGCTATTTTTAATAATTCTAATGAATATTTATCACTCATGGGTAGCAATTTATTTGACAGAATTTTATAACATTTGCTATCAAAAATTTCAGTGAAACATCAACAGATCAAAGAAGCAAACTTCTTTACATTAATCAACATAGATAAAGATCAGAGAATGGATCATTCCAATCACAATAATAATATAAAGCACTGCTACTGTAATCCTTTGCAATTGTTCCCTAATATAAGCCATAATACTCTGCAGCGAACCTATTACATGCCCCAAAGTGGAAAGGTTCAGCACAATAGAAGAATGGTTGGTAAGGATGATAGAACTTGTGGAGAGGGCTAAATTAACCCCTTATATTCAAGAAAAATATCTACCTTTATGGATGACTGGAAACCACTTATTGGCTTTTTGCATAAAACAGTAAAAAATGCACTTATGATTTGTGGTTTTCATAATTAGAAAAAAAACCCTGAGTAATAGAAAAGAGTGAACTTTCTTTTATAATCATAGAATAAGAGATTATTTTGGAATTGTAGTTATATTTGCTGCGAAGTAAATCGGGAGCATCTTCTATTCCTTTTTTTTCTTTATGCACTTTTTCTTCTTTCTTTACTTTTATCCTTTATTAGCTTGTTTTATTTTTTATGTTTTTTATAAAACTTTCAAAGTTTTATAAAAGTTGTTTTAAAAAAGATATGTCAAAATACTGATTTATAAAAATCTCATTCTCCTACTCTTTTCACACAAGCAATTCTGCTCCCAAGATCAATTTAAGCAGGCATTTTTTTAAGCTTCCTCTTTTTTCATCAGCCCAGCAACATAAGGTATGTCACAAATGACTGTAGAATAAGGAAAGGAAGTGGCAAAAAGCACTTATCCCCACCCACATGACAAATGTTTTCCACTAGCACAGACATTCTTCAACAAACTATTAGAAAAAAATAACAAGAGGAAGTTCAAGTTTTGAACACAGTTGAATATTATTTTGCAGCAGCACAACCACTGTACTGAGACAACATCTGTAATTATTCTGTCTATATATATTTTTTTAAAAAAATACAAATTACCTTTTACTACACCCACACTTCTGTGGGTAACAGATCCCCATTTGTATTTGGGTGTCATTACAGAAGTTTTTACACGAACTTTGTCACCAATCTTTATGTGTGATGGAGAGCTTTGTGGTGGGAATCCTATAAAGTATTAAGATCAATGATATCAATTGGTTTGAATTCTAAATTATATCTCATATAATAATACTTTGTCTTCAACTCACCTATCAGTTCAACATGGATATATCTGACCCAGTAAGTGCCACCTTTTTGTTGCCAGTCACATTGCACGTTGAGATCATGCAAACCATCACGATCCAATTTTATAACTTTACCCACATCTCCCTCACAAACCTCCTCATACGTTCTGCAACATCGAACCATCATCCCCACCTAAGATGACAATAAATAAGTGAAAAGACCACAGTAGCATTTGAATATTCAATCATTCAAATAATATTGTATACAATAAGGAAAATTGTAACAGGAGAAACTACTAGGAAAAAAATTATAGCTATAAAAATACTTCATAACAATTTGGGGAGAAAAAAAATCTTTTTAGCTCTAAATATGGAATCCTAATATCATTCTACACAGATCTTTATTTTAAGGAAAACAGTAAAAAGAACTTCACAAAATCTCTTAAATATTAAACAAACCTAGTGCTACATATCCTTTTATCATATATACATTTGTTAACATTGCAATCAATTTACTTTTAAGAAAAAATATTTTATTTTATTTATTTAAAGTATTTGTTTTCTAGCTACTTCTTTCCTAGTTCAAGACAAAAATTAAGCATTTATGGGCCAAATTTCTAAACAGTCTTCCAGTTGGGATTCCTAAGAGCAAATGCTTGTTCAAATATAGCAAAAACTGACTACTTTAGCCTACTATATAATAGTCCAACAATAGGCATTCCTCCAGCATCATTTTTTTAATCGAAGTGCATATTTTTCTCTTGTTAATTTCTAAATCACTGGTACACAATTCAAAATAGCATGATCTGTAAAAATGCAATGACTTTTCCAGAACAATATGAATATGTGCTCAAAAAAGAGCCACTATAGCACATGATGGTCATATGAACCAATGCTGCATTTCAAGGCACATTGCCAGCATTTAATTATAGATGAACAATAGATACAAAATAAATTCTTTGTTGCATTCATTGTAATTTTAAATCTATAGTATGGCACACAGATTTCAAAATGGATATCTTTTATCATTCATAAGCCAGATTTTTATCCCATTCTCCTCTATATTCTTGGAGATTTAGCGTAGTTTATCCCCCCCCTCTCCCTCCCTCCCTCTCTCTCTCTCTCTCTCTCACACACACACACACACATACACACACACACAGTAGTTATACGTTCAAATTTTGTAAAAGTAAGGTCAACCCTGTCAGACTGGCCACAGCTTATTCCCTAGGAAAGAATGCCTCCAGCACTCTTCCCCTTCCAAATGCCCCCTCCCCGCCTGGTTGTGGCAATTGCTAGTGAGCTTCAACAAAAGTGAAGATAGGCATCTGCCTTTCAAACTGATTACCTCATGGAGTGATCGTGGCAACAGTGCAGAACTGATCAACCAGTGCCTTCCTCGCCAAACCTTTTCAATCTCTAGCCTAAAGCCCTGATATTCTCTGCTGGTAATCAGATCCAACCTTGCTTAGTTTCCATACCTTGAAAAAAATCACCTAGGTAGTACCACCTATTATTTTGTATATGCATATGTATTAGAACATATTAAAACTTTACCAGTATAGAGGATTCCGAAGCAGCTTATGTTGCCAGTCCTTATGTTAGATGTAAACTAAAGACACTAAAGACACTGCCATTTAATTCTATCTCCCCATGAATTATAAGCAACATAGCCAGGGGGATTGACCTACAGTCTAGCTGTTATCTGGAATTACACATATTGCCCCCTCCCATCCTACATTTTAAAACTTATGAAAGTTCTTTAATCATTATGAAAAAGCTATTATATATATTCATAAGTACTAGAAACTAACTTATTGGGAATCAGGCCAATGATCTACATAATTATATGCTGCCTATATAAGCAGGCATTAACCCTCCAGATTATTATATAGGAATCTTTTCAGTTCTATTGAGAGATGCCATTGAAATGTTTTATGTTAATTGTTTGTAATGTTAAAATATTAGCTGCCAAAATCCTTTAAGAACGGGCATAATAAAAAAATAAAGCCTGTGCTGTCATTAACTTTCACTGATTAAATAAAGCAGGAAGAGGAGTAGGAGGATGGAGGGCATCAGTACCTTCACAAAAGGCAATACAACAGATTGAAATATCCTGGGAAACAACATAAATCGCCTTTTGCACTTAATTGATATTGTCCATCAATATCATGTTATCTACTTTTCTATATGCATAATACTTCTTTCAGAAAGAGAAATATGTAAAATCATACCCATGCTTACCTGAATATTCTCCCGGACATATACTGCATAATCATCGTTACTTAAGAAATCAGCTCTTTTCTTGTATGTTTGGCTTTCTGTTACAACAGCAGACTACAATAAAGAAAACAAATGTTCCAGTTGTCATAATAATATATTATAAATGTCATCTCCATTAATAACTATAGAGAACTTGTCATTATTTTTTTGTAAGTTAGAAAACTTTTATCAAAATCGTAACATTCCTAACATTTACCACTGGATATGCGGCTTCTGCTTCCTCTACTTCTTCTGACACTTCATCATCTGAATATTCATCAGATATAGTGTCACCATCTGAGAAATCGGTAATTTGAACATCGGGATGATCCAAAAGCCAGCCCACCAAGGCTTCTACCCCTAGATTAAGACATCAATAGAATTGTTCATATGAGTAGAAGTGCTTAAATTATGTTTTTATTTTATATCACCACTTCAAATCAGTAAGGACTATAGTTTTCAATTACACTTTTCTGCCAAACTTTCATAACTTTCACTAATTTTTATATTTATTCTTCCACTCTCAGCTAACTTTAACAATTTATAAATGAAGAATAAAGTTTACGCCTTTTCATGGGCATTTATTTTTTCCTACACTTTTTTTTGCTGTTAGTTGGTAAATCATTCAATGTCTCAACAATACAACTTTTAAGGCACCATAAATGTAGACCCAATCCATATCATCATTTAAGGGGAAATCAACTTGGATCCATTTCCCTGATTTCTTGTCTATGGTCTCCTACAAACACATCTTCTTTGGTGTTAAGCAAAAGGGAACCTTCATCCCTGAATATTCATCAGATATGTCACCATCTGAGAAATCAGTAATTTGAACATCAGGATGATCCAAAAGCCAGGCCACCAAGGCTTCTACCCCTAGATTAAGACATCAATAGAATTGTTTATATGAGTAGAAGTATTTAAATTATGCTTTTATTTTATATCACTTCAAATCAGTATGAACCTTTCCAAGTCACTTTCCATTTTCTACATCTAATAGTTCACTACTGTACCCAATCTTTATATTTACCGTATTATTTTTAGCATCAGTACCAAAACAAAAAGATTCCATCAATCTCTTTGTAGTATACTGTGAATACTAAAAACATGAGGTACCTGGTAATCCAGAAGCACTTCCAGAAGTTCCTGATAGTGATTTCAATGCAAACTCAATATTCTTTCTAGGGAATCCCATTTCCATAAGTTGCACAACAATTGGGAGTGGTGGAATGGGACATGATTTGCATTTTTTTACTTTTGCAGGTCGGATATGTTGGACTGTAACAGGTGTTGTAGTTTCACTGGAGCTACATTCTTCAAAGACTGGAGTTGAAGGATGTGCAGATTCTACGGCCAAATATTGACATATGGCAAGTGCAGCAGCCTACAGGAAACAATATATATAAGCTCTATTTAACACAAAGTAACACAGAAGATAAAGCATCCATTTATCCTATGGCATACTTAGAACTAACAGATAAAATGCTGGAAAGGCAAGAACCTAAGCTAGAAATTGTATGATTTGTTGTGGCCAAATCTGGCTTACCTAAATCACTTTGGATACAACATAAATTTATTAAGCATGCAAATAATTACAGTGTACAATGGGCCCACAGCAAAGCATTTTAAATATCTATCTCTATTTTTCATGTGCCATACAAGTTTGTTATCAAAAAACTATTCTTCTGGAATCAATATAATTATTACTATAATAAAAATATTAAATCAGTATTCTTAGAAGAAATAGAGTTATGTTGTTGCTGATGCTTTAATTTTATCATTTTCTCTGTGTAATTATTTATGGGGGCTGTGGTTTTTTTGTGTAGAAATGGATGTATCCAAGGTAAAAATGCAACAAATATTACATCTTTTTTAAAGTACAATGTCAATAATTTTTGGTAAACAATGCAACTGAATGTTTAAGTAACTCAAGTTCAAAAGTGATTTGCATTGCTGACATAGGAATCTTAAATATGCAACTTTTCAGTACACATGATGGATATCTCTGCCTAACCCTCTTTCACAAAAGAACCTCTCCTGGGTTAAAACAAACTGGGTTTATATTCTTTGTAAGCTGCCCAGACTCACTGAGAATGAATGGGAGGCCACGTAAATCTTCTAAATAAATAAATAAATTTCTTGAAATGCTAACTAAATACAGAAACATCTGAGAGCAATAAAATCAGCAATATAATAAGACTGTCAACATTTCTGGGATCAGTCATGGTTTGGCGTCTCTGCTTCTCTCAACAGCTATTTCATTTGGTTGCTTCAGAGAGAAAGGTGATGTAACAAATCTCTTTTTACTGAAATGGTTGTGGCTAGTAACCATTCGACCTTTACCTTTGCAAAAGTGTGTCATGTCTCATGGTGCTTGAATGTGTCTTTTTTCCTACTGAATTGTATTTAGTAAGTTGTAAAAATATAAATATAAAAATATAAATATATAAACCTTCTTCACAGGTTTACATTAGTGGTTTAAAATGGCAAACATTATATGGTTTAAAATAGCAAATATTAAACAAAATACCTCAAGCTCTTGTTTATCAAATATTGCTTTTACTGGAGATGGTTGTGTTGCTGCTGTCAACAGTTGCTGCAAGAGAATCATGGGAGGCTGAGGCCCTTCTGGAGACATGTCTCCCACCTCAGGTGATGCCACTGCACCATCATCTTAAAGCAACAAAAAAAGTATTTTAAGCTGTAGAACATCCATACCGAAACAAACCCTCAAAGCTTATACATTATTCTAGAAACAGTGATATTTATTATTATGTATATTATTTTAAATGCAAACTAATATTTCTTTAAGTCTCTTTTTATATGTACATATACTTAGTTTAGCAGATGTGTAATAGCATAAAAGAAAAAAAGAATCAGAAAGAAATATTGTGCAAATCCAAACAAGAATTCTAAAAATATTAGGTCAATACTTCATATAAAATAATCTTAACTGTTAATGGCATCAATAATCAATATTTAATTAAAGTAGGTAGTCAGTAGGAATCATCAATTAGAACAGTGTATTAATTTTTTTTAAAATCCATCAAATTTAGGTGATCCACTCTTATTATGACAAAACAGACAAGAGATCACTTTAAAAATACCAAGGCTAAAAGAAACTATGGATTCAAGTACAGAATTATAATCCATAAATGGGTTATATGTATGCTACTTCTTATAATCCTGAGCAACAGGGCTTTTTATTTCTGTCAAGCTTTGTGCTTAAATCCCTATTCCTAGAAGTAGAATTATCTTAGTTTATTACATAATTTAAATAGGGCCAATACTGAAGGGGCAGCAAGCATGAGCACAGTGGAGCACACCATTTGTATAAGTACCCTTCTCATGTTAATTCCAGTTAAAGTTACAGGGCAGAAAAGACAGAATTTCTTTTATACTAATGAAACTAGTATCTGAATGAGAATCTCTGTGATAGAGTGGTTGGATTAAACTTAAGATGACCTGGGTTCAAATCCCTAAATAGCCACAAAGCTAAGGGCCAAGTAGACTTATCATATAGTACTGCTTGAGGATAAGAAGAAAAATACTCATGGTGGTCTCCTAAACTATTCAAATGAAGTGAGGTCTAAAAAAAGGACTGCCTTATTGATGAAAAAATTGAAATATCTAGGGATCCTCTTTCAGTCCCTCATATTATGTCCTTGGCATCTATTTTGTTTAATTATATTAAACATACTCAGGCTACCATGTATCTTGAAATGCTGGTGTCATTCTCAGTAGTCTATTTATTTTCTTCCTTCCTCCTTTGTAGGAATATATGATCCCATATGACTGATATCCAGTAATAAAAGAACAGACACTTTCCTCTTAACGGATAAGTGAAAGAGAGACTATTTTACTTCATTTCTCTGGTATCTCAACAAATCTATTTTTGGGCAACTAATGAACTAGTGAACCTTTCTACATATACAAAACATTATATCTTAAAAGGAACAGCTTGTTGCTTCCCCAAAAAAATTAATAAACATTTGTGGATAAGTGTATACTGCTGGACAATTCTAAATCAGGTTACTTACCATGAGGAAAAACAAGAAAAGGTAGTTACTGAAAATCCAATTCCCTCTCCATTATGCTGCCTAGTTAAGTAGAAGCAGTAAAAATATGAAAAAAATGTGAAAATTCTAAAAAGGTGATTAAGTGGAATTTTACCTGTGAGAATTGTGCTAGAATCTTGTACTGCTGATTGAGATAAGATCTGCCTTAATTTATCCTGGTAAGAAAGCAGAGCTCGGCCTGCTTTTAATATGTATAGTTTTAATTGCTGGCATCTCAAGAGATCCAAGTCTATTTGTCCTGTTCAAAATGTATTACAGGCATTTGTTAGCACAACTGATAGGAAACATTAGGGATAAACATGAAAGAGAAAACATATTTTGCTTCAGGCCTGGAACTAAGCAACTCCATTAAAAACCTTCTGAGTTTCTGAGTGGGCTATGTTACAACAGAAAAATAGGAACTTGAGTACTTTATATTCTAATATACAGATTCTCTGGTTTTTACCCAACAGCTGCAAAAATTAAAAGGGAAAATGTTCATGCTAAAAGTACAAAAATTTGTTAAAGGGGATGATTTTTAAAATTATTAAAATAAATATCCTTAAAAACAGTAAGAATACAATTCTAATTTCATCCGTTTAAATTAAAAACATGTTGTGGGAAACTACTACTTTAAAGTACCTTTTCCACCTTCACACAGGTTACAGATCTGGACATGGGACAGAAATAACATTGGTAACTCTGCTGATGCCCTCAGTCAGGAACTGAATGGGGTAGTTCACACTTCTGGTCCTATTAGGACTTTCTCTTGTGTTTAGTACAATTCTCCATGATACAGTAGTGGCCAAAATTGTGGAAACCTTTTGGGAAAAGTGTACATTTGACATTTGATGGCTAATAACACTTTTTTTTGGAGTAGTACCATAAAATTATATATCAATGGAAAGATAATTTAATCAAGAATGTAATGAAATAACTTTTATGAAGGATTTGCTATTAGAATAGCAGTTATACAAAAGAAAAGTGATATATGATATATAAATGATATATACAAAAATTATCACCATAGAAAAAAAAATATATACAAAAATTATCACCATAGAAAAAACGAGATATACAAAAAATATCACCATGTCAGTTAATACTTAGTTGGATAAACTTTAGCATGAATTACGGCCTTACAACATCTTCCCATGGAGTGAACCAAGTCCTTTAGTTCTGCAGCTGTTATAATGTGAAACCAAGATTGAATGATTGCTTCTATTAACTGGGTTTTATTGCTGGGTTGCTTCTGACTAACAAGTTTCTTTAGTCGGCTCCATAGATTTGCAATTGGATTAAGGTCTGGGCTATTCCCAGGCCATTCCAGCAGTGGAATATGATTATCTTGAAACCACTTTTTGCATACAGTAGCAATATGACATGGAGCTGAATCCTGTTGAAATATAAATGCTTCATTGTCTTGGAAAAGATCATGTGCGGAAGGCTTCAGTTTGGGCTCAAGTATTTCATTAATGTATTTTTGGCCATTTATATTCCCATTAATCACACAAATTCTGCCCACACCTTTTGATGTCATACAATCCCAGATCATAACACTGACTGGATGTTTCACGGTACACGTAATGCAAGCAGGATGCAAATCTTCTCCGATTCTTCTCCTTACGTATTTTATGCCATCACTACCAAAAAGGGAGATCTTGGTCTCATCGCTCCAAATAACACTGTCCCATTGTTCCTCTGTCCAGGTAACATGGGTTTTAGTCCAGTTTAGTCTTTTCAATCTTTGTTTAAAAGATAAAAGTGGCTTTTTTCGTGGAATTCTAGATTTTAGGCCAAATTCCTGCAGTCTGCGTCAAACAGTCCTTGCACTCAACTTCACATTGCATTGCACCATTTCATCTTGTATACACCCAGATGATTTTCTTCTGTCACGTAGGCACAGTCTCTTAATTCCTCTATCATCACTTGCTGTTGTGCACCTTTTCCTGTCTTTACCAGTGTGGTTTTCTAGTGATTGAGTCTCCTTATACCTCTTCAAAAACTTAGAAATGCCACCTTTGGTTACATTTCCACCAATTTTTCTTCTAATTTCTTTATAACTGTAGCCTTGTTCACTAAATAATACTATTTTACAACACTTTCTGGGTGACCAGTCAACTCTTTGCACCATTACTTTAATTTTACTACATTTTACAAGCTCACTAAATGAAAGAACACAAAAAAACCCAACCAACTTGATAGCGATCACATAACACACTGACAAATGTCCTCCTCTCAGCTTCAATACATGACATCAATAACTGAATCCTACTCTGATCTGATTGGCTCATTGCCAAAACAAGATGACACCTGATTGGCTCTCTAAACACTCATGCTCATTGGCTACAATCAGATGAAGGAAAGCTATACTGATATCAATCTAAGAAAGTTGTGCTTCCTTTTTCTGGTCATTTGGCTATAACTTTTCATAGAATACAGATAATTGAACAAATTTTGTTGCATTACATTCTTATTAAATTATCTTTCCATTGATATATACTTTTATGGTACTACTCTAAAAAAAGTGGTGTTATTAGCCATCAAACCTCAAATGTACACTTTTCCCAAAAGGTTTCCACAATTTTGGCCACTACTGTATATGTGTGGTCCATCTGTAATGACTAGATATTGGAAAGACTATTCTACAGTAGCGCCAGTCCATTTCTTCGTGAACAATTTAATCAATGGGGGAGGAGAAGTCAGCTTGATGGATACTTTTGTGACTCTATAAATAAAGACTCCTTTTTAACATTACCGTGTTTTTCCAAAAATAAGACCTATCCCGAAAATAAGACCTAGCTTGATTTTACGTGTGAGCCAAATATAAGCCCTATCCCCAAAATAAGCCTTAGTTTTGGGGCGAGGCACATGTGCAAAAATCAAGCTAGGGTAGGGGTGGGGATTGGAGCTGCCCCACATGCCCGCACCCATTTACCTTAGGATCACTGTAGCCAGGCCGCTGCGCAAATTCTTCTGCAGCTGCTCGCAGCTGTAATTCACATGGTGCACTGCGCTGGTGCTGCCACTCGCGGGACACTGCACATGGCCTCTTGATACGAGCAGCGGCACTAGTGCAATGCAGCAGATGGTGTGCAGACACAAGTGGACACAGAAGACCTCAGGCAGTGCCGCAACAGGTGTCAGAGTGTGGGAAGCCCGGCTGCAGTGGTCCTAAGGTAAGCAGTTAAGACATCCCAAAAAAATAAGCCCTAGTGCTTATTTCGGAGCCCAAAAGAAAATAAGACTGGGTCTTATTTTCAGGGAAACACGGTATTTGAGCTTCAGGGAAACGTCATTTGTCAATTTGGAGTAAGATACTATCACTGTAGTATTGATACTCAGTTGTACAAAATCACCCTGATCTGTCCTGGATATGAAATTTAATTCCTGACCAGTATCTAGAAACTGCTTGGGGATAGGATAGTATGAACCAGGCTGAAGCTAAACCCAAACAAGGTAGAAAATCTTGCCATAAAAATATCAACTCTATCAGTTCTGGAGATTGCTTTATGAAGGAGCAAGTCCATGACTTGGAGGTTCTTGGATTCAGAGCTACTGTTGGATGAGCAAACAAAGAACATAGCCACAAGGGCCTCTGTCCAAATTTGGCTTAAAATAATCCTTGAGTAATTCTGTTTATTGCTGATAAAGCATTAACCCCCTTCAGACCAAATTACATTTCTTATTTCCAGTTTAACAGTCTTATTATCTTAGACAGCATACTTTCAAGTGGAGAAATATATACCAGAAAGGCCCTGGTTGGGAGTCTTCATTTTTTGTTTTTCTACTTTGCTTCCAGCCAGATTTACTAACTGAGCCCAGACAGAAAGCATGGGTTCAGTGAAGGGCAAGTTATTCACATTAAACGGAACCACAGGAACCTAAGGGGGAACACAAAGAATGTTATCAATGTAATTTCATTATAGTTTAGAAGTAAGATTTATTTATTTTCATCAGAAATAACTAGATCCCATTTCTAGAAAGAGGAAACCCAAGGGCATAGTAATATCTTTTCTCAAAAACAAACCTATTGAGTTACATACACATGCAGACTTTGGCAAACACAGTTCTCAGATATTTTGCTACAAATTTAAATATGTAACATAAAAATGAAACAAAATAGGAAGATAGACTAAAGATTTTCACAATAGACTTAAGGCTGTCAGTGAAATTATAAATATCACATCAGTAACCACTATTTTCTCAGAACAGCAAGATCATTTCAAAAGGTTCAGGATTTAAAGGAAAGTCACATCCTGTGTTGCAGGATACATACACTTCTGTTTCTTATTCACAACAATATTTCCCAAGTACTATGTTAACTATCAATTTGCTTGTTCTCAATATCCTAACATCGCTTAAGGTACTCACTGGTTTTAGTTGACTGAAAGGGCAAACTCTGCAGGTTCTCATGTCATAAAATTGCACTGTGATTTTCCCTTTTGGAGTAATTCTTGTCACTATGCCTTCTCCAAATTCATCATGAACTACTTGGCCACCTAACCGCAACCGACTGTCTATTCCACCAATAACTGCCAAAACAGCCATCAGGCCTCCCACTTCTGGGGTCTCAGAATCAGGAAAACAGTCTTCCAAAGCAGCCTGGTAAAATGATTATAATCTAGTTAAACTACAAGAGGAGCAATTCCCTTAGCAGGGTGTGAATTTAAATATTTTTTCACATAAAAATCAATGCACATATGGGATATTAAGGCAAATTTAATGTTTAAGAAATAATTTTAAAACTTCATTACAGTGCTAATTGAAAAAGTATAATTGACTGAATTATTTGCTTTCTTTTAAAAAAAACAACAAATGAGTTGATTGTAAAGATGTGGGAACTACCCCTTCTGACTCTTTTCCTGCAAAGATGTGGATGATGGAGGTTAGCTGAGAGTTGATATACTTGTTTATGAGTCCATTCCACTGGCTCAATGAATGCAAAGTCCTCAATAGAGCAACAATCTCTTCAGCTAAAGTACTGCTGTGAGTTGCAGTCAGAGAGGCCTGAGGCCTAGCTTTCCTCCTCCTCAGAGTAGATTCTGCAAACAAACAAGCACAGTATAGAAGAAATGAAAGAAAGCTAACATAAAGTTACATCCATGAAGGATGAATGGACCAAAATTGTATCAGTAAAGAAAAAATATTCTCTTACCTCTGAGTAGTGGGATATCTGAAGAACATGTAGTCAGCAAGCTACCCAAAAACCCAAATAATTTTTCCACAAGGAATTTCATATCCTTTGACCTTTCTGTTTTATCCCAGGAAGGAAGCACTGCTTGTAATAAATGCACAGCAAGAATCTAAACAAATATGAAACAGCAGAAAAAAGAAATGCACATGACTGATTAAAAATAATTGCTTTTAAACAAATAGTCCATTTATAAAATTAATTAAAGTTCCAATGCATCCATATATTCAAGCATGTTAATATACACCCTTTCCTTAAAAGAGAGACTGCTTGCACCCATCTGGAATCAGTACACAAATGTATACATGCTTAAATTTACTGCAGGCCATCCCACTGATCTCAATAGTTCTTACCCTCAAATGAGTATATTTAGGTTACTGCTATGTTAGAGCTGGGTTTATCTAACCCAACCTATGCCATGTGTGCTGGAAAAGGAACTTGGAAGAGATCCTTGCAAAACTAAACTGTTTTTCTTCAGTTTTCAGACAGGAAATGGATATATCATAAACCCTATTGAGTTCAGTGACTCTAGGAATAGACTTTCCATTTCAATCAACATGCTGGCCACATTTTCATCTTGTTCCCCCTGCACACATAAAGGATGATAATTTGCAATTAAAACCTCTATTGCCATAGAAGCTTTCCATCAGTTGAGGTTCTAATTTCCCCAAGTCCCTATTTCCATGAAGAACCTTCAGGAGTCACTTTTGGCAAGATGAGTAGCTATATAAAGTTGACTAATAAATATAAATAAATAAAATAGAGGCTTTCCAGTAAAGATACATGTTCTCCCCACATGGAGTATGAAGGGAAATAGATAGATCTAACATGCTTATCTATGTCCAATTGGAAGGAATGACAGCAGCTTCACCACTTTCTCTGGCTTCCCATTCAGTCTCATTTTTATTTCCAGTTCTGAATCATTCATTTTGTTTGACAGTGTCACCGTATTCTCAGCAAGATGGCCCACACTCCAGCACAGGAGAGTGAAAAAATCTATGCTTCCTTTTGGTAAATACAGTATTAAGTCATAGCCAGCTTTCAAAATGTGAACATGCTATGAGTATTCCCCCCCCCCATTTATTTTTTGAAAGGGTTTGCCATGCACATGCTTATAATTCTCCCATGTTTTCCAAAAAGGTTTGCAAGACAAAATATCTGTTCATAAACAGAGAGAGGGATCTAGTGTTTGTTGCCCATATATATTTTCCATGGCTTGAGCACTCTTAACCAATATTATTAGGTCTAATCTGCCCCAGTTCTCCTGACTCTCTCATATCTAAGGTAGATGCAAGGACAAAGTCACACTACATATTCATGCTGATCTTCTAAGACACCAGTTTCTAAATTATAACAAAGGATATAAAAGACAGCTTTAAAACTATACCATGAATCAACCACTGATTGTTAAAACATTATATGTTGTTACCTGTTGTTGGAGAGATGCAGCAGTGAATGAATCATGTCCCTCTACAATTTTCATTAGCAGCGTTATCCACTGTGATGTACTAAGAGTGCTGCACATTTGAGGCATCAGTGCTATACTTCGGATGAATCCCAGGGAACACCAGCTCCGGTGTTGCTCTTTGTTAACTAATGTATTTGGCAAGGAAGCTGCAAATAATTAACAATGACTGAATAGTAATCAACATTGTGTAATCATATTTCTGATCACACAGTAGAAATTCCTATTGCTCACTGGTCTCTGCTCCTCTAAAAGATGGGGAGCCTTAAAAGGGGAGAGACTTCTTCCCCTTTTCTTCATGCTAACTGAAGAGGGAAAACAATTAGATTCAAACCTACCTGGTTTTAGTTTTTGAAACCACCTTGTTCTATATTTCATTTTACTTTACTGTAATATAGCTAAACAAAAACTCTAACAAACAATGATAAAAGAGAAGTATTAAAAAGAAAGTTATACCAAAGATCTTTCATTCTATAAAGGACAAACATTTGTCTCTGTTTAAGGCACAGTAACTTATGATCTGACTGAACTTCTGAAATGTTCTCTGCCTTTAAAGGTTACTCAGAAATTATAGTGATCCAAAATGTGGCAGCCTACGTGCTAACTGGCAGCTGTTGGTGAGGGCACATTACACTTGTGCTTTGAGTTCTGCACTGGCTTTTAATAGGCTTCCAGACAGTTAGATGTACAAAGTTCCTTCTGACTTGTCATTTAGTTACCTACAGTACGAAGCTTGACCTGTGTGGTCATGTCAGGAAAAACAACCAGGAGCTCTCCTCTTCTGGGAAGTAAAGGGAAAAAGCTAGAATGCACTGCTTTTCAGAGGTGTTTATTCTCTGAAACACCCTCCCCACTGAAATCCCCTCTCTGGTTTCATTCAGAAAAAAACATTCAATATGTTGCTGTTCTATACAGAATTTGCAGCTTGTACAGTTAATATGACTGAATATAATTAACTGGCATTATTATTCATGGGGTGGGAGGTTATAATTCCCAGTGACCTATAATTATTATTTTTTTATGTGTGGTTTATTTAGGCATTGTCTAGATCATGCCAAAGATCTTACCAGTTGTATTAGGATGAATGAATAAACTACTGTAAATAAACACATAACATTCTTGTTTTGCTGATACTTGGGTGGTGAATACAATAGAAAGCAAGAACATAATATACTGGATTTACATGATTTTTCTGTCGTGCCACTTTCTACCAGCATGCGGAGCAATCCACACAAAGTTCTTGTTGCTTCATTCTGCATTACTTCAGCGTGAAGGCCAGCAGAAAGGCAGAGTGTTTGCAGAAGATTCACTGTGCTGGTCAGCATCATGGAAGTAGGATGGGGATTTTTTTCAGCATGTTCTCCTTCTAAAATAAAGAGTCACAGTAAATTACTGAAAACAAGGTTAATGTAATTCAACTTCCTCATTTTCACAGTCACTCTACATAGTCCAGTAGTCTAAGCTTAGCATTTTAAAGTTATGGCCAGTATCAAAATCACAATATTTCCTCAAGAACAGATGAGAATATCTAACACTGCTAGTGCAAATAACAAAGAAAAGCAAACTGAAAGAACTCTCATGTCTTTGAAACATTGTAGGGGAGCAGAAAGATAAACAATAAAGCTTTTGATTCACATTACAATAACTAATATATCACCCTTTGTTTGATATACTAATAACTTGAAAGAGGATAATAATAGAACACTAGACAACCTATCATCCATTGAATCATCCTTTTAAAAGATATTTTTTCTTACCTGAACAGAGAAACAGAATGACCACAGGAGGACAAAATATCAGTGAGAGCAACTTCCACTTTCCTTCTGGCTTCCCCACTGAGTTTGTGGGAAGCTGTCCATGAGCTAGCTAGCTAGCTTCCTTCCTTCCTTCCTTCCTTCCTTCCTTCCTTCCTTCCTTCCTTCCTTCCTTCCTTCCTTCCTTCCTTCCTTCCCTTCCCTTCCCTTCCCTTCCTTCCTCCCTCCCTCCCTCTTCGTTCCCTTCCCACATTACCAAGGATTTTTTTTAATACTTTTGAGTCTTTTGATTGAAAAAAGAGAGAAGACAGAAGAAAATCAGATGTGATTAAATCCATTTCCACCATAGAAGACGTAGATACTGAAGTGCCAGTGACCCTGACTCCAAACTTTCTTACCAGAATCATCCTCGGTGTCAGAGTCTTCAGTTGCAGGTTGTGAAGCAGGAGGAGGTTCGGCTAGCTTCAGGTCATACTTCCCCTCTTTTCCCATCCGGTAGGAATTGGTACTGCCAGTGTCCCACTGTACTCGAATCCAGCCATCTTCACCCAGTTCTCCAATTACCCGTCCCAAACCTGGAGGAGGTCCATCCTGAGGAAAGCAGAAATGTTTAAAATATATAACAACTAAGATTATATTCAAATTCAATTATATGTTATATTTATTTATTAAACTTTTATGCCACCCATCTCCCCCACAAGCTGTCTCCAGACAAATATAAGGCAAATAAGTGCAACACTGACAATGGTAATACCTGGTCACCCCACTTCCAATCTACTCCTCTCATCACTCTAGTTCCAATCTTCATCATGGCTGCCAATTCTGGTCCTGAAACAGGAAGCTGAACTGGAGTGCTCTCCTTCCTGGACTCTTCTAGGACTGTAGCAGAAACACCCCGGGATGCAGCAATCATATCTTCTTCCACATTATCAGAGCTAGGTCCTAATTCGACAATAGATTTATTGAGATATACACATCTTGTATTTATCCATTAATAAATAAATTCTAAAACCATTAAAATATTTTCACAAAACTGTCAGGAAATAATGAAAAAGACATTTTAATTTTTTGTAAGGTCTGAACAAGGGAGGAAAAAGTCAGAGGAAGACAGATCTCTAAATACCTATTAGCCTCAGTGTGGTTTGCATTAATGCCAACATGCCAGAATTAAGAAGAAGATTCAAGGTATTTGCACCATGTTGTAAAGTTAACATGTTAAGCATGACCAATAAAAAACGTGCTTGTGGGATGGTTCCAAGACTTGGTCCTGCAGGATTCTCATTAGTTATAGTCTGCAGAGGAACAGGTTGGATCCCTAGGTGAAAAGTGAAAAAAAAAAGATATTTATTAGTTTCAATAAATGACCTAAAGAACACTTCTGCCAAAAGATTTTTACTATTATTTTGCCTGAAGTTGCTTTTCTTGTTACAGACAATACACTAGAAATTCCAAAACACACACATACAAATATAAGATTCCTGTTATAACTTTTATCACCATACACAATGCAGATACAAACAATATTATGGCCCACAAATCCACAGTATTCAAACATACAAACCCAGGCAAATTTTCAAACAAGGATTCAGATAATTAATTCAGACTTCAGGATATATCAGTGCAGATCTATTTCTGTTCATTTAATAAAAGTGTCTAAATAACTCAGAAGCAACTGGGAAAGGCACCATAGATACCAATCTATATGACTCGTGACTCCCTCCCTTTCCATGTCTATTATCAAACAATAAGGAAACTAACAGATATCCTACAAAACATAACTGGCAACTATACTTCAAAATTTAATTTGCAGTTTGCACTATCATACAAATTCATGCAAGTAACACCAGTGAATTTTAATAAATCAAAACATAGAGTAAATAACTTGAAGGACTCACCTAATTCTTTAAATCTGCTATTAGCATCAAGCAAAATGTTTCTAACATTTTGAACAGCCCACGAATACAACTTTCCAAAGGTAACTTCCAGAAGCGTGCGATTGAAGGGTGGAATCAGATCAACATCCTTTAAGCAGTCTGTTAAAGGCTCTCTTTGTAGGTTAAATTTAAAAAAAAAATGATTTCAGGATTTTGAAAATATAACATACAGTATTACAAATGAAGCATATGCTGCGCTAGCAAGCATAATGTAGTTATACTGGTTTTTTTTTAAAGGCATCACATTACTGACACATTTTATATTAGTTCTAGGAAAGCTAGGTGCTCCATGACACTTCAATGCTGCTCTAAGATTATGATTTATGTTTTGTTCATTTAGCACAAGTCTGCTATATTATATAGGTATTCCTTGACTTACAACAGTTCATTTAGTGACTGTTCGAAATTACAACGGCATTGAAAAAGGTGTCTTATGACCATTTTTCACACTTATGACCATTGTAGCATTCCCATGGTCATGTGATTTACATTTGGATGCTTGACAACTGGTTCATATTTACGATGGTTGCAGTATCCCGGGGTCATGTGACCGTCTTTTGCTACCTTCTGACAATCAAAGTCAATGGGGAAGCCAGATTCATTTAACAACCTTGTTACTAATTGAACAACTGCAGTGATTCACTTAACATATATGGCAAGCAAAGTCATAAAATGGGACAAAACTCACTTAACAAATTTCTCACTTAGCAACATAAATTCTGGGTCCAATTGTGGTCATAAGTCAAGGACTACCTGTATTACCAGGTCCCTAGCCCACTTGGCTCAGTTCTAAAATCTTTGGTCTTGATTTTATGTTCCACATACACACAGACAACACTACAAAATGCTCAACAGAACTAAAAGAAAGGGCTAAGGGAAATATTACCCTATATTAATTCCTTCTGGAATAAGTCTTTGCCATCCACAGAACATAGCATATTGCACAGAAGGCAGCAAAAAGCTTTTGGCAGCCAATTTTAGAATTGTATCAATCCCCTCTAATCGAACTTCAGCTCGCTCTAGCTGCAAAACAGAGATAAAGCATCAGCTCTTTATATAAGTTTCTTATGCAATAAAATTTCAGCCATAATAAAGAAAACATAGTTTACCTGCTTTAACAAGCACTTCCTCATTTTTTCTACATCAACGGGTTCCTCTTTTAGAGCAAATTCGACTATGGTGTTGAGTAAAGCAGACTGGGGATATAATCCTTGGACGTTTTGCTTCAGCCACTTGTACTTGTGAACACCTGTGACTGTATTTATCAGCGGCTGCCATTTATCCTAGGAAGTTAAATGGGCATTAAACATGAATTAATAACTGAGGTCTCGGGCTGAAAACAATGATAATAATCCAAATAACACATTTTTGCTCCAAGGGCAAAAAACTTTATAGATAAATCTGATGAACACAGTAACACACAAAAACACCACAGTGCTGCATCTAAAAATAACCCTCCAAAAGTGAATTGAATATAAAAATTCCATACTTATCAACAGGAAGGCTATTAAAGACACAGAATATTTTACACTGTCAGCTAGGCAAGAATCTATTTTGATGACTATAGTCAACTACATGGCTACATAACTCATGCAAAGTAAATGGGGGCTATAGGTGAGTGGGAGTTGGGCTTTCTTTTTGGAATGAATGGGGTTTTTCTTTTTCATCTTTTTTTTTAACTGGAAAATTTATTTCAGGGCTTATGCTAGATTTCCCATCTCATAATAGAAATTAGTTTCTGACAACAGCAGTGAGAGAGAGAGAGATCTGAAAGCCACACATAAACACATTTAGAGTTGTGGATATCCCATCCTGTTGTAAATTATGGAAAGTAATATTTGATAAGGATATTCCATGTATAGTTTAAATGCATAATTTCAGCAGTATGTGCACATAAACATACATAAAAATATGCCAACTAAGGTTCTTTAAGAGATACTATAAAAATCTTCCCACAATCCATACTTACTTACTTACTTATTTACTTACTTACTTATTGAATTTATTTGCCACCAATCTAGTAATGAAACAACTCTGGGCAACTTACAGCACTTTACAACAAAGTGGCTCAAAATATATATTAAACATTCAGCAACATCTATATCTTAAGCCATGCATCCTTTTTTATACTGTACCTTAGGTGATTTGACAGACAAAGGCCTTTTATCAGCTGTCACTGGACTGTGAGGTATCATACATGACTCTCCCAAATCACTTTCCTCATTTCCAATTTTAGATTCTTCCACATCAGAAGATTTGGATTTTTTAGGAGCTAGCAGAAAAAAGATGCTTTTTTAAAAAAAAACAGAAATGTAAAACATAATAATTTAACAAATCTGTATTTCCTAAGAAGCAAAAGTTTAAGTTTTGTCTAGGAAAAAATCACTGCGTTAGTGAATAGCAGTTGTATATGACAGAGGACCATGTTCCTCAACTTATTCTTGCTAATTGCATTATCTTTTGAATTTACAATATGAAGCCCATTGCGAACTGGACATACAAGCAGTGATGGGTAAATAATCATGCCATTTTTTCAATGAGATATAAAAGTCTTACTTAGGAGCAACCCAAAATTCGTTATATTCTAAATGTCAACAAATAAGAATCACATCTTCTCTAGTACATCCTCTGTAAATCATATTTAAGCCATTCTTTTACCTTTTTTTTTCCTCTTATCTCTAATTATTTTCTGGACTACCCTTCTCCATTGGGGCAAAGAACTAAGACTTTTAAGCTTGGACATGATGGAGAGATCATTGCACACTGCTGGGCGCAGTTCATTGAAGAGAAATCTCAAACGTTCAATAACAGGAGCACAGACTTCTTTGTAAGATCTTCCTTGTTCTTGATGGGTCTTAAAATAATAATGCACATGAATCAGTCCATACTTTAATTAACAACAGCAGTTATTAGTACTAAGAAAGGATGCTGCTGACTCCATACTTACTTTAATCAGTGAACATTTTGCTTGATAAACAACACGACAAACATCTGCTACAGATTTTGGAAGTATTCGGTGTTTCCCTTGGTCAACTCCAAGCATAACAGGATGAACAAGAGAAAGTGCTACATGACCTTTAGAAACGAATAAGCAAAAATATAATAGAAAATTAAATACTACAATAAAATAAGACAATTTCTTTGCTTCCTGATACTCTGATCTGAAATGGCAGGGAAATTTCTTTTTGAACTGTTCTGGAAGAACGTAAAAAACACTTGTTTCCCCTACTCCACAGCCATAGTCTGCTGTCCCATTTATCCAACCAAAACTTTATTATTTTCCCAGTGCAGAAAAAGGACCCACTTCAAAACCTCTTTCAAGAAAGCAGAACTCTTGGAACAGATTCATCCCAAAAGGAACTTTTATTAAGAGAAGTTGACAGCAGGCATTGAAGGCAGGATCTGAGGGTTTCCCGCTCAAATCAATAGGTTAAAGGAGCAAAAAGCAAACCCCACCCCAACAGTTCATCCGGTCAGTTCAAATGGGCCAATCTTTAGGTGTTAAGTCCGCTGTGGAAACGGAGCTAATAACGGAGTCTGTTCCCATGCCTGTGAAGACGTTGTTGGGTCTTCGCACCTTTCTCTTCCGCAGCGAGAGATAAGCCAGATGGCCAGAGGCACATTTCTTTCTCACCCCAGGTTGGCATCAAGGGGAGAATAGTTCAAAGAGCAAGCAGATAGAGGAAGTGGAGAGGATACATTGTAGCAGCTAAGCGAAAGGGCAATACACAAACAATTCCCCAAAAGCCTCCCCCCTCCCCCCACGAGTGTGGCAGAACCCAAAAAAGGAAAAGGAAAAAGAAAAAGGTCCCCCATCAAAGATATGGGTTCTGACAGTTTAAGAAGATTAACAGTTTAATTAAGAAAGTTTAATAGGATTAGGAGGAAAAGTTATCCAAATATGCACTAGACCAGGAGTCCCCAATTCCCCGGTCTGTGGCCCAGTGCCAGGCTGTAGCCCATTCAGAACTGGACCGTGGACGTGGTGGGCAAGCACACACATACAAAACTGTATTTGTGAAAGTGGCATGTGTGCATAGGGAAAACTATTCCCCCTCCCCAATGCCTCCATCGGTCCGCCAAGCTGTAAAGGTTGGAGACCACTGTGCTAAACTAAACACTTTGCAATTTGGTTTCCCCATAGTAAACTATGTGATGGGATAGGCATCCATCCTTCTTAGTATCTCTATTACTATGTGATGTATCTTTTTTACAACAACGGTAAGCATTTTTTCCCTCTGGATTTAAAGGTCTGCCCAGCTCAAACAATACAATTCAACAATTTGGAACCAACTCAACAATTTGAAAGCATGTTGACTAAATCCATATTGGTAAGAAACAAAGATTGTTGCATTCTGCTCCCCAAGAGAGAGGATCTTCTAAAATATTTAAAAATCTGTCTATTCTGTCCCAGCTCATCTTGAAGACTGGAATGCCAAAAGGTTGCATTATCATAGTAACCCCAAGTTTTCTATACAGTCTTATATTCCAAACGGAGATTAGAATAATAAGCAGCATTTTGACTGCAATATAACATACAGTACTTTGCCCATGCCATGCTAGAGCAATGTAGCCTTTAATAAGTTTTTAGCACCTCACACCTGATTGCATTCAATTATTGTCTCCTTCCTCTTAGTCCCCTATAATTTTTACAGTGCTACTCGGAGATAACTGTATGCCAAATACAGATACCTAAATCCTCATGCTTTAGAAGGCAACATAACAACAGACGTCCTACTTCTTCTACTGGGTGCTCAGGAGGGAATGTAATTGGTGTTGTCAAATGACACTGTTTGCAGTACCTCTCGACTTGACATAAGAAGTCCTAGACAAAAAAAATATATACACTTAGTAGGATTTATAACAATGTAGTAATCAAACAAAAGCAATTCAATGAAATCAAATAATTAAAAAGGCATTATGTGAATATCACATATTGGAATATCATATATCGAAATCTCAAGATAGATTCTCCTACATTCTCTTTTCTTACATACAGATGGAACCATATCGTCCCAAGTTAGGATAATAACTATATTCTTACCATACATAAAGACAATAATTACCACAACAAAAATACTTTCAGAAGTAACTGTCAGACAAATAGTTTTATAGTTTTATTTAATATTCTTTAACTGCAGTTTTTACAAAAGCAGCAAAGGTTTCTAGCTTATTGTTTGTCATAGTCACTCTGTGCAGTTATGCAGGATAATGTTCTTGCATGATCTAAGGAAGACATGGAACAAGGCTAGCCTCCGTATTACTTTTAGAACAAAAACAGCAGATATGGGGGGAGGGGGCTGAAAACACTAGAAAGAGAAATAAGATCATCACAAGGGACCCCTTTATTAGATTTTTGTTACA
Organism: Protobothrops mucrosquamatus; assembly: GCF_001527695.2. Lineage (NCBI taxonomy): Eukaryota > Metazoa > Chordata > Lepidosauria > Squamata > Viperidae > Protobothrops > Protobothrops mucrosquamatus. The sequence goes on along the minus strand of NW_015386454.1, from coordinate 1,147,652 downwards.
TTTTTTAAATTGTTCAGGCTTTCCTATCTACCCCAGAAGTGATTATTGCCAAAAAGTGTCACCATCATGAAAAACAAGGACTAGGAGCATCAGATGGCATGCATTTTTATACTGTTTTGGAGAGCAGTGTTATTTTAAGTAAAGTTTGGTCTCCTGGACAAGTTGAGGTGGACTGGTGGAAAATTTAGCCTGACTTAGAATGGTCTCTGTATGGCAGGAAAACATACCATTTGATACTTGTTTATTTTCAAAATCTGATTGTATTTAATTTTTTTTTTGCTATGCTATTTGTTTCTGAGTTTCAATTTGTTCTGAAATTTGTACTGGAGTTCTGAATTTCTGCTAATATTTGTACAGGCTCAAAGAAGTGATATTATAAAGTTCAAAAGCCTTGTACAAAAGTTCTTGAAAAATTATTTTTCTTTTAGCAGCCCTTGGTTGTCTTTAGGAAATGGGTGTTTTATGATGGACCCTACTTGTGACACTCATTCTGGGAATAAGCAAATTCCATTCATTACAGCAATTATGGCATTGATAGGAAAAACTCAGCCCCTTACATGTTATAAGAATCCATTTATTTCCACTAGTATGATGTGTTTGGACCAGTAAGCACTTACTTGCAACCCTAAATAGTATATAGCCATGGTGGCGAATCTATGGCACATGTACCACAGGCAGCACGCGGAGCCATTTCTGGTGGCACGCAAGCCATTGCTGGGCCGAGCTGCTCCTTCCTCCTCTCTGCGCATGTGCAGCTTTCTGCATGCGCAGTCTGGGAATAGGCGAGAGGCTATAAAGGGAGCAACTTTCGGCAGAAGCAGCATTTGTTGCAGACATCAAGAGAGTGAGCACAAGTCGGAGCAGACAGCGAGCGAGCACGAGCCAACAGCAGTAAGTTTCAGTAACCAGCCACGCAGGGGAGGAGGAGGGGTGGCCGGCAGCATAGGGGGTGCCTTGCCTTGCCTTGGCCTCGTGGGCAACAGCAGCAGAGCGGTAAGAGCGGCAGGGGGTGCCTTGCCTCGGCCTCGTTCGGCGATGGCAGCAGAGCGGTAAGGGCAGCTGGCGGCCAAGGGGGTGCCTTGCCTTGCTTCGTGCTCCTTTAAGGCAGTGGCGGTAGAGAGCGGTATTGGCAGCTGGGGGGGTGCCTTGCCTTGCCTCGTGCTCCTTTAAGGGGCGGCCGCCATTAATGGCGGCAGGTGGATGCCTTGCCTTGTGCTGCTTTAAGGCGGCGGCGGTGGAGAGCGGTATTGGTGCCCGGGGGGTGTCTTGCCTTGCCTCATGCTCCTTTAAGGTGGCAGTGGCAGTGGAGAGCGGTATTGGCGGCCAGGAGGGTGCCTTGCCTTGCCTCGTGCTGCTTTAAGTTGGCAGCAGCGGCCGTTAATGGCTGCGACAGGGTGCCTTGCCTCGTGCTGCTTTAAGCAGCGGAGAATGGTATTGGCGGCCAGGGGTGTGCCTTGCCTTGCCTCATGCTCCTTTAAGGCAGTGGCGGCAGCCGTTAATGGCGGCGGGAGATGGTGCCTTGCCTCGTGCTGCTTTAAGGCAGCAGCGGTGGCCGTTAATGGCGGCGGGGGATGGTGCCTTGCCTTGGTTCATGCTCCTTTAAGGCAGCGGCGACGGCCGTTAATGGCAGTGGAGGGGGTGCCTTGCCTTGCCTCGTGCTGCTTTAAGGCGGTGGCGGTGTCTGAAGCTGCCTCAGCTGGCCACTGACCTCAGCAGGCCCTAATGAGGCAGCATTCACACACTCACCGGCTGCCCAGCATCTTGGGGCGGTGCCAATGGTAAGGGGGGGCGGCCTGGTGTCTGAAGCTGCCTCAGCTGGCTGCTGGCCTCAGCAGGCGCCAACAAGGCAACATTCACACACTCACCAGCTGCCCAGCCACTTGGGGTGGTGGCAATGGTGAGGGGGGGTGGCCTGGTGTCTGAAGCTGCCTCAGCTGGCTGCTGGCCTCAGCATTCACACTCACCGGCTGTCCAGCCTTGTGGCAGCAGCAAGGGGTGGGCGTACATGTGCCAGAATATGAAAAATGGTCTTATAAGTCGCTTTTTAAAGTGCTGTTGTCACTTCAAACAGTCACTAAGTGAACTGTTGTAAGCTGAGGATTACTGTACTTTATCACTTTTTTCCTTTTGGGGGGGGTCATCAAGTTTACATCAAGCTTTTGACACCTTGCTAGGCGACTGGAAAAGCCCTGTTAGAGTACCCAGATTGCAGCTACTTTCTTGCAGGTATGTGGAATGGCGTGGGACCCACAGGGTTTGCAAAGTTAAGTGAGGAAGCTGGTCACAGCTTATTAGGAAAGATAAAATAGACAACCAAGAATGCTTTATTGACCATTCTTCGTCCAAATTTTATATCAGTTGCATCTGCTAATACACGCGTTCTGTTTCAGATTTCTCTGCTATTTTCAGTATCTGGTAAAATGAATGAGTATTTTTCCAACAACCTGTAAAATCCAAGACACTGCTTTCACTGTTTAATTCTCCCCTCCTAGATTGTTGATTCAGGGAATATCTATTTCTTTATTGTCAACTCTTAGTGTTAGTTATTTAGGGATAGATTTGTATTGGTTGCTTCATTTTTTTTAAATTTTGTGTTTTTGTAGACTCCAGGTCTTGTACACCCACCCAAAAATGACTACAGCCAAAAAAATAAAAAACAGCTAGTGGAAGATCATTCCAAGAGGCCTGGACACAGTCATTTGGAGTGATTGAACGCAGTGGGAAAGCATTATGTGTTCTATGCAACGAAAGTGTTGTGTGTCGCACATGAAGTGTCAGACGGCACTTTGAAACCAACCACAAAAATGTTGCCCAACTTGGTGATAATGAAAGGAAGGAGTTTCTTGAAGGGAAATTGAGGAGCTATCATTCCCAGCATCTTAGTTTTTCCAACTATCTTTCCAGAACGAATCATCTGACAGCTCCAGTTTTAAAATTTCACTGTGCATAGCAAAACATGGTAAGCCCCTCTCTGATGGGGATATTATCAAAACGGCCATGTTGTCTGGGAGTGATTCTCTTTTTCATGATTTCCCAAACAAGGATAAAATTATTAAACGCATCTCTGAGATACCACTGAGCAGAAATACCGTGAAAGATAGAGTCCAGCGCATGGCAAGTGATGTTAGTCAGCAGCTCATCACTGACTTACAAAAGGAACCCTGTTACTCCATGTGCTTGGACGAAAGCACAGATATCAATAATCATGCAATCTTATATAAGAAAACTTATATAAGATGTTTTATAGATGGCATATGACACCAGTTCACTTAGCGAAAATGTTTAAAAATGTTTCGGATATCTGCTGGAAATGTAAACAACAGCCAGGCACTTATTACCATGCTTGGTGGACATGCCCTATCGCTAAGAAATATTGGTCTAAGATCCATAGATGGTTGGAAAAGATGATGAAACTACAGATAGAATTTAAACCGGAATTGTTTTTGTTAGGAATATTAAGACCTGATTATGGTAAAGAGAATGACTACTTGATATTGCATGTTTTAACTGCTGCAAGGATAGTATTTGCCCAATTTTGAAAAAATGAGAACTTACCATCTGACCAGATTATAATTACTAAAATTTTAGAGTGTGCGGAAATGGATAGACTAACATTAGAAATGAAAGAAAAAGATGATTCAATTTATTTTAGAACTTGGGAAAAATTTTATCAATGGGTAGAGACACGTTAGAACTTGAAGGATTCAATATCTTAGAAGAGATGACTGATTTTTAATCGAGTTCTAACTAACATTTTGATGATATGATTATTTTTCTTGATTTACTGATTTTCATTTGTTACTTTTGATTGTTAAGATTTTTTGAGATTATATTAGTAGTGTTTACTTAATAGATCAACCTATTTGTTTACTAATTGTTTTTAATATGTTATAGTCCAGGCTTTGTTAAAAATGGTTGAATATGATATTTACTCACTATTATGATCCGGACGGTAGCTTGTTTGTTGAAATATGTGATTGTACCTATCCCTATTTTACCCTAATTCCTTATTCCCTTCCCCTTCCCCTTTCCTTCCACCCCTCCCTTTACCATACCTGTATTGTTCCTATTTTTCCTTATCTATATAAACTTAATAAAATTTTGTTTAAAAAAAATCATGCAAGGCTGGCAGTAATTTTGTATTATGCTGTTGGTGACATCATGAGAGAAGAGCTGCTGAAACTGATGTCTTTGCCTGAAAGAACACAAGGTGTAGATATATACAATGCTGTGAAGGAAGCTTTTTTGTCACAAGACATAAGACCAGAAAAGGTGGTTTCAATTACAAGTGATGGAGCACCTTCTATGGTGGGGGCAACATCTGGTTTCATACAGTTGTTTCTTCAAGAAACAAAACATCAAATCATTCAATTCCATTGCATTGTACACCAGGAAGCTCTTTGTGTCAAGGAAAGCAACAAAAAATTTGACTATGTCCTCAAAGACGTCACAAAAATAGCGAATTACATCATGGCTCGTGCTCTGAATAGTCGGCAATTTCAAGTACTTCTTGGAGAGGTTCAGGCACAGTATGATTGTTTATTTATGTACAATAATGTCCGGTGGCTGAGCAGAGGACGAGTCCTGGAGAGATTTGTGGCCTGCTTGGATGAAATTAGGCTGCTTATGCATGAAAAAGGCCAAGAATATCCACAGCTCACTGATATGGTCTGGCTTACCAACTTCATGTTTTTTACAGACTTTACACACCATTTCAGTCTACTCAACAAACAATTACAAGATGCAGGGGAAACAGCAGAAAGGATGTTTTGTGATATCAAAACATTTGAGAGAAAACTGCAGGTTTTTGAAAGAGACCTTGAAAGTGGCCAGCTGAAATATTTTCATAATCTAAAAGTTCATTTAGAAAATTCTACAACATTTGCAGACAAACCTACAAGCCACCAGGAAATCTACAAGGAATTTTCAGCATTGTAGCAGCTGCAAAGGTAAATTTTAGTAACAGATTTTCACAGTTACTAAGATGGAGACAACCCTTTGTTTCCTTACTTCTCCAGATAAAGCCAAATTTGAAGAACTTGATCTTTCCTGCTTAGAGTGGTTAGATTTAGGAAATCTGGAAATGGAGCTACTGGAATTTCAAGAAAACGCTATCTGGAAAAATAAATTCTGTGACCTGCGTGAAACACTAGAGAAGATGGAAGGGATGACAAAGGACAGCACAGTTAGTTCTGAGAATGAAATCCTCAAAGTGTGGAATTCTCTGCCAGATAATTTTAAATCCATGAAAGCACTTGGGATTGCTTTCCTTACTTTGTTTGGATCATCTTAAGCTTGTGAGCAGCTGTTTTCAGCTTTGAATTATATAAAATCTGACATGAGAAGCAGACTAACAGATGACCTGAGTGCTGCATGTGTTGCTCTCAAACTTACAAACTATGAGCCAGGGGTAGATAAATTATCAGCAGGCATACAACAGCAAAAATCACATTAATTCTTCATTGAGGATTGGCGGGGGGGACTGTTTGGTTTTTATTCCCCTCCCATCTGCTGGGTGGTTGCAGCAGGTTTTGGTCTCTTCTGTCGTGCTTTGAGGTTACCCATGAAGCACGTTTGTTTTGGGGGGGATCCCCACTCTGGTTGCTAAGCTTGCTTAAACCCTCTTCCACCTCCTCACTGGAGCCCCCCTTTGTCTGCAACCAGCCCCTGCCCCAGCCCCAGCCTCGTCTTGGCCCATGGCAATGGCACCCCTGCCCTGGCCCCCTCCCTTGCCTCACCTCACCCTGCAGGACGAGCCTCCTACCCACTGGCCCACCCGTCAGAGAACCCCTGGATCTCCCCCAATCCTGCCCGGCCCCCACAGGCATCCCTCCCAGGAGCGACATCGAGGTGGCCATGCCCACCCAGGCCATGCCCACCCACGCTGCCATGACTACCATGGCCATGCCCACTCAGTGGCCACACCCACTCAGTGGCCACACCCCTGACACCCGGCAATGCATAACTGGGTTTCGGGTTGTAATTTGGGTACTCAGTCTCTAAAAGGTTTGCCACCACTAGTATATAGTAATTATCCCCACTACACTGTTTAAAACTTGGGATATCAAATACTTTAGTGTAACAATGGAACAGTCCAAAGATTTATAAACACCAACATTTAAACTAGCAATTCCAGTGCCCTGAACAGCCCATCTTTAATCTTAAGACAAGGTACTCTTACCTTCACAGTATGATCCTGAATATTGTTGTCTGCAATAGCTTGCAGAAAAGGCTGTGAGTGGTCAGTCAAAGTTAGTCGATGGGAATACAGCTTTGATTTGTTTGGTGTGGTGTTGCCGGGAGAACTACAGTGGTCTTCATCCTTTTCTTCATTGTAACTATAATGTATCTGACTAGTTTGCAAGCCTCCAGAAAAAATAGAGGACTTCAACCACTCTATAAGGAAATACATTTAAACATTCTATTTTATCATACTATTTTTGTAACTTTGTTTAGTAATTATTTAAAAATAAACTTAAAAGAAAAGTATTCAAAAGCAGAAGTTTCTTTGATTGTTGAGAGCTGTCCAGGATTGTTGGGAGTCAGGAGGTATACAAGTTTAATAAATTGCTATTGTTTTTGTTATTGCCAAATTTTAAGGGATAAGCTTTTTAGACAGTTTCTTGAGAAATGCAGGGATTTTATTTCATCCATTTGCCTATATAATTCTAGTATTAACATAAAGCTTCTAATACTAAAGCAACACTATCAGCCTACCTAGTTCAATAAAATGTATTCCCAACTGGAAATATTTCCCATAATCTGAGACACTGTTCATTCTTTACTAAATATTAAACAATTTTTGTTTATTTAAATTAGAAATGCCAGGGAGTAAATCTGGCATTTTTAAAAACAAATAATGCAGTATATCATAGAGAACAATGTATTTCTTGAATCTTAAAAAATAGCTCTTATTTTTAATAAGTTCACTGGATTACAGAACATAGACTAACCCGTATATACATTTACATTTAAAGTAAAACTGTAAAAATTCTTACTGGCACATTCTATCTCCACCGGAGAAAGCGGTGTACTCATTGCTAGATAAGAAGCATGTAGACCAAGAAGCAGGCCTAAATTTCTTTCAGTGTCTATGAGAGGGGATGAGAGACTGCCAGTATCTGGTGTTGTGATCACTTCCTGATCAGGCTACAGAAAGAAAAAATAAACAAAACCAGAAGTCAATCAACTCCTTGATGAATAAGCTGTGATTAAATAGTGATGATCACACTTTATCAACATCTTTAATTTAGCATTCAGCTATCGAACTATAGCAGAGCTATAGCATATTGGAGACATAAGAGAAAAAATTAATAAAGGAGGAAGAACTACATAGAAAGAGCAAGAACTACAATAAATCCAGAAAACCACTATTTCTGCTCCTTGATTCATTCTTGTTTTGTCAACTGCAGTGAATGAAAGGGAAAAAGAGTTTACATATACTCTATTACATATGCAATCTATGTAATTGGGTTTTTCAGTGTATCAGATGAAACTAATTTATTCTTTAAATTTGCACAGAAATCAAACATAATTTGTAATGAAAGCTGATATGATTTTAAATCTATATTGTAGAAATGTTAAGAATAAAACAGACTTTAGCTTTTAAAACATTAAGTAATTCAAAAAGGATAACAATTGTTCCAGGATACTTCTGAATTTTGAGTTTCTTTAAATTCAGTGTAGATCTGCATCTGAAATATATTTGGTATTAACTAGGGATTATTTCCATATATGGCTTTCATTATCCAAACAGTTGAATTATTTTTGCTTTGAAGCTATAATAATGATAAATCACAATTCAAACATAGGTAATCCTCGACTTACAATTGATTGCTTAGGGACTGTTTAAAGTTACAACAGATCCCCCTCCTCAAAAGCTCCATTTAACAGGCCATGTATCCATATAACCAGGAGTCCTAATAGTGGTTAAAGTGCAGTATTACAGGCAAACTTTGCCCACAGCCTGGAATTCAATCCTGATGGGGCTCAAGGTTGACACAGCCTTCCATCCTTCAGAGAATGGTAAAATGAGGAGCCAGATTGTTGGGGGCAATATGTAGATAATGCTTACACTGTAAACCATCCAGAGAGTGCTGAAAAGCACTATATGGCAGTACATAAGCCTAAATGCTGTGGCTATTACAGTTTTATCATAGACACCAGAGGTGGGTGTCATTAACTGAGGCCATCTTGCTTAACAGCCATTGCCATTTGCAACTATAATGAGCAGGCTCCATTATAGTCATAACTCAAGGACCTTCTGTACCAATACAAGGCATTTTCAGAGGAAAATAGAAAGATGAGCTGTCAAAGAAGTTAGTCTTTATGAACCTAAGAGGAAATTGGATTAATTCATGAATAATTTTTCAATGTGATGTGAAAATGCAGATACGTGCCATACTTGTTATGGCACAGGATTCACTAAAAATATTTTTTATCTTACTTGGCTCAAGTTTGAGATCATTTCTCTAAGGTTGTTACCTCCATATATTGGCCAACACAGAAAGCATGCATTGATTCTCTTGTATCCTCAAATTGCAAAGCTGCCTCCAAAGCAACAACTGGATCTTCTCCTGCAAACTGGGCTAAAAAAAACCAGAAAGCAATCAGTTTAGAAAGCACAGCAATTAAACTACAACTTGACTTTGATATTTGCTTTAATAAAGTAGTGGAATCTCACCAAGTATACGACTCCCTGTTAATGATTGGGTTTGGAAATCTTTTATATCATACACTTTGCCATCAATCACTGTCCAAAAGCCACCATCTTTATTGTGGTTTTCCAAGTCAGCTTTTCGTATAAGTGTCACTTCCTCATTATTTCTGCAATTCTGTCCTGTAAAGAATGTACCTAAGAGATGAGCAAAAAATATTAACTATGGTTTGTGACTAACTCTCCAACTGAAAAGAGTAAAACCAAAGAAGTAGGAAAGCACAACTTAATCATGTATTCCACTGTAAATATATTTTGTGACATGCTCTTTTTCTAAAATCATAGATTTGAAAGAGCCATTTAGGCCAACTTCCCATTTAATTCAGGAATCCAAATTGTAAATGCATCCAAAGTCTCTTCTTAATGACAGAAGATGAACAGGAGCTAGCTTTCTCATTAGGAAGTGGGGGTTTTAATAATTAAATCTGAATTGGACTTAAGATTGTTATACCATGCTCTGCATCCTGAGATTAAAAACTGATACAGCATTCTTGCAGGAAGCTATCACATCTTCCACTCATCTTTTTCCTTAGTTAAAAATATTCTTAATCTTGCAAGACCTAATTAACAATTTCTAGGACCAAGAACAGTGCTCATAAAGGGGTCTGCTAATTCAAAATAGAGAAGAAATATCTAAAATCTATCTGAAGACGTATGTTAAAAACATTTTAAATATTTTCAGGAAAGAACATACCCATTATTCCAGGCCAAGCTAAGTCTTCATTGTCATCTCTGTCTTTACCAGGAGCTAAATGGCTAAATCTGTCCAGATGTTCTAATAAGCCAGCTAATAAAGAAATTGCTCCAGCTTCCTGAATAAGTCCAGGATTTTTACTGAGAAGGAGTACTACAGATACCACTAACTCTGGAAGGAGTACACCTAAGGAGAACAAAATGTTTAGTAACAATATAATAATATATTTTGTGCATCCTCCCAACACATTTCAAATGGCTCAGATCCAGGCTTGCAAATCAGCAAAATGATAAATTAGGCCATTTTTACTCATTCCCGATACACAGATGGTCTTCAATAACAGCTCATTAAAAAAAAAACCTCCCCCTTTCTTGGCACAATCAATTTATGGTTCTAAATGTGTGCTACAAGATCTATGTCCATTAGGTTTCTTATGTTTCATTTATTACAAAGTGATAAAATGGAATTAAAACAATGCATCAGTACCTGTTAAATCCCCATCTACAACACGAGATACTTCTGCAAAATGCCTATGGCTAATAGAAGCAATGCTAGTTGCTACAGGCAAAATATCTCCAATATGGGTACACAAAAGGGCTGTGTATTTCTTTAACAGAGAACCAACTCCTAGAAGCTCAGGACCTGTCAAGAAATGGAAGTATCACATTCTGTTCATCATCACAGTATTTAATCTCAGCAAAATTTAGAGGAAACTCATGTGAAATGGCTATCTAATCCAATAGCAAGTGATATATAATTTCAATACTAAAATAAATATGCTATACTTACTGTATGTATTAGAGACCTGTCCAAAATGATCTCCTGGATATAACTTACTAACAAGCAAGCGCTGAAAACGCAGCAGTAAGTCCAAAGAAGCAGACCTTTCTTTATTATAATGTTCATGGTCTAAACAAGAAGAAATAGGACGAGCCACGTCTTTCAATTTAGCAATAGTTTGTGAAGCAATGTTCCTGATGGGAATAATATTTTAAAGAGGCTTTAAAAAATAAACAAAAAAGGTCACTAATATTTTGTTGATCTGTCTTAAGACACTATTTGGCATCATGTCCCAAATCTGTAATTACATCTTCCTCATTCCTCCACTCAGTGTTTTGTTTCTATGAAACATAAGTGTCAACATAATAAACCACTGATAAATAAGTATTGTTTTCAAACATTGTGTAATATCTCTTATTTTTAATCTATTGTAATCTATAAATCAAATAAATAAAAACAGAAACTTGAAATTTTATAAAATACAACTTTAGAAATATTACATTTAAAGAATATTTTATTATTATTTAAACTTCAACATATTAACCATAGTCTGCAATGTCAAAAGTTGCTTAAATAATCAATAGGGGAAAATCTACTTCAAAGATATAAGTATTTCACTAAATACAGTACATAAGCAACAGAGAGCAGTTTACACACACACACAAACACAAAGATCCTTCTTTGGACAACAGCAAATCAGCCATCCTGGAGAACAACAATGAGCATGTGCATGATTGATGGATGCTGTGGCCCAGCACCAGAAGCCATAAAGTATAGAAAGACTGCTAAAGGGTAACTTTTAAAACGTTTTTAACACTAAGAATTGGAGACAGATTTTTTTTTTTCTGTCTCCAAGGCCCTGAAATTTGCTTGTAAGCCTAGGGATGGGGGTAACGTGTAGTTTAAGAACCCCTGACCTAAGGGCTTGGCTGTGGCCTATATCTTTAAAACAAACAAAAAAAGAAAGTGGAACCCACAGATCATGCTACTATCTGATATCAAAAATCCTATTTCAAAAGCTTGAAATACGAAGACCAAAACTGTCCAGGTTTGCACAAGTTTACAGCTCAAACAGCAAGCTTAGCAGAAGTACCCTTAATCAGGACACACATAAAATGATTTTTAGCCCAGTCTTTATTCTCAACACTGCATGCTTCTTAGACAAAAGTAGACAAATATGAAATCAAAAATTAAAACATGAAGAGGAACAATAATTCTAAGACAGCTTTGTTATCAAACCAGAATACCTCAATAATTGCTGGATTAATTGAACCAAGGGCAAGCTTTGTTTTCCTGCAGATTCATAGATCCCAGTATTAATGAGGTCTTTATCTAATGGTGTCTTGTTCCTGTGAAGTGTTGATGCATTTGCTTCCTGCTCATCAATTTCTTTTTCTTTCTGAGCTTCTTTTTTTGCCTCAATATCCTACAAAGCAAAAGATTTAAGTGAAAGCATTGAACATTTTCATTGTTATGTCCATTAAATAAGAGATGTAATCCCCCAACCCCTAATGATTTATTGACTTTAGGTGCACAGAAAGCCTTTGACAACGTCAATTGGCAATTTATGGTTCAACAACTAAACTATATGGATTTTGGAGAAATTTTTATGGATATAATTCAAACAATTTATCATAGACAAACAGTTAAAATAATTGTGAATAGAGATTGTCTAGAGAATTTCAATATTAAAAAGGGCACAAAACAAGGATGTCCATTATCCCCACTATTATTTATCTTAACTTTGGAAGTGTTGAACTGGAGAAATGTGATTATTGAGTCCCCTGTCACAGAGTTAGTTAGAGTTACTATGGTAGTACACTCTAAAACAAAATGGTTCTCTTGTGTAGGCACCAACCTATTTTTATTCCACATTCAAAACTCTGCCTACTTTCCTACAAACACTGTTACCACATTAGATTAATGGATTTTTCTGGTGAACCAGAAACTAAGACCTCCAACATGAATATAAGTATAATCAGGCTTTAGAAGAAAAATAAGCTCCTTGAACTGAAGTTAGAAATTAATAATCAACTAATGTAAATCATGTAAAATTGATAGAATATTAATATCTACTGCACAAGGATTTCCATATTCCTTATTATTTGCAGTTTGGGCTGCTGTTGCTAAATCAGCATAAATGAGTTAAAAATGCCAGCTGTATTAACTACATACAGTACTACCTCAGGAACATATTTGACCTTCTAAGTTTAATTTAACCATAATCCTTTATTTATAGATTACCGGATTTCCCAATCCATAGTACTTCTAGTTAATGGGATAGACTATGCAATAATCTACGTATACCATTTATTGAACGGTAAATGACAATCCTTTCCCCTCATAAACATTGCTAGCCTAAACATTCATAATTTACCTACCTGAATTTCTGCAGTAATAGCAGCATTCAAAGCAGATTCTAGACCCCCATCAGCCATCAAACTTCCAACCAGTAGATCAATCATAAATCTACGACCTGGACTCACATTTGTTTCATTCCCTGAAACTAAAAGTTAACAACACTTTTGTAATGTATGATGTATGAACAATGTCTTTTTCTGTGTTATTTTCACATATCTGTGAATGAAGCATACCTGTACTGGGTAAAAGTGCCGAAAGAGCTCTTGCTCGTTCCTCTGCAGTTGGTAGCAACACAGACCATCCACTCTGCAACACTGCTTGGGCAGCTGACTGCACAGTATTAAGCACACCAGCATTACTTGCTAAAGTCACTACTGTCTGCTTCAGGCTGTTGAGCAAGACACTGCCTAATCCCAAGCCAAGGCATTCAGGATCAACTTGGTGACTAATTGCCGCATGAAGCTGAAAGACAAGTACAGATAACTTATAAAAAATGAAGCAAATTCAAAAAATAATTCTAATGCTGTAAAATAAATATACATAGTTGCGAATGTTAAACATTTACTAAGGAATATGCTTCTAATGTATGTGAAAAGTTGATTAATATATTAAAATATGTTATAAACACAATCCCAATTACATGGAAAAGGAGTATTGGCCTTGAAGTATGGTACTAGGATCAAACTAGGATCAAACAGAATAATAGAGTTGGAAGAGTCTTTGAAGGATTAAGACCCAGGTAATTGACATGATAATTACCTAACCATAGGCAAGCTACAGTTTTAAGGTGCAGTCTACAATACTACTATGATAATAGCTGTCACTCTTTGAGGCCTATGCAAAGATAGTAACAAATAAAAAATAAAGGGTTTGGAAATTAGCAAGTCAATGTTAATTCCAACTAATTCAATAGTTAATTACCACAACTGAGATTCTAAGACTCCATTCTGAATGTGCTATTTAAAATACCTGCAGCCTTAGAAGATTCAAAGTAGCCACAGCCATACATTCTTTCTCCTGTGGAGGTGGCCAGTCAGAACTGCCATCCATTCCTTCTGTAACTTGTCTCAATAGAAGATCCAACTGTTCAAATGTCATTGAGCAAACATCTACCACAAAGGGGACACGTAAACCAATTGACCATTCTGAACAAGACGACCAGGCAAAGCTCTGCAAGGAAAAGAAAAATCAAAACAAATTAGGATTAAACATTATTTTCTCTGGGATGTAGAACTGCTGGAAGATGCTCCCTTAGTCATCTCTCTCTAAAAGCTATCAATTTTTAAATAAATTATAGGGGAAAATAAATGTGTATTGAGTAAACACAGTTTAGGGCAAAGTACACAATCTAAAATGTAGGAGCCTCACAATCAGCTCCCTAAAATCTAATTAATTAAGTGTAATTCTGCCTGTCACAACTGAAAGATTATTTTATTTAAAATATCATGAAATATACTAAGACATCCATGGAAGAAAATAATAAAAATTGAAAACAAAAATAGAAAAATATAACAAATATATACACAACAAAAAACATTAAAAACAATTGCTGTGACAAATCAAGAAATGCAATCAATAAATAGGTAGCAATATTTCACAATTTAAGCTTTACTCCTCAATTCAGTTTACATGTTCTCATAAAACATTACCAAGTAATACTTTTAATAATATCAAAGTGGTAAATTATCTATTACTGAAGAATAATCATATTGAGTAGTTCTGATTCTAACTGCAATAAAATATAGATGAGATGGAATCAAATGTAAAGTTTGCCTAAACCAGAAATCAAATTTAGTTTTTGCCTAAAGTAGTGACCTCCTAGTTTGAGTAATATAATTTCCAGCAGCCTATTCAAAGGCCAAGTTTAGCCCCTGGCCTAGCTAAAAGTAACTGAATCCTCTGAGGATAGCTGATCCAATTTTACTTTGAGTTAGGTGAGAAAAATCTAATCATTTTTCAGATCACGATTAAATTTTCACCCTGCAAGTTGCCCTAGGAATGAATCTATTTCCAGGACCCAAAAGCATAACAGAAGACACATAAGCCCTACTTTTTAAGTAATATGCGGAGCTTGGGAAAGAGAAGCGAAGGTGTTCTATTCCTGAATTTTCATCCAACACTGATTTAGAAATTACATTTTAAAACAAGCTTTTGTACCAAAGGAAACTGCTGTCTCTGTATCCCTAAGTGTAATTCTGCTTCTGTTTTATCAATCATCTTCACCAAGAAAAGTTTGTCTGTGGGGGTGTTATTTGAAGAAGTGGATTCTAACATGGAAACATCATGCAAATAACTAATCCTAAAAATCCCAAAATGCCACTTCAAATTACTCTACACTCACACATATGCAAACTCAGAAATGATAGTACAGCTGCTATGCAGTCGTGATCAAAATGCAAATTTGAAGTGCAATGAAAGTTAAAAGTACTGAATAGCCATATTAGTAAAAACAGGTGGCACATGTGAAACATAAAATATATAAATCTTAAATATACAAAGAAATCATTGTCAAAACGGATGGGTTAGATATGAAGCATAAAATAGAAACATGTTCTTAAACCAGTTCCCCAACCCTGTTTATAACCTCATGAGCACTGTAAAGGGAAAACTTACCTGGGCTGGTCCACAGGCAATACCAACAATGTGCTTTGAGTCCAGTCCTGGAAGAGCAGTTGGCTCCGGTTTAGTAATCCTCAAAGTGTCAAAATGCTGGCACTGATCATTGCTTCCCCAGCTATAGACTTCACTATCTTCTGTGAGGGCTAAACAGTGAGTAGAGCCAGCTACTACATCTATAACTTTTTTTCCTGAACGCAAAATGATGAAACAAAAATTATAACAATAATTACTCTCATTATAACCTGAAAGACAAATTAAAATAAAACACTTTAAATCTGATCTTGAAATCATTTTAATTATATTTCGGCATTATTCCATTAGGAACAATGGCTACTAGGTTTCTCCTTTTTGAAGCTAATATCTATGAGGGGTCCTTGGTACTCTCTGAGTTTGCTTGTTTTCTTGCAGACATTTCATTACCGAAACTAGATAACATCATCAGTACTACTGAGACTAGCACTGATGAATCATCAGACTAGCACTGATGATGTTGCCTAGTATGGATAATGAAACGTCTGCAAGAAAACAAGCAAGCTTAGAGAGCATCAACGACCCCCTTTTCAATCCTGAGCTACAAATATTCTCCTTTGTTAGTATCTATTGCTGTAGACTAAAAACCAAGGCCATTCCTGAGAGGCCAACCAGATGACAGTAAGAAATAGGGCGTAAGAAATAGTCCATCTTCCAAAAGGTCTATAAAAATAACCACTCATTGTGATATGATAATTGTAATGTCTAATTCTTTTTTAAAAACCAGCTAAATCTGTAACCAACAACTTAATTGTGGAAGCCATCTATTTACACTTTTACAGTGTAGATAATTATTACAATTTAGTAAGCATCTTTTCCCCTGAAAGAACAATATTCTTACTCTTTGCTTCTGTTGTCTTTAACGTACTAAAATCTGTCTCATTTCATAACTATATAATTTCTATAAACTTTATGTATACTAAAAAAGCAAATGTAGAATATGAAAAAAGAGTGACTGTGTCAAAACTGAATTCTGATTGCAGGAAGCAAACTATCCCTTATCATTAAAAAAGGAATACATTGGATTTTTTCTTATATCATGAAGTGTGGTTTTTACCATTGTTTTATTATATATTTAAATTAGTTTTCATTATTCAAAGGAACTGATATATGTAATTTGTGCCCAATTCTAACTTTTATGAAAGCATTCATGGATAAATCGCGCACATTCATTTATCATTTTAAGGAGCTAAGGAGTCACAAAGTTTGAGAACTCTTTTTAGAGCTGCCATGAAATGCTAGCTATGTGCCCACATATGTTCAAGAGTACTTTTGTTCTTTGGAAACAACAGTTTGCACAAAAATCCTAGCATGTTAATTACAATATTCCACATATTATCAAGTTAAAAAACAAAATAATTTTCAGTTAGAGAAGATTTATCTTGGTAGAAGACATTGACTCTTGATCAATAAGAATTATTCCATACACTGAAAAATGTTGCTTGGATAACTGTCTGCCTAAGATAGGCATTAAGTTAACATTTTCTGAGAATTATCAATTTCTATACTATCATATCAAGCAATTTCCTCTTCACTCACCTTGCAAGCCTTCCAGCAGTTTGGGAAAACGAACATGTTCTTCCGTTCCATGCCCAAGCCTCTGATTGTCTCCTTTTCCCCACGAGTACACCTGTCCATCTTTTGTTAGAGCAAGTGAGAACTGACTCCCACAGCGTACTTTAACAACATCCAAGTCCTGAAGTTTTTCTATCAGTTTGGGAGTTTTGCAGCCATCGCTGCCACCTCTTCCTAATTTCCCATAATCTCCATCTCCCCAAGACCATACTTGACCTGGAAAAACAGATCTCACTAAGGGTAACGTAATAATAGAATAAACAATATTTGCATTTCCAGGCAATGGAACATTACAATTAAAGCAACATGAAAGTAGATATAGATTTTCGGTTTTGCGCCTGTAGCGCATGGCCACGCAACGGACCTCTGCTCCCCACGGCTAGTTTCATCATGCTAGGGAAGGGGTAGGCAGGTAGCTATGCTGACTCAGGAATTCTGGGAGTTGAAGTCCATGAGTCATAAAAGAGCCTACCCCTATGCTAGGGGGACCCTAGATGGGTCCGAAGTCGCCCTAAAGAGGTGACCGTGAAGGAGGGACGCCCCGTTGATCACGAAGTGACGGCAATCGCTTCGTATGATCCAGGGAAAGACCTCCAAACACGACAGTAGAAAGGCTAGCATGAGATCAGCATCTAACCCAAGCTACTTGCAGCCGAAGTCCCAGAGCACGAACCTGAACATCGTTGAACAGTGTGCTTGGAATTGGTGAGAGTACTGATCTTCTTTCTTCTATCTACTAATTAAATCCTTGAAAAGATCCCCAAAGCAAGAAAACTTCCAGAAGTGAAGGGAGGGGACTATATCCCCATTCCCTTACAGATGGAAGTGGCGAATTAATATTAAAGGAAGAAAGAGATATACTAAAATTTGATTTAAAATACTACAGTCTGGACAAATTTAGGAACTAAAAAAACTGTCAAGATTATACCCTAAAGAAATTTTGATGGAATTATAAAAATATATAACAAAAATAACTTTTTGATTGGAAAAAAACTGAAAAAAAGAAATAACTGCTGACATCTAGTGGAGAATCAGAGAATAGAACACTAACAATAAGGACTCAGAAATTGGCAGAATGCCTAGAAACAAAGAAAAAGTTGTTCCTTTGAATTGCAAATAGCCTTGAAGACAGCTGGGAACAAAGGAAGAGCCAGCTATAAGATTAAAAAGTGTCTGAAAGAAAAAAAAACAAACACCTGGACTGTTGTTTAAATCTAAGACCTGTTTATGGAAAAGAAAAACCTTGGCTTTTTGGCTAATTCTTTTAGAGAAGAATCTGCAGGAAGGATTTAAAGTGGCTTAACACACTGAACTGTAATTTTGACTGACTGATAAATTAACTTTTGAATTAAAACATTGATGAAAGATTATTTGAAGGGAGGAGACAACATGGATGTCACATATGTATCAAAAAATGACAGGACGCCACATTCAATATTTTCTCCTGAAGGACTTAGCCTGGAAAATCAAGGGCCTCCGAAGCAATACTTCAAGGCAAGATAAATACTTTCCAGGAGGAAATATATATAATGTTAGGACAAATACAAATGACAATAGACTCAAACCATGAGGAAATTTGAAACAACTTTGATGACTTAAATAAGCATATTTCCAATCTAAATCTACAATTAAAAAGCACCCAGGAAATAACAACAAATGGACAAATAAATCAGACAGCAGACTACAAATTAGAAGAGTATGATCAAATTGATGAAATAACAAAGGAAAAGAATTACAATTTGACACAAACAGGAAAAAATCTACAAGGTTCTGATACAACAAGAGAAATTGAATGGACTATAGAATTATCATGAGAACCATCAAAGTTTGGGAGACAAAAAGTATTCATTTTACTTACTTCATCTTTTATATTCCCAACAATATTTGTAAAAATACAAGAACTGCTGGGTAAGCGGATTACATCAACTTGGAAAATTACTCAGCAAAAGAAGAAGACCAGAGACAGATACAAGAGATTTGACTCGCCCTACCAGATGGACTATTATGTGAATAAACATTTGTTTGAATATGGCTAAAAGAACAGAGAATTTTGAACATAAAGGGGCCTTATAACAAGAATGATAAGTGATTTAAGTAAGATAGTATGTTCTATTATATACGAAATGTTAAAATAGCAGGTTGATATAACTTTTATTAATATAAGGGAAATATAAACTGATTAAAAAGCATGTTATATCTAGATACTATAAGATAGATAAAAAGTATAGTATTTTTATAATGCATGACATAAAATATTAGGATGATATATCTAAATGGGAAAATTTGGACAGTTAGATGACTAATATGAAGAAATTATGACTGATAAGAATTGGATTGAATATAAGGGAATTTAAGCAAACAAAAATTATAAAAATAGGATGCATGCTGAACTAATGAGATGATGATTATGAGAATAATATAGGCTGAAAAAATGTTATATAGAGAGATTATTATTTGTATAAATATAAAAAATACCTATATCTAATCATTTATATATTCAAAATATTAAGAATTATATTTTGGCTAAGATTGGAGAAGGAAAATACAAATGGGAGAAAGGAAGTGGGGTGCCCAGGGCTCTGTTCTGGGCCCAGTGCTCTTCAACATCTTCATCAACGATTTGGACAAGGGGATAGATGGGGAACTCATCAAATTTGCAGACGACACCAAGCTGGCAGGAATAGCCAACACTCCAGAAGACAGGCTTAAGATACAGAAGGATCTGGA
>NW_015386454.1:1123993-1126627 GCF_001527695.2 Protobothrops mucrosquamatus | reverse complement strand
TTAACCAGTGGAACAACCTGCCTCCAGAAGTGGTGAATGCTCCAACACTGGAAGTTTTTAAGAAGAGACTGGACAGCCATTTGTCCGAAATGGTATAGGGTTTCCTGCCTGAGCAGGGGGTTGGACTAGATGACCTCCAAGGTCCCTTCCAACTTTACTACTACTATTATTATTATTATTATTATTATTATTATTATTAAGATCAAAGAGATATATCATTAATATATTACTTATGGAATTATCAAATGTAATTATTATTGATTGTTAATTAATTATTATTATCCTTTTTTTCCTTGTTAAAATATAAACCAAGACAACACACTGTACACCAGGCACTGGAGATTGTTATAGTTAAAAACCAATAAAATATTTATTTAAAAAAGTAGATATAAATAATCGTGAAATGTTAATATTTGCAACTTTCTGTAAAAACGAGCAATTTTAAGCAACATTTCTATTATTATTTTTTTACTAGTGAAAGTATAGTACTTCACCTAGCAGTAGTCTAAGGCAGGGCTTTTCAACTGGTGGTAGGCATACCACTTGTGGTACATTAATGAGTGCCAGGTGGTACGCAGCCCTGCCTAGCCAAGTGTAGTGGGGGAGGGAAAGAGCCGGAGCAGGCAAGGACTTATTGTCAAAAGAGTCCTCTGGAGTTGCAGAGTGGCTGAGGCGAGGCAAAGGCCCCAGGTTCACTTCTGGCTCACCCTCTCCCATGAGAGAGGAGGAGGAGGATGGAGACAGGAGAGGCTATAAAAGGAGGCAGTTTGGGCGGGAGAGGGAGAGAGAGAAAAAAGCAGCAGCCTTGGGAGGAGGTGGAGTCAGCTCTAGCTGCACCGAAGGGAAGGAGGAGGGGGGAGGGGAGGGGGGAAGAGAGGAGATCAAGCAGGCCGGCCATGAACCGATCTACAACTTCTGTGCAGCCACCTGTGCTGGCAGCAACAAACAGGCAAGAAACAGCAGGGGAGGGGTTGCCCTCCACGAGGAATGAAGAAAGGTAGCATCAGCTTGAGGTGAGACAGGGAGGGAGGGAGGGAGGGAGGGAGATGGAGAGTGGAAGGATGCTTATGTGCTTTTGTGACTTTGAAGTTCTGGGATTTGTGCAATGTGGGCTTTGTGTTCTTAAGGAGTGTTTGGCCATTTCTATTTGGCTGATGGCTAATGTCTTGTGTTAGCTTCTATTGCTCTGCTATTGTTAGCTGTAAGTTTTGCTGCAAGGGATTTTGAAGTATTTTTCTCCTGAATGGATTTTGCTTGTAGCATTCCTTTACTTAAGAATGGAGCCATTTGGAGAGGCTGCCTTAGCCAGCAGCCAGTACTTACTACATTTTTTTTCTTCCTTAAGTGCCGGCTGCCTGCTCCTTAACTTTCTTTTCTAGCCAGTAGCTAATTCTTAAAGGAGAATGTGCCTTTTTAAGCTAGTTCACTCAGCAGCTTGTCTTTTCTATCTCTGGAAGCTTTTCCTTGTTTGATGAATATATGGAAAAGAGAAAATATGGGGAGGTTCAAATTCTTCCTTCAGAAGGAGATGGGAATGAGAAAGAGGGAGGCAGGGAAGGAGGGAGGGAAGTCCCGCCTTAGCACTTGGCCACCAGCAGCCCTGCCATTGACTTTGCTTGTCAAAAGGTTGCAAAAGGGGATCACAAGACCCTGGAACACTGTGATCATCATAAATATGAATCAGTTGCCAAGCATCCAAATATAAATCACATGACCCTGGGCATGCTGCAATGGTCATAAGTGTGAAAAATGGTCATAAGTCATTTCAGTGCAATTTGCAACTTTGAACAGGTTTTTTGTTTTTGTTTTTGTCATCAAGTTTTTGACACCTTGCTAGGTGGTACTCGAATATTGCCATATCCTAAAAGTGATACAGTCGGTGAAAAGGTTGAAAAGCCCTCGTCTAAGGAACTAAACATGTAATCAATATTCTAGTTTGTTTATGTACAAACTGAACATGCTTCTACAATGCTTCCTGATTTTACTTTATATCATTTTATGTCCCACTACCAAAAAACTTGATAGAAATGAAACATTTTTTCTGTACAGCATTCAAATATTTACCTAATCTCCCCCTTCCATTTTTTTTTAACAAATTTTATTGGTTTTTTTAAGTCTTAATACAAAGTGCTCGAGACACATCGTGGTGCTGGGGTAATCAAAAATCCAAAAACAAAACGCATAACCCAATCGGTACATCAAATATTCCCTTTCTATTTCCCTCAAATATCTTAACATATTTAAAATAATCTATTTCTAACTTAAATTTCTATTAATCCTAAACCTGTTTTAGAGTTTTATGCAATTACAAGACCATAATCAAATTTAACTTTAAATAACCACATTAACAATTCAGGTTTCCCTTCCAAATATATCCTAATTCTTTAATTTTATCATAAATCTTGTTTATTCCTTCTTCCACTAATATCTCCCATTTAAAATAACATATTGATCTATCCTATACATATCTAATCCATCAATCAATCAGTTTCTTTAAGCTGACAGAGTAATATCAACCTTAAATCATTTAAGTCCATTAGATAAGGTTCTGATTTCATCCAATTAATTATCAAACCTAGTAACATCCATCTTATCTTGTTAAAATAACATTCAATTAATTATTAGTTCAATCCC
>NW_015386454.1:1105691-1122680 GCF_001527695.2 Protobothrops mucrosquamatus | reverse complement strand
TAGTTTTAAATTTCTCTTTTCAGTCTTATTCTAGGCTTCTTTTTCTGCCAAGCAGGTTTCCACAACAACGCTTCCCTTTCAGCCGATAGGTCTCCCTTTGTTGCTTGCGATGCCATTTGAGGCAGTAGTAAGCCTCCTGTCCTCTGCATTGAACCTCTATTTCTCTTATTCTTGAAGCCTTGCTGCTTTAAAGGTTCAAATCTCAGTCTTTGCTTTTTCTGATCCTCAAAAATATAGATAAAATGCTTGCAAGGTGAAATAAGTTCCTCTGTATCCTCAATGAAGTCATCTTTTAGTATATTTTGGTTTGTAGAATATCAGGTGTAGTCTGAAAGTCAATTTTAAGATTTAAAGAAGAATTACTGGTTCTTAGTTTTGTGGTAATCTCTTTCATTGTGGCAAATTCCTCTTTAATCTCCTTTAGTTCCTCTTCTGGTATGTTTTGGTTTGTAGAATAAACAGATGTAATCTGAAAGTCAGTTTGAGAGTTTGGGGTAGAGTTGACTCTTCGTTCTGTAGTAATCCCTTTCCTTATAGCACATATTTCTTCAGTAACCTCATAAATCTTTTCCAATATAAGCTTGCAATTTAAGTGAGAGTAACATTTCTCCATTTTAAAAGTGATTAAAGAAGATTCTTTATTCTTTTTAGTGAAGGCTGTAATTAAGCAGTGTCCACCCTCTCAGTTCCCACAGCTGCATCAGCTTATCTTTTCCAGGAATAGTTTGAAGGTCAGGTCCTTCTCTCCAAAGAATGATCGCAGTTGCAATATTAACTTTTCACCAGTAAATGTCCTCAGTAAATAAAAAATCTTTTCCAGACACCCTTTTTTTCCCTTTTTTCTATCTTTTAATGGAAAAAGTGGAGAAAGAAATAATCTTCCAATATAAACTACTAATACAATTCGAAAAAGTGTTTTTTCCTGTATCCCAAAATGAATGAAAATAAAATGTAGTCTTTTTTTTTTTAAAAAGATTTTTTTTGTTCTCAGTGTCTTTCTTCCCACACATACAGAAGCTGCTTTTTCCAAACGGGGAAGTAATTCCAACCAAGTTTTTACAGGCAGTAAAAAAAGCCAAATAGGGAAAAGAGAGGGGCAAAGAGAGTCTCACCCGGATCCTCCGCGGTGGGTCTGATACGCTTAGGTGTAATTGTGACTTCAGCTGGTGCAGCAGAGTAATCGGCCATCTTGCAGGATGATCGTTGCTCCGTCGGCCCTAAGGAAATAGCTGGAGCCACGGGAGAAGCTGCCGCTCTCCCGCAGTTACCAGCAAGCCTCCTTCTCAGTGGTCACCCCTCCAGGGCGACTTTCGACCCACTAAGGGGTCTACCGATGCAGAAAACCCGGCCGGGCTGGAGACGAGTCCCCAGACACGACCAGCGTCGCCGTGTACCGGAACTGGAAGTCCTAATCTCCCCCTTCCATTTTGAAAGCTACATCAGTCCATTGCTATACTTCTAAGAAAAAAAAGTACATTTCTATTGAAATCATTTGCTAATTTTTAAGGGTTAAATCAGGATTTTATTCTTAGGGAGTTGCTATTATATTAATACTTGTTATTCTTTTTTTTTACTATTAAATTCCTATAGTACCCAAAGCACCTTTGACAAAAAGAAATCTATAAGTATTTTAATAAGAATAAAACTGTTTTACAGCAGATAAACACAGCATTCAATCCAACACATAAAACTAGTCAAAAGTAGGAAAGACAAAAAGATAGTTTCCCAGTCTCATGATATCAATAATGTTGCAGATTGTGCTACTCACCATTTTCTGTTACAGCAAGAGTCTGGGCATCACTACTCCCACAGGCTACATCAATCACTTTTAATCCTTTCAGGCCAGTAACCAAAACTGGGATTGTCTGGTCTTCACTGGAGCCTTCCAAATAAAAAAAAGTGAGAGACTTAATCTTGTAACCTCAAGATTCTGGTCACCAGGGCCTCTCTGATTGTAATGGCTTGAATCAGTGTAGGGATTTCTCTTTTAAGCAATGAAACAGAGAAGACAGTGGTGCAAGCTTTAAAATAATTCTAATTCATTAAAAAAAATCCATTTCACAATAAACAGATTTATTTTGCTTCATGGTGACACTCACAGCTATCCTTGTCTCCAAACACATTAAGTGCAGCCCCCAGCATCGACAATCTTGCTCACTCATTAAAGAGGCGCTGGCCTATGTGCAGATCCCAGAGGCCACTTTAACAGTTCCATCACAAAATTTGTATTTGACAGCAAAACTATTCATTTTCAGTGCTGTGATGGGGGGGAGGAGGGAAATAAATTGCTAATGTCTAAGTATGTACCTATTCCACTTGTTAAATCCACCCATCAAAAAAATGAAAAAATGCCTTCACCTGTCACAGTGCTATTTGTCACACTATCTGCAGCTGCACCAGACAGAACGACAGAAGAGGCAAAAAAGGGGAACTGTTCACTCCTTTGAAGTTGTAAGGTCTAGCCACAACTATTCCCTCAAGAAAGTCAAACTCTTGAAGCAGGCAGCATTTCAAAAGGATATTTTATTGAGAGATAGTGATTACAGAGAAAACAGGCAGGATCTAAAGTTCCCGCACAAAAACACTAGGTTAAAACCCATTGTTCAAACACCTCCCAACTTCCCAGTCCATAGAGAGCCAGGATGCCTCCGCAGACGAAAGCCACCCCTCCCCGCCTGCCGAGCCTCTCATCCACATTGCAGTCACATAGGATTGCATAGAAGGGGCACCGGGCAGGGGGGCGGCCAACAGGGGGAATCAGAACCGCCATCTCCCTTCCACAGTGCAGCCCCATCGGCGTGGGCAGAGACGGCCCCGGGACAGCCGGAAACAAGTCCACACCTGGTTCGGGCCCTGTCTACAAGATAGCTCTGAAGGGAGCAGCAGTGGCTGCTCCTCCTGCTGCTCCAAGCCCCTTGACCGCCAACCACACAGGGAAGCAGGAGGCAGCAACAGTGATCCCTGCATCGCCAATCCCGGCCGGCAGCAGATCTGGAAGTGAAGCTGTGCCGCCCATCCTCGCACTGGTGGAGGCAGTGGCAGGGGAAGGTGAGCTGTGGCGCATGCCCACCCCTCCCCACTGCCACCCCACATCATCCCACACGCACGTCCTGGAGGCGCACGCAGTGGTTGGGCAGTCAAGGGGCTCGGAGCAGCAGGAGCAGCAGCGACTACCCCCGTTAGAGCCACCGTGTAGACAGGGCCCGCACCAGGTGAGGGCTCCTTTCCGGCCGTCCCGGGGCTATCTCCGCCCATGCCGATGGGGCTGCCATGATGCAGGACAGCCAGCAGGCTGTGGCTGCTGACGGACACCGTCGACCCCCATGCGCTCACTGGCCTGTGGGGGGGAAGATGGTGTCAGGCATCAGCTGCTCTGGCCCCTGCCTCGCCTTGCCTTGATCCGCAACAATTGGCACACCCACCCTGCCTCACCTCACCTCACCCCACAGGACGAGCCTCTGGCCCACCGCTCCACCTACCAGAGATCCCCTAGATCTCCCCCAACCCTGCCTGGCCCCCATAAGCGTCCCTCCCCATGAGCATCATAGAGATGGCCACACCCACTGCAGCCACGCCCACCCAGTCGGCTGTGACCACCTCGGCCATGCCCGCCCAGTCGGCCATGCCCACCCGGCACCCAGCAATAAATAAATGGGTTTTGGGTTGTAGTTTGGGCACTCGGTCTCTAAAAGGTTCGCCATCACTGTGCTAGGTTCAAACCCCTCCCAACTGCCCAGTCCATAGATATATATTAAAGCAAAAGAGGAACAAAGTAAAATGGATACATCACAGAAAAACCCCGAGAGCCCCTGTCCCACCAGAATGGCAGTGTCCCAATAAGTATCTATGGGGACCTGACAGAAGTAGTCCAGACAAGAAGCACAAACCACAGTACTAATATTACCTTTATTGTGAAATTATCTCAACAAAATCTTGCAAGTGTGAAAGTATTTTTCCCCTCCTTTACTTTTACTTTCCAGAAAACCTACAGAGTTCCTTCTGAGGCACTTATCATGCCCGTTCTGCTTTTGAGATATCTTTTGAATGATGGTTGTCTAAGTCTATGGCTTTTCCTCCTGTCACCCAAGAACATTCCCACATAGCATTATGGTAACCCAATAAACCAAAAAGGCTGCCACCTCCTGCTTTAAAGAAATATTAGAATCATACCATGACCCAGTCTGCCATAGTTTCCTCGGCCCCATGTGTACAATTCTCCATCAGCTGTTATTGCAGCACTGTAGGTGCCTCCACATGCAATATGTACAACATGTTTTCCAGCTGGCTTCCCAGAGAGAGCAGAAATCATCTTTGGTTCTTCTAAAGGCCTGGAAGAAGGGAGTGGGACAGGAAAGCACAACTATGAGAATTAACAGAACACATATTATAAAAAGGCAATAGACTCCATATACACGGTAATAACTACAAACAAATCAAAACAGACATCATGTACTAATGCAGTGTATTATTAGAAAAACAAGCTATTGAAAGAAAATGTTGGCTTCCTAGCATTGGATAGTTTCAACCAATAGCCACATAGATACTTGTAAAATACACACTGGTTTGCATTCTTGCATTGAGCAAGAAGTTGCCCAATTGTCTAAATGGGCCCTTCCAAATCTATGTTGCTATATTTATCAAAGTTTCACTGCTATGTAAGAGAGATTTCCCATACTATTCAACTGTCTCATTGCAGAAATTTATAGCAAAATGGGTAGCTGCAAATGTTGCTGTCTTAAATATAATCAAAATTATTGAAGTTGAGTACCCCAAAATATGTTAATATTCTCTATAAATTAATATTCTTAATATAACACATGCTCCAATGTTTTATATATTATGCTGGGAACTTTGAAGAATCATCTCTTCTTATACTGACACATATAATCACACAAGGCTTACTGCCTTTCAAGATTTTGCCTCACCTGACCCTAATACAGATCAATGTCCATCAGAATTACAAAGCAGAAATGCAATTGCTAATTTAGTATGCTAAAAATAAAAATAAAAACAGAAACAGAAAACTCCCCACCAATCAGGGTTAACATTGTATTTACTATTGAAACAGGAACAAATTATATTAACCTGGAGAAGACAATCCTGAATATAAAACAATTACTTTAAAAAGAAAGATTGACCTCAAAAAAAAATACAAATCCAGACAAAATCATGGACACTGCTAGCTTCACTTACTTGCCAGGTTTGTCAATTCCAGTTGAAACCAATGAAAACAAGTGTGGAAATGTAATTTCCGTCCACAAATAATATCCTCCCTCCCTCCCTCCCTTCCTTCCAGAGTGTATGTATGTGTGCATGTGTGTGTGTGTGTGTGTGTGTGTGTGTGTCTGTGTGTGTGTCTGTCTGTCTGTCTGTCTGTCTGTCTGTCTGTCTATGATAAGCCACACTCTAAAAAGCAAGAGCAGCAATGGGCCCAAGCTTTACCAGGTTTCTATTAAAGGCACACACAATTATGTCTAATGTCAGCTACATATCATGCCAATTTGTAGCAGATAATTTCAGCTTATTTTTTAACCTAATAATCCTTGTTTCCAGTAATTATTTTACTGGTTCTAATATCAATAAATACAAATGGGAAGAAAACATTTTACATTCAAGCCTCTTATCCCAAGCTATCTAAAATACATACACAGTATCTCCATGGCCCAGTCGTCCACCATCGCCACAACCCCAAGAGAAAACTTCTCCAGTTGCAGCCAAAGCCAGATAGTGGTGTCCATCTGAATGTGCTGCAATTTTAACAATATTTCTAGAAGCAAGACTCTGTACAAGTTGTGGTGCCTAGAAATAAACACACACAAATAGAAACTGTGTGTTGCAGAACAGCAGAAAAAGTAAAGTAAGAAAGAACCCTTACAGAAAGAAATTATAGAATATTCTTAAAAATTTTCAATAACTAATTCAATAACAATGTTTTTCACTCAAACTAAGCATATTTAAGTAATTAGTCTAAGATTGAAACTATATTCAACATGGAAAAATAATCACATATCCTGATTTATATGATACAAAGGCATTAAAACAAGGACTTTTTTCCAGTTTCATTTTTTTCTTCAACATATAGTAAACAAAACCACTGGGTGAGGTCATCTCTCATTTCAGGGTCTAATCTTTTCAACATTCTAAAGCAGAACTGAAACACCTTTTTTTTAAAAAAAAAGGGATTGCTTTAAATTAACTTGAGTTTGCTTGAATTATTGTAGAAGACCTAGTCCATTAACACATGAACTGAAACAGTAAAAAGATCTGTGTACAGATATCCATATATTACTGAAATTCTCATGTATGTTTGTTTGTAACCTGCAATTGGGTGAAATTAAAGCCAACCAATTGAGTGCAAGGGCCAGAGAGAGGCGGAAACAGTTACTGAACCCAAATAATTCAAATGGGCTAATTTATAGAATGCCAGGACCCATCACTCACAAGGGAACGAAATTTGGAAAGCTGTGGCTGCTTCAGCACCACTGTGCCTTCCGACTATACTTCCCAGAAACTATAGGTTGCATGGTACAAGGGAAGATGGGAGGTTGTATCTCCACCTTATTTCTGCCTCCCTTTGCTTTCTGCACGCAACTGGCTGCTGGCAAGATCTGTCAGATAACCTGTGATTGGCTGATTTGGAACTGAGGCTGAAATTTAAAATCTCTTAACCACTGTGGGGAGTGAAGGAAGGACAAGGGAGCAACATGGACACCTGCTGGCAAGATAGGGCTGGCTGGGGAGCACCAGAACTCAACACATGAGCCCTGTTCCTCCCTGAAGGGAGAGGACCCTTCAGGACATGATAGGATGGGGAGTGGAAGTGCAGTTTTCCTCATAGTCCACAGTTCCCTTTTTTTCCCCAACCCCTCAGCAAAGTGACAGGCAGTTCCATGGGTCAATCAAGGAGGAGAAGAAGCGATTTCTGACACTCCCTACCAGTTTCCCATAAGCAAAATCAATGGGGAAGTCAGTAGGAAACTGGAAGTTGCCCCCATTTCCACTGCTTTTCTACCCCACCCCCATGCTCATTCTGTTTCTCTCTTTAGAAAAGAAGTATCTCT
Organism: Protobothrops mucrosquamatus; assembly: GCF_001527695.2. Taxonomy (NCBI): domain Eukaryota; kingdom Metazoa; phylum Chordata; class Lepidosauria; order Squamata; family Viperidae; genus Protobothrops; species Protobothrops mucrosquamatus. Next base: position 1,115,619 of record NW_015386454.1, on the reverse strand, counting down.
AAAAGTAAGGTCCAATGCGTTACAGGTTGTCTAGTAAATTTTAAAGCTGAGAAAAATGGGCAATTTCTCACTTACAAGCTTCAAATTTGTACAGTAAGAATGTTGTCTTTTGTTGTGAAAGGAAGATAGAAAGTAAATAAAAGCCACCTACCAATGTGTCATTATTGTAGACTTGTGTATAAACACGCCCATTTTTGGACAAGATCAGAAAACGCTTCTCGGCACAAGCAATCTGTATAACTCCAAGACTGGCAAGTCCTTCACACTGAATTGGACCACTGACATTAGAGTAGTATTTCCATCCTATTAATCCCCATGCTATAAACTCCTGCAAAGAAGCCTAGAAGAAAATTCATCATTTGAGAAAATACCAACAATTGATCTTAAATTAGAATAATTAATATCTTGCATAAATGATTCAATCTCAACCATGTTACTACTTAGGTTGAGATTTGCAACTAAACAGACTTCAGAAAGATAGTTAGATAAACTTGAATAAGTGACAGTATCTGGATTTTGTTAATTTGATTTAATCTTTATGAGAAAGATCTAAAAGACCAGACAGTTCTTCTATAATCTAGCAATTACAAAATCTACCAAAAGTCAAAGCATCCTAACCCACATCAAACAGGAATTCAGAGAATCCACAAGACAGCATGATTAACTGCTCTTGAAACTGAGATGTACATAAAAGGCAATTTATGGCATGGCACAGAGGCAGCAGGGCAAAGTTTAAAAATCCATTACAGATAAATTCTCTTACATAAGCTTTAGCATATCCCCAGTTTCATTTATCTAATTTGCTGTACATTACCTTATGAGATGTCGGAGAGCTGCACTGTGGGGGCATGCAGGGAGTGGCTAGGCGATCCAGGTGAGCCATAACCACAACCGCTGTTTGCCTTAAGTCAATTGCTAGCTCATTGTCCAGTGGCAGTATTAGGTATCTTAGGAAGTTTTCATTTGGACTTAGTGAATACGCCAACATCTAAAATAAATACATTTAAATCCATTATCTTAAGCAATACCTGTTTAAATCTGCATACTAAAGAGCTAAACAGTTTTAACAAGATACATTAGCTAGGAAATTATAGATTCTGTGACAGATCCACTTGTAATTAACAAGATTTATACAATATTTTAACAGAAATATCCATTGACAACTTACTTATTTGGCAGATCATGTATTTAGTACACAGAACTGAACATCAGAACTAACAGTAGTTACACAATAATGCCAGTTTTCCTATTACAGCGATAATTATAGAATTATTTCAACTTTCATTTCTCTCTATTTTGTTTCTATTGCATTCAGAATTTAAAAATAATTCAGGGAATTCAGATATACATAAAATGCAATTTAAAATAGGTTCCACAGCTATCAATTCCAAGTATGATTATTAATATCAGCAAAATAATTATACTTCTCAGTCATGGTACTTGCCCATGGAACAAATCCCCGTTATGATCCAGATGTTAGTCTTCCAGAAAATTTGACTTTCTCCATAGAACCAGGTTGTTAATTTAATCTGGCATGTATGGGATTTTGACTATGTGATAATATATGTTTTTTTTTCAAAATGTATTATTGTATTTTTATATTTATGAGGTCACTAGCGAGAAGCCAGTTCTATATTTTTATAAATAAATAAATATTGTTTCATGAATGTACAAAAGCATGCTTGTAGTCTAAATAGAAGCACTGAAGTACAAACCTGAATTTCTTCTTCTGTATTGTTCATCTCTTTGTTACAAATTATATTCTGAAATCTCTGCAACAAAGGAAGGAGTGGGGCACTGGTTCCCTGTGCTGAGCGTTCATTATCTGTTTCTCTTGTACCACTATCCCAGAGTTGAAGCAATAGTATCACAGCAGACAACACTTGGCTGAAAAAAGAACTGACACTAAATTGAAGGCATGGAGGAATAAAACTTGTCACTTCTATTTCTTTCATTTTTTTTCAAGAACTTCCTTTCCTTCCCCATACAAATGTTCCAGAAACTATAATGTTCAAATGATGCTGGATTCTGCAATGAAAGATCTCTTAAAGGGTTTACCTCAGTGTGCCTCTCTGAACAGCCAATTCCAGTAATATAGCAAGTGCTAAGTGCTGGTCTTGCAGTGGAATGCTTCCTGAGCCTTTTAAACCTGGAGCTCCATGGATGTCTCTAATTTAAAAGCAGAAATATATTTATTTACAAACACACCCAGATATATACAGTACAGAACTTAGTCCCTCACTATCCTATTATCCAATGTTTTCCCTAAATATCTAAACACCACTTAGTCATACTATTAATTCTACTTTTTCAATTTCTTTATAAACAACCATAATACAACACTGCTATTATGCTGACCCTCATTTAATGTAAATTTACAAAAGACATATATAGATTTGCAATGACATAAATGTAAACAAAACAAAAAGAAATATAAGTCAGAGTTCATATTCCTTATGTTGCTATTTTTAAAGCAGTAAAATGATATCCAACTATTTAATTCCAGGTTGTTTAGAGCAGAGGTCCCCAACCTTTTGAGCACCAGGGACCAGTTTCATGGAGAGAGGTTTTTCTGCCAACCAGAGGGGGCATGGTTTCATGTACTGCCTGCATCCCGCAGATGGGGTTTTGCTTGTTTGCGTGGACCGGTTTCAGGCATGCCACGGCCTGGTGCCAGTCCATGGACTGGGTTTGGGACCCCTGGTTTAGAGCAGCAAGTCTATTACTCTTTAAATCAGGGCTGCACGCCTTTAAAAAGTGAACAAATTCACCATTCTGAAAAGTACATTGCCAAGCATGTCCAATGCCTCACAGCCAGCTCTAGCACTGCTACCACTTCACTAATCATCAAACAGCTGATTGAGGAACATGTTCCTTTGCAGCCCATAATTATTTTTAATTTATCAATGTGACCTTTTCCCCTTTACAAATTGTGAGGCTGTTTTAAATGTTCTAGATTATAATTCCAATATTTATCAAACGCCTTACTGGCTAGGAAGGATGATTTTATTAGACTCTTCAACCTATATGAAAAACAATAAGTTGCCTACTCCAACTTATTCCAACAAAAAGGAAGGAAGATAGAAGAAAAATGATGTCACACTCAAAATCATGTTTCAGTAATACTATTTGTATTAAAACATGGACCAAACAGTATTTTGAAAACTTACCCAGTTACAACAGACCTTAGAAATTTTGTTGCTCTCTCCACAACTTCCAACCATACAGAGGATACTGTTCCTTCATCAAACAGGGATGCTTCTGATAGGGCTCGCAGAGCATCTAGAGATTCTTGTAATAATTCACTGCAAAGATCTGCATCCTCACCTACAAATGCAATGTGTTTTAGCTGTGGTAGATATTTCACAGCATGTGAAAACAGGGACAGTTGAAGTGTTTGGGTTTTTTTCACCAAAACTATCTGCAAATTTAGGGCAGTTATTCAATACTCAGCCTATAACAGTGGTGGCGAACCTATGGCACGCGTGCCAGAGGCGGCACTCAGAGCCCTCTCTATGGGCACCCGTGCCATGCCCCGGAGATGGCAACTGTCCTCTTCAACCAGCCGCCTGCTAAATCACCAAGGTCCCACGTGGCCGGATGCATCCCAGCACCCATGCGCTTGCTGGCCTCTGTGTGCGGGGACTGATGGTGCCAGCCCCCTGCCTCGCCCTGCGACAATGGCACCCCTGCCCTGCCTCGCCTCACCCCGCAGGACCAGCCTCCGGCCCACCGCTCCACCCGCCAGAGACCCCCTGGATCTCCCCCAACCCTGCCCGGCCCCCACAGGTGTCCCTCCCCAGAAGCAACATCGAGTTGGCCACGCACACCCGTCTGCCATTACCACTGTAGCCATGCCCACCCGGCAGGCCACACCCACCAGGCACCCGGTGATACATAAGTGGGTTTTGGGTTGAAGTTTGGACACTCGGTCTCTAAAAGGTTCGCCATCACTGGCCTATAACTTATACCTGATCTCCATGCCCGCCGTAGGAATGCGAAGGCAAATGAAAGAGCCGCTCTGGATCCTACTCGAGCAAGACCTTCAACACCTTTGCTTACAGATCTAGGACTACAAGAGAGAAATTGAGGAATGATCTCCTGCTTAAATCCTATGCAAACTTTCCCCCCAAAAAATCTTAAAACCAGGATTCAAACCCAATTGCCTCAAAACGTATAAACAATAAATATGTGTTTCTGGTACACAGTCAGAAACAGTGGACTATCGTTCTGACCTAAGCTTTATAAGAATTCATCTTCCATGCAAAACAAAATTGCTATAGGTAGTCGACTTACAACAGTTCATTTAGTGACCATTCAAATTTCAACAGCACTGAAAAAAGTGACTTATGACCATTTTTCACACTTATGACCATTGCAGCATTCCCCTGGTCACATCATCAAAATTCAGACACTTGGCAACTGACTCATATTTATGACGGTTGCAGCATCCCGAGATCATATGATACCTTTTATGACCTTCTGACAAGCAAAGTCAATGGGGAAGCCAGATTCACTTAACAACAAGGTTACTAACAACTGCAGTGATTCACTTAACAACTGTGGCAAAAAAGGTCATCAAATGGGGCAAAATTCATCTAACAAATGTCTCGCTCAACAACAGAAATTTTGGGCTCAATTGTGCTCGTAAGTCGAGCACCACCTGTAATTCCTTATACACAGAACCAAAATCCTAATGATATTATTATACGACAGAACTGGAATATGTGGAGGAAAATAGACTGGATTTCTTTCATCAAGCTTTTACCTTTTCTTATCCACCATGGGCAATGGGATATTGCTGCTTTTCCGCTTAATCTTGACATTCTCAAGAAGAATACTCCTATTTAACGCGATAAAATAGCGTTCTAATATAGCAAGCCTCTGTTTTAACCTGAGAGCAGAGAGAGTTGTGGTGGCGGTCTTCTTGGCTAGAACCTGCTGCTCCTTTACTAATATATAAAGGCATTCTTTCAGTTCGTTCACATCTATAACAAACATAACAGCAATGCACTTAGCAAAATGTATAAAACTATTCAAAATTAAATATAGCTTTGAATTATAGAATGTTCATAGTTAAAATATAAGAAAAATATAACGGGGATGAGTGTAAATGAGTATTTTGGGAAGGTTTCTGATTAGAGTTATTATTGAATGTATTTAGTTTCTGTTTTAGAAAGAAGACATTCTCCTGTTTTTGTACTAATCATTAATTCATTTCAGATTCTGAAAGTTACTATGTAATGTTAGTAGTCAACTATAAAAAAAACCCTTAGTTGTCTTAAATATATTTTAACAATTCAACAATTAACCAAATTTTGCTAAACCTTTTGCAGATCAAATAACAATTGCTCAGGTTTTCTACCTTACTTACCTCATCCCAGTTTAAATCCTACATCAGTCTACATCTGCATCAGATGATGTGAGTTGTAGCTCATGAAAGCTTATGTCTTTTAATAACATTTGTCAGTCTGAAAAGATACAAACTTCTCCAGTTTTTTGGACTACCACAAACTAGTATAGCTCTCCTCCTACAAAGAAAAGCTTCAGATTCAATAGGATTCAACTGTATCTGCACTGCATCTGTTGTAATCCTATCAGATTTGATACAAGACACCTATTAATGACTTCACTTAATGAAGAGACAAGATATATAAATAGCAACATGTAATCTTCAATTTACAACAGTAATTGGACTGTAATTTCTATCACTAAGTAATGCTGTTGTAAAGTGCAAGTACATGGTTTAGCTAGGGCAATCCCTACAGTCCGAATTGCCATGCTAATCGAATCATACAGTCATTAGGTGAAGCAACTTCTTGCCAGCTTCCCATAACCAAATCAGTGGAGAGATTGGCAGGAAGTTGCAAGTTCCTGGCAACTTGCAAGCAGACTGGCAGGCAGGTAAGTGACTGCTGTCAGATGGGAGAGAGTGCAAAGAGGTGCAGAGAGGCTTAGGGAGAGTGGATGAGAGTGTGTGAAGGAGTTGCAGTAAGATTCAGAGAGGGTGAGCAAAAGTGCACAAAACTATGAGGGAGGGGAAGGCTGCACAAGTGTGCACAAATGACACAACACAAGAGCAAGGAGGCTGGGGGAGTGTGCACGAGTAAGGGAGACTTACCCAAGCAACATGACTTTTCCTGCTGGCTTCCCCATTGACTTTCTAGGAAAGCTGGCAGGGAAAATCGCAAATCGCAATCATATCATTATGGAGCGCTACAATCGATCATTAACTGCAAAATGGTTGCCAAGCACATGACCATAAGAGTGTGGGTTGGTCAGATTTCTGAGGACCGGCCCTAACCACCATTCATTCAGTCCCTTTGTAACTTTACACAGTTGCTGAACAAATGGTTGTAAGTTGAGGTCTACATATACTAAACTGGAGGTATGTAAAATTTTTGTTGAATTTGATTTAGTAAACATGAACACTGATGTAAGGCTACTAAAGGGGATGTTTCAAAACAGCCAGTAAAATTTAACCACATAACAGAACCTACCATGCTGGCTTATGGCAGTAACCCTGGCAGGCTTTTGAGTAGTAAATAAACGTAATATAGTGAAGCACATGGCCATTTGCAAGCCACTTTTTTGTATAGTATTGCCTCTTAGGTATCTGCAGGAGACCTATATTGCTTAAACTTACTAAGAACAGACTATTTTTTATTTGTATTGATTCTCCATATGCTGTGTAGGTAATATTTTATAAATTTACAAAGGTCACTATGAAGAGAAAATGTTGCAAAATACTATTTGAGATTCTCAGACTGCAAGTTAGTTCTTTTCAACAACTCCAGGGATATGCAAATGCATGCTTATACACAGATATCACACCTTCCCTTCCTGAATTCTCTCCCACTAAATACATGGATATTTATCTTCAATCCAAGTCCATTTTTACACGACAACCCTGTGAGGTACCCTGGGCCAAAAGACACACAGCCAATTTTTATATTGTTTTAACCAAGAGTAATAACAGAATACAAATAGGTAAAGGTATGGGACCACACTAATTTAAATATCTTTCATTTAATTAATCTATTCAAGGTAGGCTATCGTTTAAAGAAAACATAACAGTCTTTTTAAGCTATAATAAATACAGATAGTCCATGAATTATGACCACTAATTCACCATCTATTTAAAGTTATGATGGTGATGAACAAGGGGGATTTACGACAGTCTGTAAAGTTATATCTTTCACAATCATGGGATTGCAAACCAGGCACTTGGTGCCTACTTTGATTATGATGTCAAAGCAAGATGCAATCATATGATTGTGATTTCCGACATTCCCTGTTGGCTTTCCACAAATAAAATCAATGGGGAAGCTACCAGGAAGTCAGAAATCATTCCTGCCACTTTTTTACCAGCCTGCATTTTGGAGAACCTACCCACAGCACCCCAACCACCTAGTCCGGTGACTTCTGCATGTCAAACTGTCTGTCTGCAGCAGCACTCCACAGCAGCCATGCATCCACTGGCCTGCTCACCTGGGACTCCCACCTTTTCCCACTTAATAAACTGCACAGTCTGGGTGTTATGACAGGACTACTATGATTCTTGTCGCTAAGCAATGCTGTCACAATGCATCATGCTTTATGACTGCATTGCTTAGTGGTGGAAGCTCCATCTGAATTGCCATTGTAACCTGAAGACTACCTTTGTTAACACTTTTTTTATACAAGTGGCTGTCAAGCTATCATCTTAGCATTTGATACTTTCATGGCTACAAGATATAGCTCACAATGTTTCTGTGGAACTAGTTTGGTCATTTGAGTGAATTCCTAGTTTAATATGTAACAGCAGCAGAAACAAAAGAAACAAAAGAGTCACTTTTCTGCTTGTACAGATTCATCATGAAAATAAAATAGTCAGTTCCCAAATGAGTAACCAATTTTGTTAGCAAGGTCTTTCTATACAATGGCCACAGAAAATTATTGAAAGCCAGTAGATACCACAAAATAAAGAAAGAAGAAATACTGCTTTAAAATCAGAAACCACTTTTCCTGTCATAGCCAAGATTCTGTATTCATTCTGCTAATGTTCTGCCAGAATTCATTTCCTGGAAAGTATTTAACAATTTATATGATTGTAGTATTTACTATATTATTTAAAACAAAATGCATATTAAATTGACTACTTAAATTAACAGAACATCTTCAATAAAAGGAAAGGAGGAGTTGTCTTATTTAAGTTCCATTTTTTAAAGATATTACCTGGCTGTTTTCCCCAAATCCAACTTTCAACAATTGATTTAGCTCTATAAGTAGGTAGTAGTGTATCATCCTCATCTTTCCTCTCTTTCTCATTCTGATCTTCTTTCTTTGATCCAGTCTGGCCTTCAGTGCTTTCCTCTATAGGATTTTAGAAAGCACAAATACAAAAATCTTTTTTTAAAGCAATTACTTTCGCATCTAAGACTGTGTCAGTCAAAGCATTCAAAAGCTTATTCTGTGTACTCGTATTCACTCTACTATCCACCTTGCATGGGGAAGTCAGGAAAGGAAGAAGAAGAAACGTTAACTGTTGCAGGTGCTACTATCTTCTCTTTCACTTAACCATTCCATTACTATTCTACTTAAAAATCTGTATTGCGTTGTTAACCATGTTCTGAAAATCATTGTTTATTTCACACACAAACTGGAACTTCTATCATTAAAACTTTATTAAACCTATCTTTTCCCCGTTTATTTAATTTTTATATTTTACAGTATTTATTTCTTTGCACATTTTAGTCAAGAGTTGCTTAGAGTTATTTTCTCATCTCTAAACTGAGCAGCAAGATACTGTATTAACATATCATAACTGAAATAGTTAACATTTTGGGGTTATATTACAATGCCAAAGTCTACATATAATTATGGAAAGTCAAATTTCTTAAATTATTTTTGTGGTTGCCCAATCTGAAATTTTAGAGAGAACAGTTCAGAAAAACTGTGACAAGTACTGTTTTGTAAAATTAGATTGTGACTATTTTTTATAAGCAACGTGAGTAGAGAATAGTAAGGGCTCTCTGATTCAGAATTGTTTAAAATAGCTTCAACATAAGTCCTCTTCACTACCCTTTATTATGTGACTGAAATTAAGAAAATTTCTCATTCAATTATGTACAAAAAGCTTTGTGTTCTATTCAAATCTAGCACTGAATACAAAATGCTGAATTCATAATTCATTTAATCAAATGCTGAGTCAGATTGATTGAACCAGGGCTCTAGTTTTTTTTTTTTAAAAAAATAGTGTTGTATATTAACTATTGCCCAAATACTATTCTTTAATATTCTTTCCTATCCCATATTTTTAAGCAGACTTCACATTATTATATTCTGATAAATCCCTTATGCTTATTTCAAAAGCAATGATATAAACCGGGAAATAGCTTCATTAATAAACAAAAACATTATCCATATCATACTTGCAGATGTGTGAGCAACCTCTTGGGACTGGTGCTAATACCTACACTTTACATTTGGGGGAATCCAACAGCCCTAGTGAGCAGAATCACCATGCAAAGCAGGCAGGTCTGTCACATATGTGCAAGTTCAGAACTTTTTTTTCTTTTTAAATCTTGGCTTTGAGAAGGGAAGATTTGTTACAGGACTATGTTTATTTTAGGTCTTACTTAAAATATTGTGTATCTCTCACTTTACAATGAATATAAACTGAAGTTATTTTTTATTATTAGTCTGGTAAGAGGAATATTCAAGGGCCACAAAAAGAGATTCAAAGGCCGTATGTGACCCTTAAGCTTTGACTTGCCCATATTTAATATAAGAAAATTTACCTTTTCGTGGCGATGCTTCACCACTTTGGGTAATTTCTATTCCAGTGTATACGATTTCTCCATCTTTGACCATTTCATTCCATAGACCACAGAGTCCATCTCTGGTAAATGCAAGCTTTGAGAAAAAAAGAATTCTGATTGTCTGC
>NW_015386454.1:1097879-1105268 GCF_001527695.2 Protobothrops mucrosquamatus | reverse complement strand
CGTATGTGACCCTTAAGCTTTGACTTGCCCATATTTAATATAAGAAAATTTACCTTTTCGTGGCGATGCTTCACCACTTTGGGTAATTTCTATTCCAGTGTATACGATTTCTCCATCTTTGACCATTTCATTCCATAGACCACAGAGTCCATCTCTGGTAAATGCAAGCTTTGAGAAAAAAAGAATTCTGATTGTCTGCTTTTTACAGTTATTACAAATAGAACTTGCTTAATACTCAATTCTTAAAATAAATCTTAAAATGTAACTATTACAGAAATAATCTCAGACCTGTACTAAATAATTCATTTGATTCAAGTGCATACTATGTGTTTTGCAAAGAATACCCCTAAGCATAAGCTTAAGAACAGCTCATATATAAAAAGACTTTCAAAAGTATTTTAATATATTATATGCCAAAGCAAAAAAATATCAAAATCCTTGGTGTACTAAAGATTAGAATTTTTCACTTACAGCCTTAGACAACTTGAGGTCACACCAGTGATGTAATGCACAAAATCAGAAGTACCTCTCTTAATTGTTTAATAATATTTTTTAACAATCTATTACAGGTAGTTTTAGACTTACAACCACAACTGAGCCCCAAATTTCCTTTGTTAAGCAACACAGTTAAATAAATTTTGCCCTATTTTACAAACTTTCTTGCCACAATTGTTAAGTGAGACACGGCAGTTGTTAAGTTAGTAATATGGTTAAGTAATCTGATTTCCCCACTGACTTTGCTTGTCAGGTCAGAAAAGGCTATAAGGTGGTTCCATTGTGTTGTAAGGGTGACACAGAGTTTTTAAATCAGCTGAACACATTTTGGGGAAGATTTGAAGCATCAAATAGTACCCCTGCAAGGAAATCTGTGCCTCATCCTGATGAACAAATGCTTAGTTTTGACATTACCTCTGCCTGGAGGACACTGCAGAAAGTTATTATTTGGAAAGCGGCAGACCCGGGTAATATCCCTGCACAAGTTCTTAGGGAATGCCCAGAAGAGTTGACTTTTGTTCTTACAGATATTTTCAATCTTTCATTGCAGCAGGCAGTAGTCCCTTCATGTTTTAAGACTGCAATTATTTTGCCAGTGCCTAAAAAGTACATTATCATCTGGTTGAATTTATGTCCATCATTATGAAATATTTTGAAAGGCTGATAAAAGATTTTATTATATTCAGCCTCCCTCCAGCATTTGACTCACTTCAGTTTGCTTACCAGGCAAATCACTCCACAGAGGATGCTATTTCTCCGTTTTCCATCTGAGCTTGGCGCACTTAGAGGAAAGAACTACTCATGCGCCAATGCTACTTGTTAACTTTAGTTTGGCATTTAATACGATCATTCCTCAGCATTTAGTAGACAAACTGGGTTTTTTAGGCTTTAATACTCCTTTGTGCAACTGGATTCTTGATTTTCTCTCTGATAGGCCCCATTAAAAGTGTGGTAAGTGGGTGTACACATAATCCTCAACCTACAACCATAATTGAGCCCAAAATTTATGTTGCTAAGTNTTAACTTTAGTTTGGCATTTAATACGATCATTCCTCAGCATTTAGTAGACAAACTGGGTTTTTTAGGCTTTAATACTCCTTTGTGCAACTGGATTCTTGATTTTCTCTCTGATAGGCCCCATTAAAAGTGTGGTAAGTGGGTGTACACATAATCCTCAACCTACAACCATAATTGAGCCCAAAATTTATGTTGCTAAGTAAGAAATTTGTTAAATGAGTTTTGTCCCATTTTACAACTTTTCTTGCCACATTTGTTAAATGAATCACTGCAGTTGTTAAATTAGTCACACGGTTGTTAAGTGAATCTGGTTTTCCCATTGACTTTGCTTGCAAAAGGATGACCCTGAAATATTGCAATCATCATAAATATCAATCAGTTGCCCAGCATCCAAATGTAAATCACGTGACCCTGTGGATGTTGCAACCGTCATAAGTGTCAAAAATGGTCATGTCAGTGCCATTGTAACAGTCACTTAGCGAACTGTTGTAAGTTGAGGACTACCTGTACTTTATCACTTTTTTCCTTTTTTTTGGTCAAGTTTTTGACACATTGCTAGGCAAGTGGTGGTATTCGAATATTGCCATATCCTAAAAGTGGTACAATCTGTGAAAAGGTTGGAAAGCACTGATTTAAAGAACTATCTCCCAATAAGCTTTTTCAGTCATCTACAAGGTTTTCACCAAGAATAGCAAAAAGAATATTGAGAACATTAAATGATGCACGGCCAAAAGAGTAGGCAGGGTTCAGAAGCAGCTACAGCACAATGGATCACATCCAAGTTGTTCAGCAAGTCACTGAAAGGCACAACGAGTACACCATGCCTTTGTGCATGGCTTTCATTGACTACAAAAAGGCATTTGACTTAGTATTTCAGCAAGCAATAATTAATGCTTTCCTCAACCAAGGTGTACACACTGCTTATATAAACTTACTCCAATCAATATATAAAAAAATAAAGGTGGCAATTTGTCTTAATGATCTTAAAGTGGAAATCAACATAGAACAAGGTGTATGACAAGGTGATACAATATCACCTATCCTTTTCTCAGCCTGCCTTGAAGAAGTATTTTACAAAGTAGACTGGGCAAAAGATGGAATAAAAATCAATGGCACCTATTTAAATCACTTAAGATTTTCAGATGATGTTCTCTTCTCACAAGATCCAAAAGAGCTACAAAGACATATACAAGAGCTGCACAAAGCAAGAGAACCATTTGGCTTAAAAATAAACCTGAAAAAGAGCCAGGTTAGGAAATGGGCTAGTCACATAGCAAGAAAAACTGATGGCAGGTGGACTAAGGCAGTCATAGAATGGATTCCACTTGATAAAAAGCATCCACAAAAGAGACCTAAAACAAGATGGATCGATGACTTCAACAAGTATCAGGGCCCCAACTGGCAAAAGAAGGCTTAAGACTGTATGGATTGGAAACATGCATAAGAGGCCTTCACCCTGCAGTGGATAGACAATGGCTAAAACAATGATTGATGATGATAATGATAATGATGATGATGATGATGAAATATATATATGAGTCTATATATGTAGTATGTATACACACACATACACAGTATGTGTGTGTATTTCTTTTGAGAACAGGCATTGGAATTTCATTTTAATGTGTGCCATTGTGTACATAGGAAAGTGACAATGAAGGTTAACTTATCTAAAAAGTGATCACATAACCCCAGGACACTGCAACCGCCATAAATACATGCCAACTGCCAAGCATCCGAATTTTAATCCATGTGACCACGAGGATGCTACAATGGTTGTAAATGTGAAAAATAATTGTAAGTCATTTTTTTTCAGTACCACTGTAATTTTGAACTGTCACTAAACAAATGACTGTAAATCAACAACTACCAGTATTCTACTTTCAAAATGACTTTTTAAAAATCATAGCCATTCACTAGCAAATAGCATATTAAAATCAAATATTCCAAAGTGAATGTTTTCTAGTTATTTAAATGTAAAGATTGATTTTAATGGCACAATCTTCCCAATTTGGCCAACAAAGATACAATGCAAGTGCTATAGTGAAACAATAAAGAACTGACAAAGCCAACTAATAACCATCAGCAAAACCGTTTATGATACCAATATTCAATCAGAATAGAGGTGGAAGGGACCTTGGAGGTCTTCTAATCCAATCCCCTTGCTCAAGCAGGAAACCCTACACTATTTCAGAAAAGTGGCTATCCAGTCTCTTCTTAAAAACCTCCAGTATTTTATAAGCTGTCAGGTATGCTAAAGAGCCACGCTAGCAGTATTATATGTGTGAACTTCAATGTATCCATAACTACTTGGTTAAAACTCATGGAAAATATTCAAGGCCATCCTCATGTGAAACACTGCATGAGTGACATAAGTGATTGCAACTAACGCTGCTGGATACAGGAAAAGGCAACAGTTGGCACATGAGATGTAGGTACGCCAAGAAAGTCATGGATATAGACTCCATCTCAACAATCCTAATTCCTGAAGGATCTCCCAAAGTGTGACAAATGCCAACTGAGTAAGGCATTTTGCAATCAGAGGCCTTTCCGGAAGGCCATTACAGCTGAGAACCGAGCTGTGGAATGAGCTGCATAATGAAGTTGCTCCTTTGGCTGCAGAAGAAGTGGGCCGGCTGGGCAGGGTTATTGGTGCCGGAGATGAGTGGAAAAGACACCCCATCCCACCCCTGAAAATAAGAGCTGGTGCCTCTTTGGGGCAAAACAATAATAATAAGACTGTCTTATTTTGGGGGAAACATGGTAGGATTCGGCTTACGTCTGTTTCTCCCTATACTGATCCTGACAACCTCTAGACCAGTGATGGTGAACCTTTTAGAGACAACGATGAATCCGCCACTGGTCGCAGCAGGGATTTGGCTATCAGAGCACAAGCAGCTGCTTCAGCCACCGAAGGTCTGTTAATGGGGGCCAGCCAAAGAACCAGATACTCCAGCCAGGGAAGCTGGTGCCACAAAAGGAAACCACGATCCTGGCAGACCTCTATCAAGCAGAAACAGTCCCTCAGCGCAGAAGCACCCCTAAAACTGCTGAAGAGGAGCTGTTGTTAATTCTGCTCCAAGGTCCTTCTTCCACAGTGCAGAAAAAGGGAAGGGGTCAATTGGTAGGGACCACTCCACAGAGTGGAAGTACCAGACGGCAGTCCACAGTCCCTCAGTCAAATAGCTGAAGGAGGAGTTTGACCGGCTGGAAGTCAGAGAAGTGATTCCTGCAGCCCAGTATAAGTATTCAATGGGGACTAAGGTAAAGACCTATCTGTCACTTCCACCACCCTGCTGGAGTCTCAGTCCTATTGCTGGGGCCTGGGCTGTGTTGCCCGCTCCCCCATCAGCAGCGATCTCGAGCCCCTGATCCCAGCCAAGCCCTCTACAGCAGCATCAGGCTGCGAACCCAGCAGAGAGGATTCCGGAGAGTGATACGACCACAGCCCCAAGATTGGCAAGCTGCTCAGCGACCAGTGTACCTGGCCCTGCAACATCTGGAGCCACTCCTATCAAGCTCACATACGATGGAGACCCCGAGAAGTTGCTTTTCTTCCTAAACCAAGTGTGGGTCTACTTTGATCGGTAGGCTTATGCCTACCCCGATGATGCCACGATGGTGAATGCGATGACAGCCAACTTGGAAGGGGAGGCAACGGAGTGGGTGACCAACCTTCATGATGATGGGGCTCCAGAATTGCTGGATGTGAACTTATTCATGGAGCAATTGAGGGCAAGCTTTGAGGATGAATCCCAAGCACTGCAGGCAAAAAAGGAGATCCACTTCTTGAGGCAGAGAGGTCGCCCAGCCAAATATGTTCGGGACTTCCGGAGGGTCACAGGTCGCCTGAGACAGTGGTCAGAGCGGTCGCTGATCCACTATTTCAAGCAAGGGCTGGACCGCGACCTACTTCAAGCATGCATATACCGAGGGATCCCAAACCAGTTACGAGAATGATAGTAACCTTAGACATCGAATTGGATCGTGTCAATACGCACTTAACCGAGCCATTGCATTTGGAAATGGGACAGTATTGGGAAATCATCCACTTTGTGATGATCCCTAAGATGAAAGAGACTGTGATT
The DNA here is from genome assembly GCF_001527695.2 of Protobothrops mucrosquamatus. Taxonomy (NCBI): domain Eukaryota; kingdom Metazoa; phylum Chordata; class Lepidosauria; order Squamata; family Viperidae; genus Protobothrops; species Protobothrops mucrosquamatus. Next base: position 1,099,668 of record NW_015386454.1, on the reverse strand, counting down.
CTAGGTTTGGCATGGCTTGATAAGTGGAGACCAAACATTTGGTGGAAGAATGGGGTGAGAACTCTGAGATTGGCGATAGGACCCCTCCCCCCCCACCGACCTCAGAGATAAAGGGGGAAACCAGGGGAACCCCTCGAGACATTAAAAGCCACTGTAGAATGAATACCAGGGATTCAACTTATTCCCAGCAAATATTGTAATTTGGCGGGAGTTTTTAGAGAAAAGGAATGTGACACACTTCCTCCCCACCGAACTACCAACTGCACAATTGAAATTGTACCATGTGCCAAAGTCCCAAAGCCAAAGATGTACTCTATGGTGCCTAGAGAGATGGAGGAACTAAGAGAATACATTGATAAAAATCTGGCCCGAGAGTTTATCCAGCCCACTAAATCACGTGTGGCCACCCCAGTGCTATTCAAAGAAAAGAAAAATGGGTCTTTGAGGCTCTGCATGGACTTTAAAGGGTTAAATGCTGTCAGTATAGAAAATATGTATCCCCTCCCTCTGATGAAGGACATGCTAGCCCACTGGCAAAAGGAAAGATCTTCACAAAGGTGGACTTAAGGGAGGCTTATTACCGGGTGCGAATTAGAGAGGGGGTTGAATGGAAAACAGCCTTCAATTGTCCTCTGGGAGTTTTCAGTTCAAAGCAATGCCTTTTGGACTCCAGGGAGCCCCTGCCGTGTTTATGTAGCTGATAAACCAGGTGTTACATGATCACCTGTACAACGGGGTTTTGGTTTACCTTGACAATATCCTCATCTACACTGAGACTATGGAGGAACACATCAAGTTAGTTCGGGAACTGCTTAAGAAGCTGTTGAAGGCTAGCCTCTATGCCAAGCTTTCTAAATGCAAGTTCCATCAGATGTGCCTCGACTACCTAGGTTAGTAAATATTTAGCGAGGGAATGGAAATGGACCCTGCCAAAGTCAAATTGGTGCTAGAATGGCAGCCTCCGCGAACCCTTAACCAGCTTCAAAGTTTTTTCACTAATTTCTATTCACAGTTCATCCTCTTTCACGAAAATTGCTATGCCAATTACTGAGTTGTTAATAACCAGGAGGGGGGGAAACCCCGACCTTGTCAATCTTTGCAATGGACTATGGAATTCCAGGCTATTTTTGAGCAATTAAAGAGACTGTTTGCAGCAGAACCAGTTCTTAAACACCCTGACCCAGAGTAACCATTTGTCATCCAGGCCGATGCAAGTGAAGTTGCTATGGGTGCTGTCCTCCTACAGAAAAATAATAGGGGGGACCTACAACCTTGCGCCTACACCTCATGAAAGCTTTCAGACACAGAGAGATGATGGGCTATTTGGGAGAAGGAGGCTTTTGGGGTAAGATGGGCTTTGCTAACTTGGTGCCATTTGCTGGAAGGGAGCAAAGTACCTTTCGAAGCATGGACTGATCATAAAAACGTGGAGGCACTAAAAAACCCTAGAAAGTTGACCCCTAAGCAGGTTAGGTGGGCACGGTATTTCAATCATTTTAATTTCACTTTCAGATACCTCCCTGGCAGATGCTTTATCTAGAATGCCTCAATATAAAAGCCGCCGGGAGGAAGTTATTAATTCCATCATTCCTCTACCACAGTCAGCCTCTCAAATAATCACGAGAGACCAAACACAGAGGAAATCCAATGAGCCCAATAGTCCACTAATGCAAAAACTCAAAGAACTCAAAACATACACCTGACCTATCAAGATGGACTAGCCTGGAAGGGTTCAAAACTATACCTTCCGGTATCCCTCAGAATTCAAACCCTACAACATAGTCATGAT
>NW_015386454.1:1087357-1097505 GCF_001527695.2 Protobothrops mucrosquamatus | reverse complement strand
ATGATGCAAAACAAGCCGGTCATTTTGGGTTTCTAAAAACTTTGCATTTGGTGTAGTGCCAGTTTTGGTAGCCAGGCATGAAAAAAGACATTGAAAGTTATATACAAAGCTGTGCTACCTGTGCAGCTATGAAAAAGCGCCTTGGAAAACCTTCTGGACTACTTCAGCAAGTGGCAGCCCTGGGAAGAGATAGCCATGGACTTTATTGTGGAATTATCTGAAAACAGGGGGAGCACAGTAATCTGGACTGTCATTGATCTTTTTTCGAAGCAAGCTCATTTCATCGCTTGTTCAGGACTCCCATCTGCACAAAAGCTAGCCTGGTTATTTTTAAAGCACATCTGTTGACTCCATGGAGCACTGAAAAGGATTATATCAAATAGGGGGTTCAATTTACCACAAAATTCTGGAGGGAGTTTGTAAAACTGATTGGATCTACTCAGGGGCTTTCATCTGCTTTTCATCCAAGTATGAATGGATCGGCTGAACATACAAATGAAATGGTGGAACAATACTTCAGATGCTATGTTAATTACCAACAGACTAATTGAGTGGACCTCCTGCCTTTCGCCGAAGTGGCGTACAATAACACTGTACACAGTAGCACTGGACTTATTCCATTTAAAGTAGTCGGGAGTTTGTCCCTATGTCCAAATATCCCCAAGAACCTTCTACTTCTCAGATCCTAGATCAGTGGGTGACCTTGTTACAAACTGGGTGAATGTAAAGAAAGCTTTAGCCCAAGCAGCTAAGACGTACAAGGAACTAAGCTGATAAGAAACGGTTTCCCCAGAGGCCGTTCCATGTGGGGGAGAAGGTTTACCTCTCCATTAAATATCTAAGATTGAAATTGCCTAGCAAAAAATTGGGGCCTAGGTTTCTTGGTCCTTTTCCCATAATCAGAATTATAAATCCTGTCACAGTTCAGTTACAACTGCCATGGCTATTAGGGAAAGTTCACCCCGTTTTTCATTGCAGTCTGTTAAAACCAGTTACAGAATCGTCCTTACGGCCGATTCCTAAAAAGGCACCTGGTCCCATTTTAGTAGAGGGAGAAACTTATTATGAGATAAAACGTATCTTGGATTCTAGACTGTATAAGGGTAAATTACAATATTTAGTTCAGCGGAAGGTTTACCCCTTGTCAGAAGCCACCGGGGTGAGATATACAGATGTGAAAGCAGATAGAAGTTTTATGATAAACACCCTCAGAAACTCAGGAGGGATTCCTAACTTGTATTTTTGTTCCCTCTACAGGATTTGCTCTCTTCTTAGGGGGTCCGACTGTCAACTCTACAACGAACCTGGCTGTAGCCATATTGCTTGTTCTAGGTTGCCACAAAGATGGGAGGGGGTATGGAGGAATTTTGCTAAACAATTTAATATCCTGTGGGAACCAAGGTCCTTTTTGCCCATTGGATTGGGAGGGGGAGCAGTTGGATAGAAAGCCCACCAAACTATTCTATTAGGAAACATAGCTGATTGCATAGCACTGGGTTGGGAAGTTTAACTTTGTAATAGTGCAGTGATGGCGAACCTATGGCACGGGTGCCAGAGGCGGCACTCAGAGCCCTTTCAGTGGGCACGCGCGCCGTCGCCCCAGTCCCAGGCCTTCAGCTGGGTTTTATAAAACCTTTTCACTTTAGGCCTCCACCGCCATGTACAAAAAAAAAGGTTCAATCAATCAGTCAATTTCAACTTCTCGAGGAAAAAAAAAAGATCTTGCAAAGTTGGAATTAATTGATTGAACTTTTTAGTCCCACCCAGTCTGTTACCACCGCAGCCACGCCCACCCAATGGGCCACACCCACCCAGCACCCGATGATGCATAAGTGGGTTTTGGGTTGCAGTTTGGGCACTCGGTCTCTAAAAGATTCGCCATCACTGTAATAGTGTGACTCTTTGGAGAGACTTTCAGACTTGGTTTCACTTTTGACCATGCCGATACTATATAACCAATAAATATGTTCTTTGAGGAAACTACTAGCTTCAGAGTTCTGATTTATTTGGTCTCATGTATTGGAACCATGACACGTGCATCAGTTGAATTCACAGGCTATGTATAGAATACCAACTCTGAAAAACATTACCTTCCAACAAAAAATGCAAAACAGGAAAATTTTGAAAAGCCTTGTTTTAAATTATTTAATTTAATATCTCATTTTAGAATTTAGCTTATCAGTGAACTCAGCATGAAGAAGCCTGTTTACATATCATTTTATATCTTATATTTATTTAGCGTTCCTTTTGTTTGATTTAGGACAACTTTATATTTTTAAGTGCAACTCAAAAAGATGAAGCATAATTGCTCTTACTTACCCAACACACTCAAAGCAGTCACAAAATTTAGCAGCAGCTACAAATCATGCAAATTAACCTTGTTTTGTTGTGATACTAAACAAGTTATACACTGCTACCTCCATGAATTTTAATTCTTGATGCTTTACACATTATGCGTAAAAGCAATTTGGCTCCTAAAAACTAGAATTCCATTCTTTTCCAAGCATCCAATTTTTCCCCAGACTGAAATTGTATGTGCATAAAACTGGATTGCCTATGGATTGCCTATAACAGAAGATAGGTCACAGCACTGAGAAATACCCAGGATGTTTGAGGGGGGGAAATGTAATGTTCCAGGACTGAATTTTATTCCCTTATGGAATGTATTCTACATATGTTCTATTTACAGTAATATATTCAAGGAAAATATATCCTCAAGGTGATATATTACTTTAGCTGTTTTTAAGTTCTTCCAAAATAATGTTTGGATTCTTCTCTCAGTGAACTTGATCTTTCAACAGAATTAAACTATTATTAACTAGCTGTTCCTCAACAGACTGTCTGAACACTTATGGTAAACAAGTCCAAGCTTCTTTTGATTTGTATAACCTGACACACTAAAAGATCATATAAGATATATGCAATTCAAAAATGTTGCATTACACATATGAGTGTCATGCTGCAATCTAGTGGGAAACAGCAAAGATATAACCATGTAAAGAATTTCCCTTCTTGGCCTTATCTGCATCCATTCATATGCTACTTGCAACCATTTTTTTGCATCTTAGTATCTCATATTGTTATTATTTCCCATCTCAAAATGCATCCCAAATATTAGAGATGTTTTTCCTACCTATTTCTGAGAACAGGCAACTTTGTCTGGAACATTGTATGTATGTGGTCACTAACAGTCAACACCAACTTGATGGTACATAATCAATCAATGAATTAATCAATCAATGATGAAATGTAAACAAGTCTAGTACCAGTTCGCACCTATTCATGTGTTCCACTCTATGGTGGTTCATACACAGGCATGTTACTATAAGCTGGTGTCATTTCTTTTAACTCAAACAAAAACACATAGAAAAAAGTGAGAGCTAAGCACATGGCAATTACCATCACAACACACTAGTTTCTCTCTTCTGAATAAGATGACACTTGGCACTGATGACCATGGGAAAGTGTGCACAGAAGTTATACTATAAATAACCATATAGCATAAGATTTGGTACACATAATGCCACTTACATGATGCTGAAACTAAGCCTGGGTCCGCGTTCCAACAGATAGTGGCATATCAATAAACACATAAATACCTAAATTATTCTCTAAAAGAAGTACTTTTAAATCTCTAAACTGTTATATAGTTTTTCATATTGACTTGTGAAATGTGAAGACCTAGAGAACAGGGCAAGTGCGGGGGGGGGGGACAGTAAGTACATGGGAAAAACCCTTTATTTTCTCCTAATGGTTCTTTTATCTCAACTTCCCTACCCATCCCCAACAACTGGAAAAGCTGAAAAAAAGAGTTATAAAAGTTCACAGTATTATATAATACACCGTGGGCACAATTATTAGGCAAGTTGTATTCTGGAGGATTAATTTTCTTATTGAACAACTACAGTGCTCTCAGTCAATCCAAAATATTAATAAACCTCAAACCTGAATATTTAAGAAAGTAAAAGTGAGGTTTTGATTTTCTTAGGGGAATACCTATGTGTGCACAATTATTGGGCAACTATTAGTGTGCAGAATTATTATGCAACTAAATGAAAAAAGAAAATTTGCTCTTCTAACTCGTTTATTTGCATCTGTTAAAGAATAATAAACAAACAACTCAAAACGTACAAATAAACATTTCTGACATTTCAACAAAAGAAATCAGTGACCCATATAGCCACCCTTCTTTTCAACCACAGTCATAAGCCTTCCATTCATGGAGTCTGTCAGTTCCTTGATCTGTTGATGATCAATGTTTTGTGCAGCAGCAACCACAGCCTCCCAGATACTGTTCAGAGAGGTGTATTGTTTTCCTTCACCCTAAATCTCCCATTTAAGAAGGGCACACAATAGGGTTTAGATCAGGTGAGCAAGGAAGCCGTCATTATTCGTTCATCTTTAAGCCCTCTACTGGCTAGCCACGCAGTGGAGTACTTTGATGCATGCAATGGAGCATTGTCCTGCATAAACATTTTGAAAGATGCAGACTTTTTCCTGTACCACTGCTTGCAGAAAGTGTCTTCTAAAAACTGGCAGTAGGTTTGGGAGTTGATTTTAAGTCCATCTTCAACCCGAAAAGGTCCAACTAGCTCATCTTTGATAATTCCAGCCCATATCAGTACCCCATTTCCACCTTGCTGGCGTCTGAATCGAAATGGAGCTTTGTGCCCATTACTGATCCAGCCATGGGCTCATCCATCTGGTCCATCTCTGAGCACTGAACATGGCCATGTCTCTGAGCACTGAACACCTTGTACTTCTGTGCACTCCAGGTAGCTTGCAGTTCTGGAATATGACAGCACTGGAGGATAATGGGTTCCTGGTAGCTTCACGTTTGATTCTTCTCAAATCTGGCAGTTAATGTACACCTTTTTTTCTCAACATGTTTCTTGCGATCCTGTTGACTATTTGCAACAAAATGTTTGATGGTTCTGTGATCACGCCCCAATATCTTAGCAATTTCAAGAGTGCTGCATCCCTCTGAAAGACTTTTTACAATGTTTGACTTTTCAGAGTCAGTTAAATCTCTTTGGCCCGCTTTGCCTGAGGAAAAGAAGCTGCCTAATAATTATGCACATCTTGATGTAGGGTACTGATCTCTTTGGGCCACACCCTCCCTCATTGCAAATACACATCACCTGATATCCTTATATCCACTAAGCATTCAGGTTTCTTCAGCTTAGAGATGGGAAATATGCATGAAAATGATATGGTCAAAATGCTCACTTGCCTAATAATTGTGCACACAGTGTACATACAAAATGCTTAAAGAAACTGCTCTATGTTGGGAACACCAAACATTTTTTTCAACATAAAATAAATTTCATTTTTACAACTTCATGAAAATGTTTCAAGATTCAAACAGTACTATTTAATTTTTAAAAAATTAGATTTCTCTTACAAAAGATTTAGAATAGAATAGAGCTGAAAGGGACCTTGTAGGTCTTTTAGTCCAGCCCCCCACTCGAGCAGGAGAACCCTATACCATCTCAGACAATTGACTGTCCAGTCTCTTCTTAAAAACTAGCAGAAACTTGGAGAGAATATATGGATTAGTAGAATAGCTGCCAGTATCAAAATGCATGGGTACAAGCACAGAATATCTACCTGCCTTTCCATTGCCCTACCTCCCCTTAGTTACAGAAGGCAGAAAGCCCTTGGCTTTATGTATTCAGGAGTTCAGAGCAGCCGCAGGCAGACTAGTTGAGTATGCCACACCTGAAACCAAGGACATGTGCTGTAGCAGCTAAAGGGAAGTAGGGAAAGTAAGTTGCTGCGGAAAATCAGCAGATTAATTATCCACCACTGTATAGCGTATACAACTAGTTTACAATTTCCTAAGTCTTTCTCTACCTCTTCTTAAAGGCCACCAATAATGACAAAACTTTTGGCTTTAAGTATGAGGTAATGAGAGGTTCAGAAATGAAAACGTTGGGAGGTTGAGGTGGTAAGGTAGCACACAGGCATATACAACAGGGGGAAGAAAAGTGAGATGCACCAAGCAAAACCCTAACTAAATCTGGAACATTTACAATGTTTCAAATTTAAGTTCAGCTGACTCATACCCAACTAAAATAGTCCGGCAGAATTTGAAAGCACATAATTTGAAAGCACCATGTACTCATTCAAGTTTGTTTTAAAAAAAAGAAGTTCATTTTGGACACATTCTTATTTTACAACTAGCTGTACCCGGCCACGCGTTGCTGTGCTCAGTCTGGTTAAATGGAAAAGAAAGAAAAGAGAAAGCGCACGTTTGTAATATGTTTAATTTCACAATGCTTGTGGGTATTGTAGCGTGTGCTGCTTTTACGTCCAACAGATGGCGCTGTTTTTCAAAAAAAGCATGTTTTTACCTGTCACAGGTGTGACATTTATATAATAGTAGGTATATAAAAACACGCGCGTATTCGAATGCAACGTTGTGTCAAAATTTCAAAGCAATCGGTGAAAAACTTTCGGAGATTTAAGATTTTGAACAAACGAACATTTACATTTTTATTTATATTGACTACCTATCCCTACTCATTTTTAACCACAAGCCCATAATTTAAACAGTTAAAATGTTTCAACACTAAAATTAGCAACTTTTTGACTATATTACTCTAGTATTAATCTGGAAGACTATACAATTCCTTCATATAACTCAAATCTGTGATAGAGAGCAAGCTATTATAATATTTGATAGACTATTAAATCTACTTTCATAGGAACATTACACTTAATACAATTTGACTTTTAATATATGACTATGACAAAGGTAAATTTTCATTACTTCTTCTGAGCAAATTAGCAGATTGTTTTCAATAGAAAAAGCTAATTTTAATCTCAAGGTTTTTCTTTTTAAATTGCCAAAAAGGATTACATTGCTTTCCAAAACAAAAGCTCTCATATTACATAACCATTAAATATAAACATTAAGGAGTTCTTACCTGTAAGTCTGTCTTCAGCCATTTGGAATCAAATCTAATCTGAGCAGCCAAACAAAAGGATTCAGAAGACATTTTCTCTTTTCCAGCTAACTGTTTTGGCTGGCTTGGCAACCTATCATAATATATATGTATATATGTTTTATTAAGAATGACAGAATAATCAAGTATATTTGCACACATATTCTTCCCAGATGATGTCACGGTTTCTTAACCATTCACTACTGCAAATTACAGCAGTCCAGTAGGTATATTGTAAGCAGGGAAACAAGATCATTAGTACTCTATTGACAAGAGATCTGTTTATATCATACCAGAGTCCTCCCAAAGCTGGAGTGAAAAACATCCCCTTCTATTGCACCACACTAAATTTTCAGAAGCTTCTGCTACTGCTCTCATTCAGGCTTGTAATTGCTGCGTGAAATAAATAATTAACAATTATGCAAGCCAACAAAAACAAACCATCTCTGCTCACCCTGAAAAAGCAAGTGATGCCTGGAAGAATTAAAACCACTTTCACTAGAACTCTACCAATCCTGTATTTATTCTCCAATCTCATCATCTAATCTAATTCACTTTAATGACAGGCTGCACCTATTATTATCATGCACGTATGTATGTATGTATTTATGCTATTTTAAGCTGCAAATCTTTTTGCTAACCAAAGCACACACATATGGCAAGGGAAGAGAAAGTGCCATCTTGGACAGCAATCTCCAACGCTGCAAAATAATAGTTCACAGTGTTTACATTTCTGGAGAACCCTTTTCACTTGTACTGTTATTTTGTTACAAAAGAATTATGGGGTGGGGAAAGAAAAACCACACCAAACTCTGGAAATATTCCAGATATTGACACAGATACTAGCCTTCAATATTCAAATAAAAAATTCTGAATCTCCCATAAAAAATTTAAACCAAAAAGGCTCCTTAGGATGAAAGTCACGTTCATGCCTTTTCTTTGCCTCCCGCTCGCTCTTTCATATGGGATGAGCTCCTGGCCTGCATTGGGTATTTTCCAACGATGTTGCTGCCCCTGACATCCAAGGACGCCCCTCCGTCATACGCCGCCCATAAACAGATGCACCAGCCTCAGCTTCCCTTGGCAATGCAGAGGGAGGCCCGACTCCAAGGGGGGGCGGTGGAGAAGTCTAGGCCGCTGGCCACCCGAATCCCCCTCCCCAAATCGCGGGATTGCTCCCGCACTCACTCAGCTACCCAGCCAGACTCCGTCGGGCCTCCTATTCGCAGAAGGGACGGATAATCCCTCAGCGTCTGTCGCGGGTCCGGCCAGCCCATCCACCTCCCACCCCGCCTGCAGCTAATTCCCCACACCCACCTACCCTGGCCGAACCGGATAGAGGAGCAAGATTAACTTCTCCTGTGGACCAATCAGGAAGAGATCCGATCCCACCAATCTCCTTTGAGGAGGCGGGACAGTTCGTCTTCCTTAGAGGATCATAGAGAGGGTTTGGCACAGCTGCTTCTGTTTCCTGTAGAGATCCGGTTGCGTTCGATATATAAAGGGCGCTGCGCAAGGAACTGAGGGAGGCTGGAAGGGAGAGAAGGGCTAAGTCCAAATTGGTGTGGGTTTTGCTTATTTTTTTTCATCCATCCATCCTCCCCTGCAAGAGATCTATTAAACGGCACTTTGTATTGTATTTTGTATTGCAATAGTGATGCCGCTTAAGGCAGTTCCTCAAAATGCAGTATATTAAGGCCTACCGAATATGGGTTGCTATGTGGACTGCCTTTCTTGCAAAAGCATGCATTTTGACTCGGGAAGTGCAATATTAATATTGCATTTTAAGCTCTCAAGTTTGTATAATTCTGAAATAAAACCCAGAGATCAATACAGAATCTTACTATATGGTGATCATTTTTTTCACCCACATAAACTTGGGATAAGATATTGTGAATTTGACAACTGTGTTTGGATTGTATTATTAGTGATAAGTCATGAAAGTTAACACTTTTCAAGAAGTTACCACTATCTTTTTTTTTTGCTGCTATTATTTGACAATTGCATTGACATAACTCAATTAAGATAAATTGGTAATGCTAAATGGGTTGATACAGATGTGTTTTTTTTAATCTTGTATACTTCTTTGCATCATTGTGTATCTCCCACATATCAGGTTTGCCTTCCAGTCACTGTCACTGCCATAAGCCCAATTATCACCCAAACACACCTTGAACTGCAGACTGTGTAAACAAGCTAGAGAGTCAGCTGAATATTTTAGAAGTATTTTGACAACTTTTTCTACTCTGAAATACTGTCTGCTAAAATATTTTTCCCAATGCCTACTCAGAAGTTTTATATGTATGACTTCAACCAGCTGTGGACTCTTAATGCATATATGATTCCATTATTATGACCCCCCTCAATCCTCACTTCTATTAATGTTAAAACAATTTCCAGACTTATATATTCAAATCATCAAATTTCTCACCCTACACCAGTGGTGGGATTCAGCCGGTTCGCACCACTTTGGCAAAACCGGTAGCTAATTTTTTGTAGCGCAAGCTCAGAATGGACTTCCGGAAGCGGCATCCACACAGAGAACCGGTTGTTCACATATCTGAATCCCACCACTGCCCTACACTCATCAGAATAATGAGAGCTATTTATTTTTCATAACATATTTGAGATTACCTTGAAAGTTTATCTCTGGTGAAACTGGTCCAGTTGCCATGATTTAACCTTTTCAGATACTTTTGGCCTGGGTGATTGAACCTTCATTTACATAACTCTGGTGAGGTATCTTTAACATTTCTCATTTGTAAATATTATCCTCTAAAAGATTCCAAAGCATGCTAAAAGAGTAGTTATTGTTTGTTACATATATAAGCTTGTTTCTTCTAACAGTTTAAGGTGGGTTATATTGAAAACATCCTTTTCTTGCCTCACAGCTACCATGTGAAGTAAAATGGACTGATTAAAACTTGTTACATAGCTTTTGTAATACATCAAACACAAGCAATGAAATTTTTATTTACTAATTTTAAAAATATGCATGCTGCTCTTCATTTTCCCAGGATAGAATGCAATATATAAATACTTAAACATTTTTGTTCTTATGAACTTATAATTTATTTTTTAAAAAATAATATTGTTCTTAAAAGTAACCTTTATCCAGTTCTCTTTAGTAGTCTTAAATCTAGTTAGTGAGAATTAGTTATCCCTTTCTAGTACAGAATTTTACCAGGATGATGAATT
>NW_015386454.1:1065152-1084450 GCF_001527695.2 Protobothrops mucrosquamatus | reverse complement strand
CCGCTACCCCACCGCCCCTACCCCGGGTCCTTGGCTGATGAAATACCTGGAAACCCGGCGGGCAGATGTCCACGAGGGGTACACCCCCTTCCGTGCCCAGCCAGGTCTCGGTGATCCCTGCCAGGTCCGCACCCCCCTCTTGAATGAGATCTTGGATGAGGGGGGCCTTGTTCACCACGGACCTGGCATTGCATAGCATATTAAGGTTTTATCATTTTTAAAAGTATTTTCAAGGCATGTTTTTGGTTTTCTGGGAAGACTGATTTAGTTATCTCACGGGAGGCGTGAAATGGCGAACCTTTCGCCATCTTTATCGTGTTTATCGGGGGACAAAGATGTAAATTAATTACGCGCCTACAAAGAGTCAGTACTGCAGCGCGGCAAATTCAAATCTTGTTAATTGAATCGTAGATTATGTGAGAAATGTGCCACAAGATGGCAGCAGAGGACAAGGATTACCGATTCCCCCCCCCCAAAGCCCCTCATGAAAAGATCTGTATAATAATATGAAAAGACTACAATATACTTCACAACTGATCGAACGCTTGATAGTGGAGAAACTCTGATCTCTAGGTACATTTCCATCCTTCCGAGATCAGTAAAATGAGGACCCAGATTGTTGGGGGCATATGCTGACTCTAAATCACTTGGAGATATATGAGTCAAAGCGCTATTGCTATTACTGTATTAGAATATCTCCAGGGAATAGTTATAGCTTGGAATAATAAGTATTCAAGTAAAAATACTCATTTATATCCTCAATTGCCATCAGTGATTGAGTTTTCCATTTGCTTATGGTATTCTGCATTTTTTGAAGCTAACCATCAAGATTTTGCACAAAGGAAAAAATAATAAATTTGCCTATTTCAAAAAACTTTTTCTCTTCAAGGGAAAAAAGGTGAGAGCAGGAAAAATAAAGCAATTGACTCCTTATTTCTCTCAAAATTAGTTTCAGAGGGGTAGTAGGGTTCTTCACACAAGCTGTTAATAGTAGAGCTTACTTATCCCACCAAAGCACTAAGATATCTTGTTGATTCAAAGGCTGCAGCATAACATCTACAGTCAAGATAAGATCCTTGATTCAGAAACATATCAAATAAAAAGAAGGCAATAACTGAGGCAGGAGGGTCCCTTGTCCTCAAAATGGGTTCCATTGCTGAAATTGTCCTGCTTCTAGCATCACTTTTCCACATGAACACTTAAATGTAGGTGGTGTCTGTTATTGTTATCTTTTAGATAATAATGCAGCTGATTTAAACTTAAATGTTTAGAAAAGGCTTTGGAAAAGAAAGAAACTGCTATCAACAGCACTTCTAGCTTAGCACATCCAATTGAACCACTGTTGGCTTTGAAACAACCCAAAAGTGGAGATGAGCTCTGTCCAAAGTTTTTTTATTAACACAAATGTTCTCCAAATTGGCAAAATAATACAGGTAGTCTTCGACTTACAACCATTTGTTTAGTGACCGTTTGCGATGCTTGGCAATTAGTATGTATGATAGTTGCAGTGTCTGGGGGTCATGTGATCACCTTTTGTGACTTTCTAACAAGCAAAATCAATGGGGAAGCCAGAATCACTTAACAACCATGTTACTAATTTAGTTACAGTGTTTCATTTAACAACTGGCACGAAAAGTTGTAAAATGGGGACAAACTCTCTTAACAACTGTCTTGCTTAGCAAGATAAATTTTAGGCTCGACTGTGGTTGTAAGTTGAGGAGTAACTGTATGGCATAACCAATACAGAAGAATATTTATAGCTTGGGGTTGAAATGAGGGGTCCTTGGTGATTATAAATCTATTGAAATATCACAGGATTCCAGTTGAGTGAATGCCAAATGCTCATATTTGCATCCTTCATACTTGTTTTGGATTTTAGAATTGCACTTTGCATACAGTGTCCAGTTTGGGACACCAGTATGAAACAATTCGGAATGTGTTCAAACAAGGGCACCAGGAAAGATTAGGAGACAAGGAAGTAGATCCTTTAAGGAGAGGTCAGTTGGATAGGGTTTATATACCATTTTAAAAGGACAATAATGATGAAGGATGGGATATAACATTTTCAAGCAATTAGAGAGTCACAGGTAAAGTTGACAGAATTTGTTCTTCATAATTTCAGAGGGCAGAATGAAGAATAAGCAAGGAGGTTCAATTCATGGCATAAATGATCAATTACTATCCTAATATTCTATTATTCTATTTTTAGTGACTGGATATCATATTGCTGCTACTATACTTTTCTGAAAAGGGACATACTTTGAATAAAATACATAGACAGAGTGTTTATTAAACACCAGTGATAGTTTTCTCCATTTTATGCAATTGGAATTTTATAGGAATCAATATACATTTATCCAGGGGCCACCCACAACATATTCTTCGTGTCTTTGTTCATTCCACCAAATTTTGGATTTAAAGTGAGGATTTTTTCATTAAACAACAGCAGGGAGAANCCTTTCTATATGTTGAATCACAAATATATGTTTATACATTGAATCATATGCTGAAAGGAACCATTTGGATCATCAATTTCTATCCCATTACAGCGGGGAGTAGAGTATTTCCAATAGATGTCTATCTGAATACATCCAATATAGAACAACATGTCTTCCTGGGCAATTGGTTTCACTTTCAAACCATTCTTACTGTTAAAGTTGTTTCTAACATTCCGTTCTAAAATGATGAAGAACAAGACATGGCCTATTTCTGACATCCTTTCATGTGTTTGAAAAGTGCTGTCATATCCTCCCTTGATCATGTCTTAAGACTAAACTCTTTCAATGTTCACTTTGTCTTGCTACATCCTAGTTTATAGTGCTTTCATCTTCCTTTTTGGCTATATCATCACCAAATTCTTTCTTATGATGTAATTAATTTAATCCTGGACATCTAAACTCATTTAGAATATACTCTATTTGCATCTTCTATCACTATCAAGATTCAATCCTGCACAATATTTTCCTTTAGGAAAATAAAATGGAAAAACAACATGTAACAAAGAGGAAATAAATTTGACTATTGCCATCCCATCTGGGCTAAAAACAAACACAAAAATTATTATTTAATCAATTTGGATTAGATTAAGTGACACTAAATTTCTGCAATGAGCTTTTAGAAAAAAATACAACAGGGGCACCATTATACTAATAAATATAGAAGAACAAGAAAGCTAATTATATTTTAATATCTTATTTGACATATTTTAATGTAGATGAATAATGTATCATGTTAAGCTATGATTTAACATTTTAATGCATAAGCTATGATTTAACATTTAATGTATACTGAGCCAAAATAAAAAAAATATGGTTTAATATGACATCTGAATTCACTGCATGAACTTTATAAGTTCATATAAATCTCAACCTATCTCTTTTCTTCCTGGATCTAAGAGTAATTAGATTCTAATTAGTTTTTTCAGCCTAAAAATATACCTTATTCTCCTACATAGCTCTGTCTAGTGTCCATTCCCATTCCCAGCTTAAGCACTGTAATTACCAATATACTTTTGCAATATTACTTACACCAGAGTAATGTTATACCAATGTTACATATCATCATCATTTTAGCCATTGTCCATCCACTGCAGGATAAAGCCCTCTTCTGTATGTTTCCAACCAGTACGGTCCTGAGAGAGGGGCGTTTTTGAAGTTGTATTGGCATGTGGAAGGAATAGACCATAATCTATTCCATAATTCATGCTGGTCCAATGAGGGTTGGCAGATATGATCGGTGTTAGTCTGGGGTATCCATCATGGCCTGTTTACCTTGGGAGACCCTTCTGGACATATACATGTCCAACGACATAGCCCACAATTTCATTTACTCACAGAAGTCCTTCGCCTTGCAATTCACAGTTTTGCTCCTAATAATTTCAATGACTCTCCTGTACTGAGTTCTATAACTGCCATCCATCAATGTGGAACTTATTTTCCAGTAGCTACATCAGTGAATTTAGTGCAATGACTCCTTTCTATTAAACTAAACCAGACAGGAATCCTTGTTTCATTTTTTATTGTCTTAGACGTTTCTCTACAAAGTACTTCAACCTGGAGAAATTATCTTATTAGGTAATACAACAAGGACACTGAAAAATAAACCAAGGATGGGTGATTTGCAAATACTGGATGTCATTGCACATACCTGCAGATAAACCGTGGCCAGATTACATGAAGCTATGCACCTCAAGTTATGTTTGGTGTTAACTGTAAGTAACTGTAATGATCAATGGCTGCAAGGAATTAACTTGAACACAGCTGAAATATAATATAAATATGGCATTTTGATCCTTTCTCTACCTCAGCCGAGCTCAAAACAATTCCCCCTGACAAAGATACTGTTTCATTTCAATGCCAACTATGTCAGAATGCAGGTTTGTGCTTGATCCAAAGTTAATCCTTGAGCTTCATTTGTTTTTCACCTAATTCTCTTCAATTTTAATCTGACATGTTTGAATAACTGTATGTCAGGGCCCACCTCAAAACCTCATCCTAAAAAAGCAGAACTTGTGGAAGCAGTTTCTTACAAAATGAACTTATGCTGATAGCAAGCATAATAGACAGGATCTGAGGGTTTCCCACTCAGATCAATAGGTTAAAGGAGTCCCAAGCAAACCCCACCCCAATAATTCATCCAGTCAGTTCGAATGGGCCAGTCCCCAGGTGTTAAGTCAGTTGTGGGAAAATGCTGATAACGCCAGTCCGTCTCAGGGTTATTACGGTGTCTGTTGGGTCTTCATCTGCCAGGAAGTTCCCCCCCCCCCGGTAGGTGTTTCAATGTGAAATTGAAATAGTGAAAGTGTTGTGACCATTGTGCTTCTTTAGGGGTTAGTTTCCTGGGTATTTTCAGTGCTTCCAGGTTCTTGTAGTCAGTCCACACTTGGAAAGGAATTCTGTTCCCCTCCCAAAAGTGCTACCAAGTGAGAAGAGCCCATTGTACTGCGTACGCCTCTTTTTCCCAGACTGCCCACCTCTGTTCTATTTTGGTGAGTTTTTTTGATGTGTATGCGCATGGCTGTAGTGCCTCCTCATCGTTTTCTTGCAAAAGTACAGCTCCTACAGCTACATCGCTGGCATCTGCCTGAATTACAAAAGGCTTGTTGTTGTCGAGATGTCTTAGCACCGGCTCTACGGAAAACAGTTTTTTAAGTCTCTCAAATGTGGCTTGGCATTCCACTGTCCATTTTAACGGTTGGCTCGGCTTGAATTTTCCCTCCCCCCTGGTTTTCAGTAAGTTCGTAATTGGCAGCACTATTTGGGCAAAGGAGGGAATAAATTGCCAATAAAAGTTGGCGAATCCCAGGAAGCTCTGCAATTGTTTCCTAGACGGAGCCCATCTAACACGGCTCGGACTTTCTCGGGGGTTCATTTCTATGCCATTTGGAAATATGCAGTATCCCAGATAGTCAATTTTATCCTTATGGAATTCGCACTTGGAAAGTTTTGTATAAAGGTGAGCTGCCTGTAGTTTGTTTAGGACTGCTCTGACCAGTTTGACATGTTCGTCCATGGTCTCAGTGAATATAAGGATGTCATCCAGGTAAATGAGTACCCCTTTGTACAGATGCTCCCTTAGTACATCATTTATCAATTGCATGAATATGACAGGAGCTCCTTGCAGCCCAAAAGATAGAACCCCAAATTGATAACACCCCAAGAGCAATTGAATGCTATCTTCCATTCATCCCCCTTCTTTATTCTGATTTGGTAGTAAGCTTCCCTTAAGTCCAGTTTTGTGAAAATCTTCCCCTTTGAAAGGTGGGATAACATGCCTTTCATGAGGGGAAAAGGGTATAGATTGTTTTCGCTTATTGCATTTATAATCGATGCAGAAGCGAAGAGTCCCATCCTTTTTTTCTCGAAACAGTACAGGGGTGGCAGTTTTCGGCTTTGCCTGCTGAATGAAACCCCTTTCTAAATTTTTATCTATGAATTTCTGCATTTCCTCCAATTCTTGCGGGCTCATGGAGTTCAATCTAGGCTTGGGAAGTTTTGCGCCCCGTCTGATTTCTATCGTACAATCTGTGGGTCGATGAGGTGGCAATTCATCGGACCTTTCCTCACTGAATACCTCAGCCAAGTCTCTATATTCCTCTGGTATTTCAGGTAGCTCCTTCTCTCCCCCTACCATGGCTTTCTCGTCTGGGGGTTCCCCTTTTGGGGGCTGAGCTGATGCCTTGGTTGACTCCCTTTTTGGGAATCTAAGCTTTGCTATCCTCCAGTCCACCCGTGGGTTCCACTTGGTCAGCCATGCCATGCCCAGAATTATGGGGCATTCCATGCCAGACATCCTCCCTGCTATGGACCCATCTAATTGACCGAACAAGATCAGTTTCTTCAGCTTCCTCACCGGAATTCCTAAGTTCCCCACTAACGTTGGCTTATGAGGCAGCGGATGCAACCAGAGTCAATTAGTGCCCTGACTTCTACGGCTTCGGGCATGCCAGGGACTAACAAGGTTATTGTCCTGGTGAGGGGTGCAATGGGTCCACTTACCAGGGGTTTGATCTCAGAGTTGTCATCGGATGAGTGGGACGTCCCTCCAGTGTTGGTCAGTGTTCCCTTTCCTTGTGGAGCTGAGGCAGGGAACTCAATGACCTCCGTGCCCTTCATGACCATCTCTTTCGGTTTTGCTGGTATCTTTCCAGACTTTCCAGCCGGTGCCTGGTCAGGTTTTCCGGTAGGGGTGCATGAGCGGCATTCAACAGCGCGGTGCCCCTTTTTCCCGCATTTGAAGCATCCGGTGGTTCTCTTAGTGGACGATGACTGCTTTGCTGTCGGCTCCAATGGTGACTTCCCCCACAATCTCCCCCCTCTGCATTGCCTCTTGGCCAGGTCGATCTCGGCTTCCTCAGCTAGGACGTACCATTCTTGCAGTTGATGGGGGTCTCCCCAGAGAAGGCAGGCGTCATAGAGGTCGTGATTCAATCCATCCTTGAAATGGCTGAGTAGGATGTCCTCTGGCCAATTCAGCTTGCTGGCCAGAGCTTGGAATTCCTGGGTGTATTCCGCCACTGGTCATCTACCCTGTTTCACCGTCTTTATCCACTCCTGGGCCTTCCGGTCGGCTAAAGCAGCGGTTCTCTACCTATGGGTCGCGACCCCATTTGGGGTCGATCGACCATTTCACGGGTCGCCAAGCAAGGCTGTCCGCCATTTTTTTCCCTTTTCCGGCGGGTACCTTACCTCCCTTGAGCTGGGCCAGCTGGTGGTCGGCCTGCTCTGTCTCTGCCGCTTGCCAGCTATGCCTCGGCCAGCGCAGGGGGCGGAACCATGCATGCGCGGTGCTCCCGGGCAGGGAAAGTCCTCGACTTACGACCAGTTGGGGGTCGCGGCATTAAAAAGGTTGAGAACCACTGGGCTAAAGGATCTTCGAACCGGCGTCTGAGGGAAGCCATTAGCTGATTGAAATTCAATAGCTCCGGGGCGTCTGCATCATGGAGGTCTACAACCCAGTATGCTGCAATGCCATCCAGGGCTGCCTATATGATGCGAACCCTGGCTCAGTCACTTGGGATGCCGTGACCGTATTCCTCCATGTAATTTAGCACCTGGGTCAAGAAGAATCCCATGCACCATGGATCCTCACGGAATTTCACATCCAGCGGTGGGAACTTCTAGATGGATCGATGTCGCTTCTTCTGCTTGTGTCGCTTCCCTTCTCTGTCTATAGTTGCCGCTCAGCGAGGGGTGGCTACAGCAGCGGCAACAGCAGCAGTCTCAGTGGGCCCTTCAGAGGGATCTGGGATCTCGGGTTCGGCTTCTCCTTCATTGGTTCTCCCGGCAGATCCCAGGCGAATGGTGCCTCAGTACAATTTGGCTTTCTCCTCCTTCATGGAGTCGAGTGCTATTTTCATTATGCCGATTGCCTGTTCCAACAAATGGCTGGAGTGCATCGGGCGATTCTCCTTGTCTTCGCTAAAATGGAGAGATGTCTCCATCTCCTCCTTCCAGCCTGGCTGATGACTGCCCTGTCTGAGCGTCACTTTTCTGGCTTCCTTCTCCCAGTCTTCCCAACGCCCATCGAACACCTGGGCTTGTGACGGCATTCTGCTACCACTTCCTCTTCCAAAGAGCTCAAGGATCTGGAGCTGGAATATTTGCAGGGGTCTGCTCGGCGGGAGGCTCCCCCCCCCATTGCAGGCTCCTCTCTCTATATTCTGTTGTCTGACATGATTTGCCAAGTCCCCTGGTAAGGGTCTTCCTTCCGGGCTGACTGTTACTGCAGATCCTGTCTAATGTCAGGGCCCACTTCAAAACCTCCTCCTAAGAAAGCAGAACTCGTGGAAGCAGTTTCTTCCAAAATGAACTTTTATTAGGAGAAGCTGACAGCAGGCATAATAGTCAGGATCTGAGGATTTCCCACTCAGATCAATAGGTTAAAGGAGTCCCAAGCAAATCCCACCCCAATAGTTCATACGGTCAGTTCGAATGGGCCAATCCCCAGGTGTTAAGTCCATTGTGGGAAAACGCTGATAATACCAGCCCGTCTCAGGGTTATAGCGGTGTTTGTTGGGTCTTCGCACCTTCCCTCCCAAACAGGAGAGAAGCCAGATGCCCGGAGGCGCATTCCTTTCTTCCCCCTTCCTAGTTGACATCAAGGGAGGACAGTTCAAAGAGTGTGTATGCAGAGACAGCGAAAGGGTTACATTGTAGTGATAGAGAAAAACAAAGAGGCAGCCCGCAGTGCCTTCCCCCCTCCCTTTCAGGAGTATGGCAGAACCCAGAAGAATAGAAAGAATGGAAGTAGAAGTAGAATTAGAATTAGAAAGAGCCCCTTAAAATTATGGGTTCTGACACTGTATTAGGCTAGCTAATCAAATTTGGTGCATCAGGCAGAAATCAATCTTGTACCAGCTCTGTTGCTGGAATTATTTGTTCATTTTAAAAAAATCAGAATTGTGAGTGTTAAGGACACAAGTCAGAGACAATGGATGGGACTGAAATGCTGACTGGAAATGGGATCAGTGCCAAGTGCAAAGATAGCCCGTTTCAAAAACTCAACCAACAGAAAGAGTATCATATAAGCTGCATTCAATCTCCAAATCAATAAAAAGAGCATTGTTAACTTTATTTGTTAATTCAGGGTTAGAGTTTTCCTGTAAAATCATTGCATAATATTTTGATATTTGACTGAGATAAAATTTAAAGTATATATCAATACATTCTTACAATGATATGCGGAGGCCTTCTGAGTTGGAGGCAATAAACCAGGAAGCCTTTCTATTAACCATAATTTCTCATTTCATCTAAACTAAGGTACTTCACTTACACTAAGATAATTACACTACAAAAAGCCCAAACTTAAGCCATATTTTGAAGTTACTGTACAGTTGCAGATTTTGCCAAACCTGGAAACTATACTTCTATACTTCTATTTAAATGAACTGAAAACTTGCATATGAGCAAATGGCTAACATGCATATTATTGATCATCAGCAGAACTGATTATTTGAAACTGAATTGTATATGAATGATCCCAGGTCTGTGGATAAGTTCCCTCAAGGTGTAGAATAATATGCAGCATTTTTTAGAGAAACGGGACACTTAAGAAATAACATGTGACACTAGTTCTATGACACTGAACACTTAGAAACTTTCATCTAAGCTTTCATAAACCATTTCTAAAAAACACTTTAGGATTGAACTGTAGGTTGGATATACAGATATAATTTCTTCTTAAAAATAGTGCAGCTTTTCCATCAGAAGCTGCTTAGCATGGAAAGGCATAGTGGCTCACTATGGTACAATCTGCCTCTTTTGTGTATTTATGTTCCCATTTTACCACAATGTGATCTAGTGTGGGAAGAATCCAGAGAAAGAAATATTTTGGGGAATATTAGAAAGGCAGAATATATTTCTCCAAAGGAATAATGGAGAAGATCTTTAAAAAGACAGAAACTTCTCTCTCCCCCCAGCCAGAAAACTCAGCAAAAACCAGCTTTTAGAAATGCAGATGTGATAATCCTTTCAGAAAGGTTGGAGCCAGGAAATTAGAAGTTGATGGGATTAGAAAGACAAAAGACAAAAGAATCAACAACCCCTCACCCCAAAAAACCCAACACAGGAAATAGTCATCGGCCACAGCCCCAGGGAAGCAGGATATGACCTTTGAAAACATAATAGGATTAACCCACCAATACCAAAAAGGACACACTGAACCTCAGGTCAAAGTTCATGCCACAAGAACAGAAAACAACCTCAAAAGCCCCAGAAGGTATAAAAATCCACCACTTCCAGCAACGTGTGGTCACCTTTTCCAGAGCCTCATTTCTGTCTGGCTTTGCTCTTCAATAAACTACAACCTTCTTTCTAAAGCAGTCTCCATTTTGTTTATTCCCAGCTTGGACTGGACCCTGATGAAGATTTTTCTTTCAATACTAGCTATAAATGAACTATAAACAAGCAAAAATGAAATGGTAACATGATAAGCATCTGTTTATTGTTGCAGGATAAGCATTATTTAGGGGAGGGGGTTTTATGTAATTCTATTGCCATCTAGTATTTCCATGGATTTGTGCAATCCAGATACATATATAATTCTTTATAAAAGAAAAAGAACTTGTTGTTTTTGGCTTAGTGTGATCAATACCCCAATCATTTGCTATCTAAATTATTGTTTTATGGCTTCTTGTTTTGTGCATAGTCCAGCCAATCATAGTTTATTTGAAATATCACAGCTTTGTGCAACAGGTGAATCTAGCACAGGGTGGGCAATTAATTTTCCCAAGGAGCCACATGTGAAACTGGGACTGCTGTGGAGGGCTGAACCAATAGGCTATGAAGGTACATAGGCATCCTGACATGCATATACATAAATTGGGGAAAAAATAGTCACCTTCAAAATAAAACAATCCATGAAGGCCAGACAAGGGACAGCCAAAGGGCCGGATATGGCCCAGATATGATCTAGCATATGAACGCTGTGACTTCTTAAAGGCTAATACATGTAACACAAGCCTGTTTGCTACAGTGGTTAAAGTACAAGGCTAGAAACTGAGAGTTCGTGAGTTTTAGTCCTGAGTTAAGCAAAAAGCCAGGCTGGATGGCTTTGGACCAGTCACTTCTCTTAGTCCTTAAGAAGGAAGCAGTAGAAACCTCTTCCAAAAATCTTGCCAAGAAAACTGCAGTGAACTTTCCAGGAACCTGCCAGGAGTCGAGATTTATTTGAAGGTGTGCATGTACACAAAAAGCCTTGTGATATGTTGGGCCACTTCATCAAATGTATGTATTCTGAAATGTCTTTCAACTAAGCAAGTATGTCATGAAGTTAGACTTTATGCAATGGTACAGTTTTGTTCAAACTTATGTGGTTCACCTTTAAAGATACATAAATTTTGAGTCCTACACTCATGTGTTAAGACTGCACTCCTAAACAAAACATAATTAAATTGGATTTAATTTCTTGTACTGTAAGTATAATTAATATAATTCCCCTTGTATTTTATAATTTCCTCCTTCATTTCTCAGGAGCCACAAATTTCATATCCCTGAATTACAAAGTTTGAAACTTGTTTATCTAAAAATAATTTTAACCTGACTTCCTGGTTAGGGTTAGGGTTAAGGTGGGTTAGATGTTTCTACGAGTGACTCTACAAGTAGAGACAGTACTGTGGTGAAATTGGCAGCCAGGAGCAAGATTCTGGCTGTTGAAAATGTCTCTGGAGAGAAGGAGAGATTGGGGAATTGCCCACTTGCACTCTGGAAGAGCTGCTCGACAAGATGACAGGAATTGAGATTATTATGGTTAATTGCAAGTTGGGTGGCTTTAGAGCAGAGGGATTATCAATGCACCTTTAATTACTGTGCAGCTTTATGAATATATGACTGGCAAAAGCCTCACTTTCTTACATTGTATTTTATTAATTTACAACTTTAGAGAGAGATTTTGAGTGGCAGGAAAGATCAAAGATTCTCAGTAAATTGCCTTCCTTTTAGAATTAAGAAGAGGAAAAATGCTATCATAAAATATTTAATTTTAAAGTGAAAAAAACTTAAGAATGTGATTTAAGAAAATTTTAAACAAATGAAGGGGACTGTAATTTTAGCAAATAAAAGAATTTTTTTTCTGACAAAAGGCTTTTGAAAATAGTAAAATTAATTAAAGAAACAGACTGAACCTTCATGGGAATGCTGATTATTATTAAGGAAAGTACATAATTGGTGGGTTTTATAAATTAAGAAGATAAGAGTAATATTAATTAAACTATGTGACTGAAATTACAAAAAGCTAATTGAGATTAAGGTATTAATGATAGAAGCAAAACAGAAAAATAAGGATTCATAGAAACACTGAAAAGAGCTATGAAAGATTATTTCAAAATATGATTACTATGGTTGTATTATTAAATGCACATCGATGGAAAGAATGGAGGACTGATAAATTGAAAGATCTTGCTGACATGGATAAACTACTTTGATTAAAAACAGTATCTACATTTATTAGTCATTCTTCTGGATCTTTATGGTTTTGATTACTGACAGGATTGATTATAGAAAAAAGAGAGTCAGGATGTAACTTTAAAGAGAGAAGTTAAAATATACTGTGACCTATATACTACCAAAACTCTCATTCCAAAACACTTACCGGTAATTGAGCAAACTAGTGCATCACCAGACAAAACTTTTTCAACTAAGGTACCTCAAGTAGGCATATTACAGAATGCATCGAAAATGTGGAACTCATGACTCCCACAGAGCTGAAATTTGGCAAATGTTATAAAACATTTCATGACAAAAATATAAAGCATTTTATGACATACAAAATATTATAAACATTTCCTCTGGTAACTCCTGAAGTTTGACAGTTCAACATAAGCTACTGTCAAGGCAGATACATTTCTAAATATCTCCCTGAATTTTAAAGAACGTTTCAAGTAGATTAGAAGCTCTACTTCAGGGGTGTCAAACTCGCAATGTCACTTGACGTGTCGCGACATATCATGACTTTTTTTCCATTGCTGGCAATGGGGTGGGTGCGGTTTTGCTATGATGTATCCAGCCCGGAGGCCAGCAGTTTGACACCCCTGCTCTACTTGTTCATCTGGCATTAAGGAATCTGGTAAGAAAATTTCTCTGAAATGATGGTCACTGCGTTTTGAGCTGAATTTATAATTGTATACCAGTAGCCATTTCCTTATGTCTTTTTTTTTTTTATCTTGCTCTTTTTAAAAATATTTTCTTCTATTTTCATTTTGTATTGCACTTTTAGCTTTCTATGGTTTTTTCTTTTTGACCTTTTATGTTTTAAGATAATGTTTTTGTAGTTCTTATTATTAAAAGTTTTAATAAAAATTATTTTTTCAAAAAAGATGTTAACCTCTCCAAGAGCAGCAGACACATTAACCTATAATGGATGGGTAAAGATTGTATTAATCTATCCAATCTCCACAACTGTTATGATTTTATCTATATAGTTCTTTGCAGCTTTGGACTGTAATTTCTGAAATAATGAGTCTTCTGATATGTTTTCCTGACATCATCTTTAAAAGGCCTGTTCCAGGAACCACCCAAACTGCAATGTGGTTAGTTACTACTAAGAAGTGATCCTCCAATTTTGCAATTTTCTCCCGTGAAGTACACATGAGGCCATCTTTGTTGTCTTTTTGATGTCAGAATTAAATTTTCCCAACCCTCTAATAATATAGTGATACATCCATCATTTTTAATTATCTTTATTGTTACTTTTGCCTGTTATAATTTCAGGTTTTAATGTGTATTTTTCTTAATTGTTTAACTGTAATTTCAATTCTTAATCATAAGTTATTTAAAAATTTATTTCAGTGGGGAGTGGTACCAATATGGTTAAATAAAGAAGGAAAAATAAAGAAATATTAAGAGAAGAACTTCAGTCAATCTCCAAGGATATGCAATAACTTTACTTCTGGCACCAGTTTGGTTAAATTATTATATTTAAAATTTAATTATGACATGTACGTTCAAAACTAAAAAACAAGCAAACAAAAGCAATATTGTATCCCTAGTATAAGTGAATAACTTGCATAAAGTTATAAATTAGTTATGCAATCAGAAGAATTTGGGTTTTCAATGTATGTGCATATTGTAACTTTCAGACATTTATTTCTTGCAGAAGTACATATTATCCTCCATTGTTCTGCAAGAAAAGTTGTTAACTGTCTTGGTGCTAGGAATGGGGAAAAGTACAAGTTTCTAAGCCCAGTCCAGCATTAATTTAGACTATAGAAGAGTTTTGCTCTTTTTTAGAATTTCCTTTATTATATTACTACAAAACATATGTGTTATATTACAAACAATAATAGTAGTAGTAGTAGTAGTGATGATGATGATGATGATGATGATGATGATGATGATGATTGATGATGATGATGATGATGTTGGAAGGACCTTGGAGGTCATCTAGTCCAACCCCCTGCTCAGGCAGGAAACCTATACCATTTCAGACAAATGGTTGTCCAGTCTCTTCTTAAAAACTTCCAGTGTCGGAGCATTCACAGTTTCTGGAGGCAGGTTGTTTCACTGATTAATTGTTCTAACTATCAGAAAATTTCTCCTTAGTTCTAGGTTGTTTCTGTCTTTGGTTAGTTTCCATCCGTTGCTTCTAGTCCTGCCTTCAGGTGCTTTAGCTTGACTCCTTCTTTGTGGCAGCCCCTGAGATATTGGAACACTGCTATCATGTTACCCCCTCATCCTTCTCTTCATTAGACTAGACATTCCCAATTCCAGCAACCGTTCCTTATATGTTTTAGCCTCCAGTCCCCTGATCATCTTTGTTGCTTTTCTCTGTACTTTTTCTAGAGTCTTAACATCTTTTTTACATCGTGGTGACCAAACTGGATGCAGTATTCCAAGTGTGGCCTTACCAAGTCATTGTAAAGTGGTATTAACACTTCACATGATCTTGATTATATCCCTCTGTGTTGACTTTTTTGGCAGCTGCAGCACACTGCTGGCTCATATTTAAGTTATTGTCCACTAGGACTCCGAGATCCCTCTCACAGTTGCTACTATTGAGCAAGGTACCACCTATACTATACCTATGCATTTGGTTTTTCTTACCTAAATGTAGAATCTTACTTTTTTCACCATTGAATTTCATTTTATTTGATAGCGCCCAATGTTCAAGTCTGTCAAGATCCTTTGTATCTTAAGCCTATCTTCTGGAGTGTTGGCTAGTCCTGCAAGCTTAGTGTCGTCTGCAAATTTGATGAGTTCCCCATCTATCCCCTCGTCCAAATCATTGATGAAGATGTTGAAGAGCACTGGGCCCAGAACAGAGCCCTGGGGCACCCCACTACACACTTCCCTCCATGTAGATGTAGTTCCATTGAGAACCACACGCTGAGTACGGCTGGTCAGCCAGCTACGAATTCATCTGGTGGTGATGCTGTCTAACCCACATTTTTCTATTTTATCAAGTAGTAGATTGTGGTCTACTTTATCAAATGCCTTACTGAAGTCCAAGTAAATTATATCCACAGCATTCCTCTAGTCCACTAATTTTGTCACCTGGTCAAAGAATGCAGTAAGATTTGTCTGGCATGATGTTTTTGACAAACCCATGTTGGCTTTTGGTAATGACTTTGTTTGCCTCTAGGTGTTCGCTGATTCATTGCTTGATTATCTTTTCCAAGATCTTCCCAGGCATTGAGGTCAGGCTGATAGGTCTGTAGGTTCCTGGATCCATTTTTTTTCCTTTTTTGAAGATGGAAACTACATTAGCTCTTTTCCAGTCCTATGGGAGTTCCCCAGTGCTCCAGGATCTTTGAAAGATATAGTTCAGTGGTTCTGAGATCACATCTGCCAGTTCCTTCAGAACCTTGGGGTGTAATCCATCCGGTCCTGGTGATTTGAACTCATCTAGGGTGGACAGGTGCTCACTTACCATTTTCTTGCCTATCTTAACTTGTGTTTCTAATCTGTTTTTTACAGTACTGTTTTTGATAGGTTGGACTGTTATTTCCCTTTGTGTAAATGTGGATGCAAAAAACAAGTTGAGTAGTTCTGTTTTCTCCCTGTTGCTTCTCACCTTCTTGCCACTTTCTCCCACTAGTGAACCAATCATTTCCTTAACTTTGAAAAAAAACTTCTGTGTTGGAGATCCAGGACTCTGGACTTCTGCTATGCCTGGTCTGATCTTCACTCAGCTGATGAGGTTAGTAAGTTCTGAAACTTATCATTTCATTGACAAATCTTACCACAGCCA
Organism: Protobothrops mucrosquamatus; assembly: GCF_001527695.2. Taxonomy (NCBI): domain Eukaryota; kingdom Metazoa; phylum Chordata; class Lepidosauria; order Squamata; family Viperidae; genus Protobothrops; species Protobothrops mucrosquamatus. Next base: position 1,068,265 of record NW_015386454.1, on the reverse strand, counting down.
CAGTTCTGCTGCTGCTGCAGACCCTCTCCTCTGCCTTTCAATATTCTTAGCATCTTCTTGGGATGTCTTTCTTCTTTCTTCCCTCAGATCCTCTTTCTTAACTTCTTTTTTCTGTTCCTTTCCCATGTTGCCACCTTCTATGAAGTAATACAGATCCTTTTGAAAGGGCTAGGAGTGGAGGGAAGAGCACAGAGGCCACATGATCCCTATTTACATATGTTTGTAACCATTGTTGAAAATGGTTGTCCAGGCAAGATGAATGGATTCCTTCTCTGGCTTTGCTGTCATGCCCATTCCACCTTCTGTAGCCAGCAGGGAAACATCCAGTAATCAGGGCACTGTAGCAGGAAACATTGGGCCTCACTTTAGGACTTTAGGCTGGTCAATCTACCAACCTGCACCCCATTTGAATAGTTGCTGTTAAAATAATATGAAATAAGTGAAAGAGAAGACTTCAGCATGGAAATAGCCCAGCAGAGGAGGAGGTTATAGATGCCAATGACTGTAGTCTGAATAGATTCTAAAGGGATTTTATTATGCTCAAGGTAGATATTAGTAATATAGATATTAGTAGTGATACTTTATAATCATTATAAAGTAAAAACCACCAAATCCAAAATAAAAGCCTCTCCCATCAGTGAAGAGATCCAGCAAAGAATCATCCCCAGAGAGAAATCATCCAGATGCCCCAAGCTCTATGGCCTCCCCAAGATTCACAAAGAAGGAACACCACTCAGACCCATAGTCAGCTCCATAAGCTCACCTCTACAGAATCTTGCCAAATTTCTCGCCAAACAACTTCATCCCTACACAGAATCCATCTCCTCACACGTACAAAACTCACTCCACTTCGTAGAAACAATAAAGAAACAAAACCTACAACCCAGTGACCTACTCGTGAGCTTCGATGTCACATCCCTCTTCACCCAAGTGCCTATCAAAGAAGCCTTGACAGCTATCCAAAACAAATACAACCCCCCTAAGCACATCCTAAATCTGACCAACCATTGCCTAACCAACACATACTTCATCCACAATGGACAAAGATACAAACAGATAGAAGGAGCACCTATGGGATCACCCCTCTCTCCCGTCATCGCAAACCTATACATGGAACACTTCGAAACCAATGCCTTAGACAAATCTGAACACAAACCCAAATTCTGGCTTAGATATGTAGATGACACTTTTATAATTTGGCCACACGGGAAAGAAAAACTGGACAACTTCCTCACACATCTCAACAGCCTACACCCCAAAATACAATTCACGAGGGAAATAGAAGCTAACAACCAACTCCCCTTTCTGGACGTCCTAATCTACAAAAAACCCAATGGCTCCCTAGGACACACCATCTACCGGAAAAAAACACACACCAACCGCTAATTAAACGCACAATCCCATCACCACCCTGCACAGATCAACTCCATAGCCAAGACCCTCATCTCCAGAACCAAACGCCTAGCCGACAAAGACCACCTGAAAACTGAATTACACACTCTCACAAACGTATTAATCTCCAATGGATTCCAAAGAAATACAATTACCAACCTAATCCAAAGGGAAACACCCCCCAAGAACCGAGACATAGAACAGTACAATGACATCGCCCTCCTCCCCTACATCAAAGGCACCACAGATAAAATCAGCAAAATTCTCCACAAACACAATATCAAGACAGCCTTCGGCACCGACCAAAAAATAGCCAACATCTTAAGAAACCCCAAAGACAGGATCCAGCTAGAAAACCAAGGAGTCTATGAAATACCATGCAAAATGTGCCCAGCCACATACATTGGACAAACTAATAGGAGAAAAATGCATGCATCGCAGAACACAAGAACGCAGTCAGAAAAGAAGAAAAAACTTCCTCCCTCTTCCAGTACCTTAAAGCTACAGGACATGAAATTGATTTTGAAGGAACCAAACTAATCTCCAAAACTGAACACCACAACAAGAGAATAATTATGGAAGCCATCGAAATAGAAAAACACCCCCACAACATGATTAAACGTGATGATACCTCCCGCTTACCAGACATCTGGAAACTAGCCCTAATCAACAAACGAGTCCCAGTCACGAAAACCGACACCGGACCCAAAACAACACAGGACGCCACCACCATTCACCCTCACCAGACCCAAACCCATCCCTCAGACAAAATGCAATCACCATCCAGAAGCCAAACCATGATGACATCACCAGCTGCTGCACCTCCCTCCAACCCCCACACAAAGCAAACGGACACACGCCATGAACATAGAGCTAGACCGCAAACTCGGAGCCAAACCAAAGCCCGGTATGTTACATCACAGCCTTCTGCTCTGGACTTCACATCACACAACTCAGGAGGTTACAACGCTAAAGCTCAGGATGTTACAACACAGCCAACCACCCAGGATGCTGCAACACAGAATTCAGGATATCACTACACTAGATCTCAGGATGTCATCACATAGCCCATTACCCAGGTCGTTATAACACAAAAGACTAATGGGCACACAGCTAGCACCTCAGCTACTAATGATGTTACGAAACAGCCAAACAATCCGCAAACAATAACTCCAACACAGCCAACCAACCCACCTACAGCAACAAAGCCAGCACTCCACACACCCCCACCAATATTTATAGAGAGACGGCAGCTCCGATCACACTTTGCTCGTACAAGCATGAAGCCGAAGACCACAGCCTGAAGATCACGAGTGGGACCTCGTCGGAACGTTGCCAAGATACTCTCAATCTTACACGGGAAAAGACCTGAATACGCCAAGACCTGCATACCTGTACCCATGAAAATCTACACATACACACACACACACACACACACACACACACATATATATATATCTGAAAGCTTTTTGAACACCCTGTCGGCCCAAATATGGGGGAGAGAAGTCTTTTTTTTTTCCTTTATCAGCTCAATCCAGAGCCATCCACAGGCAGCAGTCGCTTAACTGCGACATCATATGTGTTTTTCAAAATTTGGATTGCTAACAAAGAATTAAGGGAGTACTGGGATAGCTATTTCTAACCTTATTAGGTTTTCATCAGCCAGACATACCCTTGCTGAGATTCGAACCTGGGCTGTCTGCATGTTAAGCAGAAGTGTT
>NW_015386454.1:1061332-1062334 GCF_001527695.2 Protobothrops mucrosquamatus | reverse complement strand
AGCCATCCACAGGCAGCAGTCGCTTACCTGCGACATCATATGTGTTTTTCAAAATTTGGATTGCTAACAAAGAATTAAGGGAGTACTGGGATAGCTATTTCTAACCTTATTAGGTTTTCATCAGCCAGACATACCCTTGCTGAGATTCGAACCTGGGCTGTCTGCATGTTAAGCAGAAGTGTTGCCCCTAGGCCGCAGGTACTTTCTCACTTTGTTAGCTACAAGAGACAGGGGAAGAGGATGAATGGTTTTTGAACACCCTGTCGGCCCAAATATGGGAGAGAGAAGTCTTTTGCCTGTATCAGCTCAATCCACAGCCATCCACAGGCAGCAGTCGCTTAACTGCGACATCATATGTGTTTTTCAAAATTTGGATTGCTAACAAAGAATTAAGGGAGTACTGGGCTAGCTATTTCTAACCTTATTAGGTTTTCATCAGCCAGACATACCCTTGCTGAGATTCAAACCTGGGCTGTCTGCATGTTAAGCAGAAGTGTTGCCCCTAGGCCACAGGCTCTTTCTCACTTTGTTAGCTACAAGAGACAGTGGAAGAGTATGAATGCTTTTTGAACACCCTGTCGGCCCAAATATGGGAGAGAGAAGTCTTTTGCCTGTATCAGCTCAATCCAGAGCCATCCACAGGCAGCAGTCGCTTACCTGCAACATCATATGTGTTTTTCAAAATTTGGATTGCTAAAAAAGAATTAAGGGAGTACTGGGATTGCTATTTCTAACCTTATTAGGTTTTCATCACCTAGACATACCCTTGCTGAGATTCGAATTTGGGCTGTCTGCATGTTAACCAGAAGTGTTGCCCCTAGGCCGCAGGCTCTTTCTCACTTTGTTAGCTACAAGAGACAGGGGAAGAGGATGAATGCTTTTTGAACACCCTGTCGGCCCAAATATGGGGGAGAGAAGTCTTTTGCCTGTATCAGCTCAATCCAGAGCCATCCACAGGCAGCAATCGCTTAACTGCGATATCATATGTGTTTTTCAAAATTT
>NW_015386454.1:1027711-1057728 GCF_001527695.2 Protobothrops mucrosquamatus | reverse complement strand
AGATATCCAGTATTTAGTTTCGCAGCATCAGCCTCAGGGATCTCATTAATAATTTAATTAATTAAATGTAATTTCATCAGACTTCATGCTTCTATGTATGCAAAGTATAAATAAAAAGATAGATTTAACTACAGTAAGTTGTTTTATAAAGATTTATTCTGCCAAACTTAGCGAAAGTCCGACATAAAGTATTTGGTAATTAATTATTATTATATGCTTTAACTTGCTGTAACTCTGCTTTATAAATTTTATAAAGTAAAGTTACTTCCCTACTTTATAAATCACCATTACTGTGGAACTGGTGGGCGGTTTAGAAAATATTACTACTATCAGAGATACAAAAGTGGGCGGTAGGTATAAAAAGGTTGACTACCCCTGATTTAAATCATAAAGGTCCCCGTAATTTGCGTGTGAAGATTGTTTTGCGCTAAAAGACCAACGGTCCCAGCCCATAACAATATTCTAAGCTCCGTATTCTGACTGACACCACCAGCCTGCGTGAACATGACTTCATGGTGCAAGGCCATGATGTCATGGTGCAGAGTGCGGGCCACTTACTCGCATCGTCGCGCCGTTTTCTGACCAGCCTGATCTTGCGAGGGGCTGCCGAGAGTAGAGAGAGGGTCCTCTGCCCGCTCTCTGTTCTCCTTCCACTTCCCTTGGCTGTCAGGGCAAAGACCCCTCGGTTTTATTGAGTGGTGGTGCCAGAGGGCACTGAGATCACAGCACCATCAGCAGCGGCGAGCAAGTAGCAGCAGCAGCAGCAAGTAGCGCTGGGGGAGGAGTTTGTGGTTCAGGGCGGATCCCGCAGAGCCGCTGCTGGTTGCTGGCCGGCTTAGAAAGAGGAGAAAGAAAGGTTGGCCGAGCAGCTGGGCGTCCTTGGTGCTGGCACCGCCGCCCGGGCATGAGGATGGCTGTCGGCGCAGCAGCGGCTCCAGGAGATGGAGGCTCGCCGAATCCCGGTCCCGCTGCGGTCTCTTTGGGCTTGAGCGTGGCTGTGGTGTCCAGCCTGGTCAATGGCTCCACGTTCGTGCTGCAGAAAAAAGGAATCGTGCGGGCAAGAGGACGAGGTAGGGCCCCCTGGTCCCCGTCCCTTTCTATGCTTCGGGCTGCAGCAGAAACACTCTGGTGTCTTTGCAACGGCTAGCATCCTCTGCGTGGTCTCCCAATTCGCCGAGCCCACCCCGGCTTTCGTACGCCGCCTTTCCCGGAGCCCCTGCTACCCTACACGGAGGTCATCCTCAGGGAGCGATTAATCAAAATATTTAGCAAATCCAGGCCTCGAGACTGCCTTCCCCGATCAACACAATGCTTCCAGGGGTGTCGGACTACAACTCCCAGAATTCCCAGTACTGGTGCTAAATTGGGGAAGGCTGCTTTAAAACAGACTGTTTCGTTCCAAGGCATTATCGTTGGTTTTAGGCAGTATCAGACATAAGTATTTAGAATGACCATTGCGAATATACCTTGCAATCCTCCTCCGGTTTGGGTCACCACCACGACGGCTAACCCTTCAACTCTCCAATCCAGCCACACCCCCTCCTTTATTGTTTTCTTCTTCAAGTCTGTAATGATATCTGTACTTTTTCAAAAGTCAGTGCTTTTATGTCTGCATTATGAATGTAGGCACTTGATTTGCAAAAGGATTATAACTGAGCATGAATGCTAAATAAAATCTCTCAAATGTCGGGCCAGGGGTTCAGGCAGCCTTTTCAAGATTTCGAATGCTATTTGTCCCTTATTCCAGCAGATGCTACAGCAAATTATTGGCTCAGTTTGTTTGTAATTTGCATTTATAATCTGAATTTATGTGTTTTTTTTTAAATAAATTAACACCAAGAAATTTCTTATAGAATCACTGAGCTTGGACAAGACCATTTACACCAGTGTTTTTCAAGGCAACTTTTAAGATCATGCTAGCTGGGGAATTCTGGGAGTTGAAGTTCACATATTTTAAAGTTGCCAACTTTGAGAAACATTGATTTAGAATGTCAGATCTAATCCATTCAGGAATCCAAAAGAAAACATGCTAGGCAAAAGGTTACCCAGCTTCTGTGTGAATACATCTAATAAATGGAAACCCATCACCTCTCTAGAATAATTGATTCTATTTTCACATTGCACATATTATGAAGACATTTACCTGGATTGTGCCTTCCTGTAATTTAAACTACGTTTATAATCTAGATTCTTATAAAACACTAAACAAAAACAATAGTATGCCATATCATAATACATTATGTAGATCTGATCATAGTTTCAGAAATGCTAAGTGGTACAGGACTTTGTATTAGCAAAGTACACAGAATTCATCCATTACTCCCAAAGGGCTCTATAGCCATTTGCACTGTTCTTTGACCTTTGATAATGATCATTATGAATCCTCAATATAGCAAACATGCAGGCCCCCAAATCCACATTTAACTATATTTCTGTTAATGGGCCTTTTTTCTCATTCACTGAGAAAGGATTATATATTCTTGTAGGAATGTCTAAATTCTGCTATGTTCTGAAATCAGATATAGACAGAAAGGTGATAGTTGCATTTTTAATATAAACTCTTGCATGCCAAACTGGTCTTTGGGGGAATACTTGCATTTAGTCTATGCCCAATTCTGTTACAAGGCCATTAAGCTCTGCATGCCAGAGCAGTCCTATTCTACAGTAGACTTTTCAGCAGATATGTCAAACACAAGGCCCTGGGGGCTGATGCGGCCCGCGAAGTGGTTTCATGTGGCCCGCGAAGCCATCGTGGAAACAGTGAGGGAAACGGCCCCGCTGCCTGGGCCCTGGCCCAGGCTGGCCGGGAGCCAATGTACAATTTTGTGGTGGCCATCTATGCTGAAACACTTTCAGTCTTAGCTCCACAAGGCCGTGTAGAAACAGCAAGGAACCAGCCCCTGCCGCGTCAGCCCCGCCCCCTGGGTGCATGCTGGGGAGGTGTCACCCTTTGTAAGGAATGAAGAAATGGACCATGCCTTGGCGCTTGCCCCCAGTCCCACCCCCTTCTGCCAGAGACCCTCAGATCTGTCCCACTCCTGCCCAGGCCCCCACAGGCACCTTTGACGCGAACGATGTAGAGCTGGCCATGCCCACCCAGTAGGCCACACCCAGTCCATCCACGCCCACCCAGTAGGCCGCACCCACCCTGGCCACACCCACCCGCCCCCCGAGGGCAACCGCAATGCTGATGCGGCCCTCAATGAAATTGAGTTTGATACCCCTGCTTTACAGTGTTGGATATTTCTGTGATCCCCCTATTGGCTCTACCTAGATAGACACAGTACCAAAATATTATTCTCTAAAATCCAGCTACAGTATTTGATTGTTTGAGATTAATAAATGAAACATTCAAATAACAAAGTAAATAGTAATTTATTTTGACAGGTTTCTCTTCAAATTAGAGAGCAACTTGTATTATATAATTCATATAATTGACCGACAACAAGCATTTCATTCTTAGAATTCTTTCACAAATTATTTAGTTCATGAAGAATGTGAAAGTATCACATACAGCTGAAATATACTGTATTTTTGGTCTCAAAACAGCATTACCAGTTTTATTTACAGTAGATTTAGCCGATAATCAGTATGCAATGTGCTTGTTCCATTCTGGAGAAAGTGACTGATATACCACAGAACTATTCCCATGCTTGCAGAAGAAACTGCAAATATAAATTAATTTGCTTGTGAATACAGTGATTTTTGCATTGAATTATTAAGAAATATAGTTGGAAACTCACTGAAATAATTATTCCTGTTCCAATGTAGCAGGAATGCATATTTAAGTATTTATTGTATTAGTATTTATTGAATCAGAAACTGGAAGATCCAGGTACAATTCTGTATTGTAGTAGATTTATGCTGCCTTACGGGATATTTATGCTCCTGGAAAGAATCATGGAAGTGAGAGTAATTAAAGTGAGAAATATTATCCACTTTCTTTGGACAAGAATATGGTGTAATATACTCTACTTAATCTATGCCTACCACATGGACTACATGGTGGCTTGTGTATTCTTGATATCGCACATATACAGAACCTTCATTATGTATTGGCAAGGGAAGTTATAACATTTTACATGCTCAGTAATTTTTAAGTTCTCAAAAATAAATCTTATATACTGACTTGATTAGCATAACATTTGAAGTCATAGTTTGGTTTGATTACTGACTTCTCATAAGCTATAATTAAATTGTGGTCAACGAAGATCTTAACCATTAGTTATGTGAACTAAATAACTTTTAACCATATCCAGCATGCAATCTAAACCCAGTTTAGTGCTTATCTTGCAGTTAAGCAATTATATGACTCTTCTAGGAAAATGAGATGGGATAGAACAGGGCTTTTCAACTGGTAGTACGCATACCACCAGTGGTACGAGAGCACCTGGCTGGTGGTACACGTAGGACGGGTTGAAAAACAATGTAAAAAAATGTAAAAAAAAGTGTAAAAGTGAATGAGGTGAAGCGGCAGCAGCGCCGCACAGGCTTGTGGCAAAGTCAGCTGGAACTGCACATTGCTTGGGTCCTACTGAGAGCCCAGGATCAAAGCGCGCAGCTCCAGCTGATTGGTGGTGGTCTTGGGGCTAGTAGGCAGCCTCAAGCAGTCTTCAGTGGAGATTCCGCTGGAACTGTGCGACGCATTGCCTGGGTCCCCCCCACCCAGATGCCCTCACCTCCCCCAAGCGTTTTTTTACTCACCTGCTTTCAGCAGCATTCCCTTTCTCCTGTCCTTCTCAGCCTTCATGTGTTTGTGAGACAAAAAAAAAGTTCCATGAGACTTTCTAAATTCTCGCGAGAAGTTAGAAAGTCTCATGGAACTTTTTTTTTCTTTTTTACCCACAAACACATGGCGAAGCAAAAGGAGAAAGGGAGTGCAGCTGAAAGCAGGTGAGTAAAAAAATGCGTGGGGGAGGCAAGGGCATCTGGGTGGGGGCGCCAACCTTACCCTGCATGGTGGCGGGAGGGTTAACAGCGGGCGCGGGGAGCCCAGGAGGAGCTGCGCAAAGCAGGCAGATGGGAGGCCGGGCAGATTGTGGGCGTCGGCAAGCAAGCGAGATGGGCAGGGGCACGAATCGGCGTGTGCTCAGAAATGCTGACCTCGTGCTCCTGCTCATCTCACTTGCTTGCAGAAAGCTGTAAAGTTTACAGCACCGCCTTTTGGGAGGGGGAATAAGAATGGCAACTGAGCAGGGCGGAATTGGCAGTTGCGCGTCATTGCTCCGACCACCGTTAGAGGGCGTGGGGCGGCCCTCTCCAGCAAGGCCCCGCCCGCCCTTCCCGCCGCTCTCATGGCTGCCCTCCGGTCGCTGGGCTCGGCTCTCATCTGGAGAGCAAGGCCCGTTTTTGCTCGCAGGTCAGTGCAGCGATGGGGCTGGAGCCCCAAAAGCTCACCTTTGCACCCAGGGAGGGGCTGGAGCTGCTGCAGCTGCATTTCGGCTTGGCGCTGAGGAGCCTCCCAGGGTCCAGCCTGGTGCTGAGGCTCCGCCGTGCCCATAAAAGAAATAGCCGGGGATGCGCGTGGCTCCGGGCTGCGGCTGCAGCAATGAATGAGCCGCTTCCCCGCTCGCTGCTTTTCTCCGGCTGCAGCCGTGCGCAATGCACCAGAGGGAGTCCAGCAGCCGCGGCTCTTTCCGCGTCCCCATGCGCTCCTCCGCTGCCTGCACTCTCCTCCTCCTGCGGAAGAACAGCGGTTGTGCTGAGCTCCCAGCTGCACCGAGCACGACCACAGCTCCTTTTCAGAGGAAGCAGCCAAGGAAAAGCAGCGGGCAGGAACTGCAGCAGCCACCATCGCACAGCCGTCTGGCTCAGCAACAGTGGCGGTGGCGGCGGCCAAACTCCAATTGCCTCCTCCAGGCTCTTTTATGCCCTCCCCGCTCCTGTAGCGCTGGACAATGGGAGGAAGGGACAAAGAGAGGAGGAAGGAGAGGAAGGGAGGGACAATGGAAGGGAGGGAGGAAGGAGGAAGGGACAAAGAGGGAGGGAAGGAAGAAAGGAAGGAAAGAAGGAAGGAAGGGACAATGGGAGGGAGAGAGGGAGGAAAGGAAGGTGCCCATGCCTGTCCCACCCCCCTCCACCAGAGACTCACAGATCCCCCCACATCCCCACCCACACCCCCCACAGGAACCCTGCAACCTGAGTGATGAGCTGGCCACGCCCCCCTGGCCATTGACTTCGCTTGTCAAAAAGTTGCAAAAGGTGATCACATGACTCTGGGACACTGACTGTCATAAGTACAAATCAGTTGCCAAGCATCCGAATGTAAATTACATGACCCTGAGGATGCTGCAACAGCATTAAGTGTGAAAAATGGTCATAATTTGTTTTTTTCAGTGCCGTTGTAACTTCGAACAGTACTAAGCAAATTGTTGTAAGTCGAGGACTACCTGTACTTTATCATTTTTTCCTTTTTGGGGGGGGGTCACGTTTTTGACACCTTGCTGGGTGACTGGTGGTACTCGGATATTGCCTTATCCTAAAAGTGGTGCAATGGGTGAAAAAGATGAAAAGCCCTGGGACAGAAGACCAATGTCAAATTATAACCACATATGCAGCAGCATCTCTGCTGTTACTGCTTCATTAACTCTTGCTGACATGTGTGTGTTATTTCCAAAAAATTAATTAATGGCATTATATATAGATACAATATCAAACACACTGGGCAATATAAAGTTGTAACTGATTGGTTTTCAGGTATTTTATCCTTGAAAATCCCCCCTATCGTAATTGAGATATAGGAATAATTCAATTAGCATAGAAATATCAAATAGCAATTTAAAAACAGAAAGGTATTATTGTTTGTAAAAGAAAAATCTACTTGATTGTTTGCTTCAGGAATCCATTGTATTTGATTTATACAAGTAGCTAATTATTTGGAGCTCATGCTGACCAGCTGGCAGTATTCTCTACTCATCTAGCACTGGAGTGACCAACCTGTGGTCCACGGCCCACTACCAGGCCGTAGTCTCTTGGCCACTGGGCCGCATGAGTGGCTGACCAATGCACGTGCATGTGTGCGCTTGCACCCCCCACTTGCGCTAGCATTGTGTCGAGCGTATGCTAGCAATGCCGTGAGCATCGGACAGGCACTAGTGTTGCCATGAACACACACCCCACTTGCTCTAGCATCGTGGCGTCGCATGGGGCCTAGCAATGCCATAAGTATTGGGCGGGCGCTAGCGTTGCCACGAGCACATCCCCCATTCGAGGTAGCATCGTGGTGTCATGCCGGCGCTATTGTCTCTGCAAGCGCAACAACCCCACTTGCACTAGCATTGCGGCATTGCATGGGGCTAGCGTTGCCCGAGCATCGCATGGGCGCTTGTGGCCCTGTTTGCGTCACGTGTGCAATCATGGCACTGTTCATGCATGCACGGTCCCATTTGTATGGGTGCGTGCTCACATGCATAAAGGTGCCTCCACCCCCCGCCCCAGGCTGCCAAACCAGAAAGGTTGGGGACCCCTGATCTAGCATATCTAGTTTGCATTTTCCACAATCACTTGTGATAAATTCATGTTCCACTTTTGCTCTGTGTAAACAATTTGAAACAAAAAAGTAGGATTGGGTTTTTAAAGAGCCTATTTGGTTCACTTATCATTGGTTTTTTTTTAAAAAAAGATTATGAGAGTAATAATTGCTATGCATCAGGTTTTGACAGCTTTTTTTAAAAGAAATACAATTTGGAGACTAGCAATAACATAAGAACCTACTGGATTGAAATTTAATCCAGCATTTTGTTTACTATAGTGGCCAATCAGGTTTGTCTGGACTTTGTAAACAGAACATGGAAACACCCACTCTCACCCTGTTATTACTTTGCATTTGAAATACAGAGGCAGGGTTCCTCAAACCCTTCATACACATTGAGTCTTCAAGACTTAAAACAGGGGTCCCCAACCTTTCTGGGTTGGTGGCCTGGGGTGGGGGGAGTGGAGGCACTTTTACATGTGCGAGCATGTGCATGTGGAAACGGAGCCGTGCGTGCCCAAATGGGGCTGTGATTGTGTGCGTGATGCAAATGGGGCCACGAGCACCTGCACGAAGCTCGGGTGACACTAGCACAGTGGTTCTCAACCTTTTTAATGCCGCGACCCCAACCGGTCGTAAGTCGAGGACTAAACCGGTCGTAAGTCGAGGACTAAACCGGTCGCAAGTCGAGGACTAAACCGGTCGTAAGTCGAGGACTACCCAACGGGTCGTAAGTCCAGGACTTTCCCTGCCCGGGAGCGCCGCGCATGCGTGGTTCCGCCCCCTGCGCCGGCCGAGGCGTAGCTGGCAAGCGGCAGAGACGGAGCAGGCCGACTACCAGCTGGCCCAGCCCAAGGGAGGTAAGGCACCCGCCGGAAAAGGGGAAAAAAATGGCGGACAAAAAAAATGGCGGACAGCCTTGCTTGGTGACCCCCATGAAATGGTCGATCGACCCCAAATGGGGTCCCGACCCACAGGTTGAGCACCACTGCACTAGCATCTGCATAATGCCATGATGCTAGCACAAGTGGGAATGTTGCGCTTGCAGCGACGATAACATGACGCCATGACGCTAGCGCAAATTTGGGGTTCACTCATTCTTCAAATTAACCATCCAATAAGTGAACAAATACATTCTACTGTATGTTTTAATTCTCCATCCATTGGATGATTTCTTGTCCTGTTGTCTTGATAGAGGGGGAAAACAGATTAACAAAGTCAATTTTACAAAGAAGAGTTAGCCATTCACATTCACATACTGTAATCAGAACTGATGAAGCTTCTTGGATGAGAAGCGAATTTTTTTCTTCTTCTTCTTCAAGGGAAAAAAACATAGTCCAGTTGCCTTTGGAAAAAATATCTTTGATACAACCATGACCTGGATGACTGAGAATCTCTGTAGACATTCAGCTATTCACATTAGTTCACATTCACATTGGGCTTCATGCTTTTCTTTATTGAATACTTACAATCTGCTGTTTTTACTGCTCATATACTGAAATCCTAACATTGCAAATTTTGGATAAAAGGTGGAAGTTGGGTTCTGAATAGGCAGCATCAGCTTGGCAATAATTGTTTGTGCTTTCCGAAATACCTTCCAGTATTTTCTGTACTATGCAGAGACTGAGGCACAAACCAGCAGTTAGGCAGATGTGCTTGTGGAAGCTTCATCTCCATTACCATTTCTCTTCATTTCTGTAGAATAGGGGTCCTCAAACTATGGCCCGCCTTGTCTTTTTATCCGGCCTGCCTCAACCTCCCGGGCAAGCTGTCCAATTGCAAGGTGAGGGTGGGTGGATGGTGGCGAGAGCCCCAGCCAATGGTGGGACGGCGAGTTGGTGGGAGATATTTTTTTCCCAGTTTCTCCCTCGTACACCCAAGCGTGCGCTCATGCTTCAGCCATGCCCCCTTCCTCTCCTCTCGTTTCTTTGCGTTTTTACCTCAGGGCCAGGCTGAGAGGTTTAGGCCTCACTTGCAGCCTCGGCCTCGTTTAGGGCAGTCAAACCGGGCAATGACGATGCCATTGCTTCTGCTTCTTCTGAGGCGGGTCCCTTGCTAGGTGCTACGGAACACAAGCCCCAGCCTCCACTGCCAGGCAGTTCTTCTGCCCTGAGACGGTCCAGAATGCCAATCAAGGAGAATATTTCTGGCTCAGGGTTAAAATGAAGGGTCCTTGGGGGGGTCTCTGAGGATGGTGGTTTTCTTTCAGACATTTCAGAATCCAAAGTGGGTTAATAAATGAACTGATGATGTTACCTAGTTTGGGTCATGGGACATCTACAAGAAAGCCATGAAGCTCAGAGAGGACCAAGGAACCCACAACTGCCCTCCTCCTCTTCTCCTCCACTCCACAAACCCCGCTCTCTTCTGGCACTGTTGATGTTACCCTAGTTTGGGTCATGAGATGTCTGCAAGAAAGTCACCAAGGACTCCACAGCCGCCCTCCTTCTCCTCTTCGCAGTGTTCCAATATCTCAGGGGCTGCCACAAAGAAGAGGGTGTCAAGGTATTTTCCAAGGTGCCTGAAGGCAGGACAAGAAGCAACGGGTGGAAACTAAGCAAGGAGAGAAGCAACCTAGAACTAAGGAGAAACTTCCTGACAGAACAATTAACCAGTGGAACAACCTGCCTCCAGAAGCGGTGAATGCTCCAACACTGGAGGTTTTTAAGGAGACTGGACAGCCATTTGTCCGAAATGGTATAGGGTTTCCTGCCTGAGCAGGGGATTGGACTAGATGACCTCCAAGGTCCCTTCCAACTTTACTACTACTACTACTACTACTACTACTACTACTACTACTACTACTACTACTACTATTATTATCCTCCATTCCACAAATCCCGCTCTCTTCTGGTATTGCTGATGTTACCTAGTTTGGGTCATGAGACATCTGCAAGAAATGCTGAATGGAAATGGCACCTTGTCTTTCTGACAGATGTAACAGAGCTACTAATAGTTTCAATGTGCAACTTCAAGGAAAGGGGAAGCTCATCTGTGATATGAAAGCATTTGAAGTAAAATTGGACATATTCATTAAACAAATGAGGGAGGAACTCTTCCCACAACTCAAAAACTATTTGTGGAAAAACTAGCAGTTACATTCCCAAACAAAACGTGTGGATTCACTGGAAATATTGTATATTTTCTTCATTTAAAAATTCATTCAAATAATTAACCAATCATTTTTCTTGTTTCATTTTTTCATTTTATACTTGATTTTACATTGTTCTATAACCGTGGTGGCGAACCTATGGCATGCTTGCCACAGGTGGCACGCAGAGCCCTCTCTGTGGGCACACGCACCGTTGCCCCAGTTCTGGGCCTTCAGCTCAGTTTTATAAAACCTTTTCGCTTTAGGCCTCCACTGCCGTGTGCAAAAAAAAAAGGTTCAATCAATCAATTTCAACTTCTCGCGGGGAAAAAAAGATCTCACAAAGTTGGAATTGATTGAACTTTTTAGTCCCACCCAGTCTGCCGTTACCACCACAGCCACGCCAACCCAATGGGCCATGCCCATCCGGCACCCAATGATATATAAGTGGGTTTTGGGTTACAGTTTGGGCACTCGGTCTCTAAAAGGTTCGCCATCACTGTTCTATAATCATTAATTTTTTTAAAATTATAGTCTGCCCCCCCACCAGTCTGAGGGACAATGAACTGGCCCCCTGTTTAAAAAGTTTGAGGACCCCTGCTGTAGAAGATGAGAACAGATTATCTATTGAAAAGACCTACTAAGATTACAAAAAATATTTCAAATTTTAGAAACAGGTGTAAAGATTATATTACATTCTATAAGAAACAAAATATCTATGCATTTTTAAACAGTTCAAATTCAGCTTTTGCATAAATATTGAAGGCATAGGTAAATATATGTTTATATCCATGTCTCATTTAATGAGCCTCAATAGTGATCCTTAAGAACAATTTCAAAAATTATTTTGTGGTTTTGAAAATACTTTAATCCCAGTCATGTGATTTAGGGCAAGGGTAAACTAAGTTCATATCTATTTTCTTAAGAGTTGGATTACTAATAACCATACCAGGGACATGACTGATTATCTTCACTAGAAGCAAACAATAAAAAGTAATACTAATTATGGTTATACTCATGGTTATACAACAAATATTTGCACTGGTTCATGCACTTCAGTTAAATAACTGTAAGGCGGGGTAGTGGTAAAGTTAACATATTGTTGAAGCTATAGAAAATTGTACCTACAAAATATAACTTAAACTGATGATCCATTTTTTTGATTTTTCACCTATCCAGGGACTTCATATTTAACTGATATAGTGTGGTGGTCAGGTACTATTGCTAGTAAGTATATCTTCTATATTTGAACAATTTTACATCTTAAAACCATATTGAAGGACTATAGTTTTCTACCCAGATGTGTTAGACAACAATTCTTATGCATATGATCAGCAGTGATGATCGTAACTCTGGTCCAATATATCTATTTAAAGAAAAGCTGCTGACATGTTCAGTCTAGGATACTGTTTCATTGGTATTTTTCATGATACTTTTCTTGCTGGCAGCATTCATTTCACACCACAGGCTATGGTGGCTTTGGCTAAACTGTATACAGTATTCCTCTCAGGCAATATAATTTAAATATAAAATTGTTTTTATCCAGGAACATCTATGGGGAGAGTAAAAATCTGTAGGATTTGCCATCCAGCCATATTGCCATCCATTCCATAATTGCTGGAAGTAATTCATATCAAAAATACATCTGGAGGAACCAGACTGGAGAAGGTTGAATCAGAATGTACCTGAAATCACATTGTTAGATACAAAAATGTATGGGCAATGCATAGATATTTTTTTAACAGTTACAGTTTTGCAATCACATTTTCTGAATTAAAAAAGTTGTTTCTCTGAATTTGTCATAGTTTATTAAGCAGCAATACCAGAATGATTTTCCAATGCTTTTTTTCTCAAATACCATTTTGACTTCTGGTATAATTAACAGCCTTTGGATTTTGTGGTTTCTCCCATGCAAGTACTAATCAAGATTATTTCTGCTATCTTTTTCAAAATTAGCCAAATTTATCTAAATGGTGTCATCTGGAAATGAACTTGTGAAAAGAACAACAACAGCAACAAAAAACCTAAACATGATGGGTGTAACAATTTAGATTGCTTGTAATTCTTTTTGGTTGGCTGATAATATTATAATCCTATGTAAACATACAGTAGATCAATGTGTTGATCTACAGATATATTTGCAATTCCAAATTTTCTAATCAGGATTGCCTTGTAGGCTAGGAATGCCCCAAAAGTGTAATTCAGACACTCCTGGAAAGCACCAGATTGGAACAGGCTAAATTAGGTGCTAGGAAATAAAACCTTCAGCTAGCATAAAACGTATTAAGAATATACCAAAATACTTTACACCAATGCAGAATAGGAGTCATTTTAGTTCAATATCCTCTACACTGCCAGTATTCAGGATTATTTACCAGGAGAAGGCATCACATTTGCATCCATAACTATAAAATATAAAATGGAAATATATATCCAAAATAAATAATTTATTGAGATCTAAGACTAGTCAATGCAATTTTGTGGAAAGATGAAAATAATACCCCTTGGCATCTGTGAAATGGCACATGATATCAATACATTATTGTATAATTGCACAAGTGGCAGGAATTAAATACTGTATGTCATTTGCATCATGATAAGACTGGTGCAAAATACCTAAATCCATGCTATTTGCATACTTGAACTCATAGCCCTGAAAGTGTTCCATCTTGTTCTAGTGATGTCAATCTTAATGTTGCTTGCATGTAAAGCATCGAGAATCATTGCAGCTTCCTAACATTTTCATTTCCCTTTTGTCCCTCTGGTTTGTCAGGGTTTCAAAACAAGGGGCCAGAAGCAAAATCAGCAACTCTGTTGCTTCTGAGTTCCAGAGCTATAGATGCTCAACTTTTCCCTTCTCAACACCCAAACTTAAGAGATCATTAGCTAGCTACAGTATATTCAGCAATTGTCGAGATTTTTTTTGGGGTAGTAGTGGTAATATAGTGTGATTTAGATATGGAAATACAGTGGTTATGGCTTTAATGACAATGCCATCATTCTTTATACTTCTTAAGGCTAAAAGAAAAAATACCTTCTTCTCACTATTTACTAGTTTTCCTACCCATGAATATAAAGGACAATCATACTATTTAATTAAAATGCAGCTAGAGAATCACACAACAGGTTAGGAAGGAAATCATACAACATAAAACTGCCAAGCGTGAGGTAATAAAGCAATAAAACGCCAAAACCCTGCAGTCTAAATCAGTTGTTCCAAAAATAATGAAATGTTTAGTTTTGTTTTCTGTTCACATATTTGTGTTTTTTTCCCACAGTGGCACTTGGCCAGATTGGGAATTTCTTAGCTTATACTGCAGTTCCTACTGTTCTGGTGACTCCGCTTGGAGCACTTGGAGTCCCATTCGGGTAAGGATTTTTTCTGTTTTGCCTTGTTTTCCCTTTCTTCAAATCAAACTATCCATCCGAGTACCTATATTCTATGCAACTTATGTTCAATTTTCTTGCAATTATTACTTTTACTAGTAGTGCCAATAAGTGTTTAATTTTTTTTTCTGTTCTACTGATTTGCATTAAAAATGACCTAGTTTTTTTTCCTTATCTTCCCTTTTGTTCCTTATTTTAAGGAAAAGACAGTTGTTTTTTAGATTTCTTTCTATCCTCTGAAATGTGCAGATGAAGCATTTATTTATTTATTTATTTATTTATTTATTTATTTATTTATTTATTTATTTATTTATTTATTTATTTATTTATTTAGCAAAGAAAGCCAGTATCAAAGATTTACTGTGAACATGGACAGATGTTTATATCCCTAAATACTGAAATGTAAAATGTGCACAAACCACTCAACTACTCAACTAAAATGTCCTTGGATTCTCAGAGATCCTGGTTAAATGAGGTGCATCCTTTGAATTTTTCATTTAATTAAGTGGCTCTCTTGGTGTTACTTCATGTTGTGGAATTGTATCCAGAGCTAAAAACTGATTCAATCCCCAGAAAGTTACATAAAGAAGACAGAGTGATACTTCTAGGACTTTGCCTCAGATAACTAGCTATCCTTTCTCAAATAAATATTTAAGTTAATGTCCAGATATTATATTCCTTTGGGGCATTTTTGTAACAAATGATACTGTCCTTTCTCTATCCAAAGAACCATGAAGTGACCCTCAAGGGCAGGTGGGATTTTTAAAAAAGGTTTTACATCTCTGGTGCTGCACAATCATGTTGAATCTGTTAAGAAAACATATCCTGTATAAGCAGCTGCAAGAAATGTTCTGTTACTTAAAAAAAAATCCCACATGTAATTTGCAGGAGAGATCAAGTCAGAATATTTTTCATTGATACAAAATGCATCAGGGAAGCACTCCTTTCCTATCTTGCATTCCCACTTGCCAGGCCAAACTCAAGTATCGAAATATATCCCACGTTGCTAGCTGGGGAATTCTGGGAATTGAAGTCCACACATCTTAAAATTACTAAAGTTGAGAATGGTTTAAACCAATGGTTTAAACCAATGAAGAAAACTACCTTCTGAAACAAACACTGTTGAATAATTTCTTAACCTGCAGCAAGGACTTCCAAAAGAGTGATCAAACTGTGAAGAAAATGGCCACAACTAAATAATCTATCTTTATGTGTATCATGTAAAAAAATGGTTAGGATTTCCATCACATAGTTGCTACTTTGATTTTTTGGAACTCTCCTTTGTGGATAGTCTGCCTTACAGCAGAGGTCCCCAACCTTTTGGGCACCAGGGACCGGTTCCATGGAGACAGATTTTTCCACGGACCAGAGGGGGCGTGGTTTTGTGTGCTGCCTGCATCTCGTGGATGGGGCTTTGCTTGTTTGTGCGGACCAGTTGTTGGCATGCCGCAGCCTGGTACTGGTCCTTGGACCGGGGGTTGGGGACCTCTGCCTTACAGCACAGAACACCTGATTGAAATTTTCTCTTTGATCCTCTCTTTCTAAGGTCCATTTTAGCTTCCTATCTACTGAAAGAAAAACTGAACATTTTGGGCAAATTGGGCTGCCTCCTGAGTTGCGCAGGTTCTGTGGTTCTCATCATTCATTCTCCAAAGTCTGAAAGTGTCACCACTCAGGCTGAGCTTGAAGAAAAGCTTATAAATCCAGGTATTTAATTCTTTGGGTTAACCATGTTGACAAGTAAATCTGAGTGACAAGACAAAAATGAAAAGAAGCTTAAGTTGCTCCAATGTATAATGTTGGCTTACTTTGTATTTCCTGTTGAACAACTTTTTGTTGCCAAAGGAATGCATCATTTTTTTCCTCCTCTTTCATCTTTAATTATGGAAACTCATTTGTTCCACGGTCCTAAGCATAACTACCTTTTTTAAAATTACCATTGGGAAATAAGTTAGACTTACAAGTTTTCCAATAGCTACTGTATAAGACAAGAATAACATAAAAATAAGAAATAAAATTTAAAGAAAAAATTACTTAAGCTTAAAATAAGCTTGCTTTCCTACTGTGTAGTTTTTTTATATAATTCATTAAATAATAAAGAATGAATTAATTGTACTTCTGTATAATTTCAGTCAGTGGGATTTAAGCAGTTTTATTACTTGGGGTTATAAATAAGTACTATAAATGTATACATTCAACCAAGGAAGGTTGGAAATTAAAATGATAAATAATGGCTTTGGGTGTAAAATTATTGTTAGAACTCATAGAATAAAGGAGAATGTATTTTCTCATATTTATTTCAATGTACTTTAAACACAAAAGAAAGCAATCCACTGATCTATTCCAATTGTGCTTGGGATTACTGCTCCCAGATTATTAGCCAAAGACCATGATAGCTGGAAATTCTGGAAATTGTACCTCCAAAAGGACTAGATTGGAGAAGATCTAAATTCAACACAGTTGATTCAGTAGTGAGCAAATCACTGACTGCTTCCAAGAGTAGGCATAATTAATAAGCTGTTTGTGATTATCATAGAATGATAATGCAAACTTTGGACTGTAGTTTTATCTCTCTGAAGAAATTAAAAAATAAAGTGATGGTCTATGTTTAATTACTTTTGGTTTCAGACAATTTCCAGATAAAGGCTGAGTTAAAGATCACAAAATTACATTGCTTAAATATGCCTGATGACTGACTTGCCCATGATAAATAACATGGAAGATAATTTAAATGTTCTCTGCAGTATTCAGTTTACATATAAACAAAAATATGCATTTTGAAAGAACATTTTTCTGAATCAAAAGCATAATTTGCCATGATAAATTAAATAACAGACTGTCAAAACCAGGACCACAATTTAGGATTACATACCATCGTTTGATTCAGATGGAAAACAATAACTTAAGAGAAGGAATGAGCATCTGCAGAAAACCTCACAGTACTTCCAGATATAGTCTTTCCAAAATTAATCCTTTTCAAATATGTTTGTGTATAGTTCCCATTACATTGACATGTCAGCTGAGAGATAAAGGACATTGCAGTCTAAATACCATTAAGATAGATAGAATTCTTTATTGGAGAAGTGTGATTGGACACACAAGGAATTTCTCTCCGGTGCATAATCTCTCAGTGAGCATACAAGCAACAAGTGATAAATCATGATCATAATCATAAAACACTATTATCATAAAATATATTCAGTGTTAGTCATAGGATATTAAATAATCAACATAAATCAAAGCAATCAGCACACAAATCATGAGATGCAAACAACAAAGTTATAGCCATAAAAAGCTAAGGAAATAGGTAATAGGGAAGATGAGAAATATAATAGTAATAGTAATAATAATATAGCCCAGCTAGGTGATTGATGATGACGTTTATTGCAAAATACAATTTGGAAAGTTATCAAGATAAAGCCAGTGTGAGTTAATGTCATATAAACAATGTGCAGTATGGATCATTGTGATTTCTAGCATTGGGGTATATATCATATAATATAGAATTGTTTTCAAGAAATATTATTTGGTTGAGCGTAATTATGCTATTCTTTGTTTTTCAGTATTCGTGGGTTACCTCTGTATTGTGCTTCTCATGCTGCTTCTACTTATCTTTTGGATTGCACCAGCTCATGGACCCACTAACATTATGGTTTACATCAGTATTTGCTCATTGTTAGGAAGTTTCACTGTGCCTAGTACAAAAGGAATTGGACTGGCTGCTCAAGATATCTTTCACAATAATCCATCAAGTCAAAGAGCATTATATCTCTGTTTGGTTCTGTTAGCAGTATTGGGATGTAGTATAATAATTCAGTTTAGGTACATCAATAAGGCACTAGAATGTTTTGACTCCTCAGTGTTTGGTGCCATCTACTATGTAGTATTCACCACTCTTGTCTTGCTGGCCTCAGCCATTTTGTTCAGAGAATGGAGTAATGTTGGTGTTGTTGACTTCTTGGGGATGGCTTGTGGGTTCACCACTGTATCTATTGGAATTGTTCTTATACAAGTCTTCAAAGAATTCAATTTCAATATTGGTGATTTGAATAAGCCTAATATGAAGACTGATTAAATTCTTAATGTTCAAGGGAATTGGATAATCCAGAGAATGATAGTGTCTTCAATTTTTAGGCCATAGAAATGATAGCCTTTAATTTTTAAACTTTGAGAATAATATCACCTTTCATTCCTTGCTAGAATGTGTGAAATGAATTAGTGTTCTTAATTCAATTTCTCTTAAGACTTGTGATTTATAAACCTCATAGCAAGTAGGATAAGAATTGCATCATCACAGAAGCTGATGTATTTCTTTATCCTTAAACATCATATATGTAGTGTAGGACTGAATTATTTTGGTCTATGAAGAACCAGGAATCTTTTCAAATGATTATTCAGAATCTTCTGGTTGTGTGAATCAACTGTCAACATTTGTGTTTACAACTGAGCAGGTGCCATGAGTGATCAATAGCCCTTTTTAAAAATGTAGATAGACTTCAAATACTAGAAAGGGTTTTCTTTCTATTTACCTTCACAGTTATGATTCAGATTTTAGTATTCTTACAGGTGTATTTGAAGATTCCACAACGGTTGCGACTGTGTACTGATATGGTTTGTTCTTTCTCTATCTTTGTAAATTGGACTGTGACATGGAATTCATAATTATGTCCAAAACTAGATATTTATATCTCAACATGTGTTCTCTCTCATACCAGCTGAAAGTTGCTCACAAATCTAAGTAAATATAGCACTTAGTTGACAGCTATGCCTTTTGTTCACATGAATCACTTAATGTATGTCAATGCATTATATTAATTCAGGAGCTTATATTTAATATAAAACAAAGTAAGGAATGTGTTAGATCATAACCACTTTCTACCTTTTTTGGTAGATTATTTGTAAACAGCTGGAAACTACTTCAGTGCCTTTTCTATTCTAATGAGATCACTTTCATGGAGTGGTTCATATTCTCTAATATTTGGGTGTCCTCATGCTTATCAATTTAACCAAGCAGAGAGACACTAATATATTTGAATTATTATGGGGTAACTTCTATGCACTTCCAGCTAGTGTTTGTTTAGAACAAAAATATTCTATTATAGTAATATTCAGTTAAGTTCCCTAGACAGTTTTCCCTAACAAATTCCAGTAAACTATTGTGTAGCATCTTTTTCAGGTTTTGAACTGGCACTTTTGGAATTAAACTAGGCATTACGAAAGGAATTTGTAAGAGGAAAGAAAAATGTTCTTCAGTTGAGGGGAAAATATCTAGATTTACTAAGTGATTCTTCAGCAAGGCCTAGAAATTGTTCTCACTCACTTGGAACAACAGAGAAAAACAATGGGGCTTCTGTTTCCACGATACCAGTGTTTCTCAACCTTGGTAACCTTAAAAAGTGTGAACTTCAACTCCCAGAATTCTGGAAGTTGAAGTCCACACTTTTTAAAGTTGTACTAAGTACAAAAACCTCAGTATAAAAAACTGCTAAGTAAAAAGAACAGAAATGAAGAGTTGTCTTTTTCCTAGATAATTAGATTTGATTCAATTGCTATGAGTCTGTTTGCAGGTTCCTCATTATGACTTGAATTAACAATAGTGGTCTGACATAGAAATAGCAGTTTCGTGTCAGTGTCAAAGAAATACTGTATAAATAGATACATGAATACTTTGCCAGATCAGGTTTTATTTATTATTCTGTATGCCCTTTTGTTGAACTTGTAAGCATGCATTACTTTTTAAAATCACTGCATTTGAAATTTCTGAATTCAGGAGGCACATGACCAAGAAATGTTTGCCAAGGGAACAAGAAATAAACCATGCGCCTAGTACAAACTCTCCCCTTATATACATTGGGATGTCATGATGCAAGTACAAAATATTGACATTTGTGTCATTATGTCGTGAAACATTTTATTGTTTTGGCATCATCAGTTAGGAACAGACACCAACTAATGTCATAGGTGTCAATCTGCACCTTCAAGCATTTTTAAACATACAGTACTTTATCTTCACAAGTAGTTTCTGACAATAACATTATTTGCAATGCAACCACAAGGTTGTACAGAATGGTTGTTTTCTCAATATACACAATCAGGATAGAATATTTTCCTTTTAAATTCTGAAAATTGCAAATTGGAGATGATTTTTCTAAAATAAAACAGCCTTTCGCATGTTAGGGATTAAAACTGTTTGTATGTATGTACAGTATATATTTTTAAAAGATTAAAACCCATACTAATAGCTATTTGAACACTTGGAACATTAAATATATGAGAGTACGTTGTGGGGGCAGCCTGAATGGGGCTTCTTATTCCCTATAATGGACACCATGGGAAGGAAAATATGCATCAGAATGTAGCCAGTCATAAAACATCTATTTTACAAAGAGCAACTGGGAACTCATTCCTTCTACCACACTGTGTTGTTCCTACTATTCAAGCTGTCTTTTATGTTTTTTATAGATGGGTAGATATGCTTCAGAACAAAGCATTGGCCTACAGTCACAGACCCGTTTTTATTTTCTGAGATTACCTGTGAGACTATGTAATGGACTCAGAGAGATTTCTTTGGAAATAAATCATTTTGAAGTCTGGCTTTCTTTTAAAAGAAAACACACATGCATACAGTCAGATGGGGCAAAGAGCCTGCTAAATGCCAAGGTAGGAGTCCATAAACAGATAGGCTTCTTCCCCCCCATCAAAATGATTTAGATATTGGGTCGTGTTTTAACTGGACAGAGCCCTTTCACCCTGTACATATATGGGTAGAGGAAATGCATGCTATAAATTCAACAAAATGGCAGTCCAAAAATAACTTGTGAAGTAACCTTTAATCAATTTTAATCTGCAAACACTGGTTTGGCTTGCTTATTTATTCATTTATTTAAGAAATATCCATTTTATCTTCTCCCAAATGGTTTTAGGTAGCTTACAAGGCAGTCATTATTTCTAAAGGTCATTAAAATCTTCCTGCAATGTGTGGCATGTACAGAGAGGTTAGAACACGGGTCGGCAACCCGCGGCTCCGGAGCCGCATGCGGCTCTTTCAGCCGTCTCCTGCGGCTCCCTGTCCTCAGCCACCATGTGCAGTCTGAAAAAAAAAGTGGGACTAAAAAAGTTCAACCAATCAATTCAAACTTCTCACAAAATTTGAATTGATTGGTTGAACTTCTTTGGTTTGTGGGACTGCCCACAAACCTCTTTCCTTCTTCGTACTGCACGTGGTGGACGGGAGGATTGCTGGAAAAGTGTCCCTGGTAAGGAGCTGCGGGTGGCCGGTCTCAAGGTGCCTCTTCCCTGCCCGGCGGGTCTCCCCTCGCCCTGCTCTGCCACCACCTCTGTTAATTGGGGTCGCTGGGGGTCTTCCGGAGCTTCCCCTCTCCGCCTGCGCCTTTCGGCCGTCTCATGGGCAGCGGATTCCCCTGCGGCGCCTGCCCGGCCCTTTCGCCACCTGCTGCGCGGTCCTCTTGGCCGTCCTGCCACTGCTGCCGGTCGCGCTGAGTGAGGCCAAAGCGGCAGCGAGCGGGCAGCCGCGCCACTTCGCCGTCCTCCTGCTGCCACCGCCGCTACTGCCCTCGCTGCAGGAGAAGGAGACCTTGGGCTGCGAGGGCGGCGGGGCCGGCGGCGGGTCAGGACCCCCCCTTGTTCCCGCGGCGGCATTCCCCCGTTGCTGGTGCAGCCTCCCATGGTGCACCCGGCCTTGGCGCCCTCTTGCAATGGCAAAGTGGCTGAGGATGGGGCGGGGGCAGTGGCCAGGCCGGGGGCGCGGGGAACCCTGACGATGCTGCAGTGGCCGGCAGTGGGCCACGCCGCCGCCACCAGAGCCGCTGCCTCCAGTCCTGCTCCCCCTCCCTGCCCGTTCGGCTGAGGACGCGGTGGCCGGGCTGGGCCGCCGCCGGCAGAGCCGCTGCCCCCCATCCTGCTCCCCCTCCCTGACCATTCAGCTGAGGACATAGTGGCCGGGCCGCGTCACTGCCACCAGAGCCGCTGCCTCCCATCCTACTCCCCCTCCCCACCTGTTCGGTGCTGTCTGCCTTTTGTTCTCTCCTCACCTGGAGAGAGAGAGAGGAAGAGAAAGAGAGGAAAGAGAGAGAGAAAGAAAGGAAAGAGAAAGGAAAGAGAGAGAGGAAGTGGAAAGAGAAAGAGAGGAAAGAGAGAAAGAGAAGAAAGAGAAAGAGGAAAGAGAAAGAGGAAAAAAGGGAGAGGAAAGAGAAAAAGGAAAGAGGGAAAGAGGAAAGAGAAAGAGGGAGAGGAAAGAGAAAGAAAGGGGGAGAGGAAAGAGAAAAAGAAAAGAGGGAGAGGAAAGAAAAAAGGAAAGGGAGAGGAAAGAAAGAAAGGGGAGAGGAAAGAAAAAGAGGAAAGAAAGAGAGGAAAGGGGGGAGAGGAAAGAGAAAAAGAGGAAAGGGAAAGAGAGGAAAGAAAGAGGAAAGAGGGAAAGAGGAAAGAAAGGAAAAAGGGAGAGGAAAGAAAGGGGGAGAGAAAAGAGAAAAAGAGGAGAGGGAAAGAGGAAAGAGAAAGGGAGGGGAAAGAGAAAAAAGGGAGAGGAAAGAGAAAAAGGAAAGGGAGAAGAAAGAAAGAGGAAAAGGGGAGAGGAAAGAAGGAGAGGAAAGGAAAGACAGAAAGGAAAGAAAGGGAGAGAAAGAGAGAGGAAAGAGGAAAAGGAGAGGAAAGAAAAAGGAAAGAGAAAGAAAGAGGAAAGAGGGAGAGGAAAAAAAAAGGAAAGAGGGAGGGAGAGAGAAGAAAGGAAAGAGAGCGAGAGAGACCCTTTTGACATCTAAAATGAAAATAACACTGAATATATCCTTTTTTACCTTTATTTTATATATACACACACAAACACACACACACACACACATATGCAGGTCTTGGCGTATTCGGGTCTTTTCCCGTGTAAGATTGAGAGTATCTTGGTGACGTTTTGACGAGGTCCCACTCGTCATCTTCAGGCTGGGGTCTTCGGCTTCGTGCTTGTGCGAGCAAAGTGTGATCGGAGCAGCCGTCTCTCTATAAATATTGGTGGGGGTGTGTGGAGTGCTGGCTTAGTTGCTGTAGGTGGATTGGTTGGCTGTGTGGGAGCTATTGTTCAGCTGTTTCGTAACATCCTGGGTAGTTGAGGTGCTGGCTGTGTGCCCATTAGTCTTTTGTATTATAATGACCTGGGTAATGTGTTGTGTGATTACGTCCTGAGATCTAGTGTAGTGATATCCTGAGTTTTGTGTTGCAACATCCTGGGTGGTTGGCTGTGTTGTAACATCCCCCACAACATGAATAAACATGACGATACCTCCCGCCTACCAGACATCTGAAAACTAGCCCTAATCAACAAACGAATCCTAGCCACGAAAACTGACACCGGACCAGAACAACACAGTACGCCACCACCATTCACCCTCACCAGACCCAAACCCAAGCCCAAACGCATCCCTCAGACGAAAGGCAACCACTATCCAGAAGCCAAACCACGACGACATCACCAGCTGCTGCACCTCCCTCCGACCCCCACACAAACCAAATGGACACACACCATGAACACAGAGCTAGACTGCAAACTCGGAGCCAAACCAAAGCCTGGTATGCTACATCACAGCCTTCTGCTCTGGACACCACATCACAGAACTCAGGGGGTTACAACGCTAAAGCTCAGGATGTTACAACACAGCCAACCACCCAGGATGTTGCAACACAAAACTCAGGATATCACTATACTAGATCTCAGGATGTAATCACACAACCCATTACCCAGGTCGTTATAACACAAAAGACTAATGGGCACACAGCCAGCACCTCAACTACCCAAGATGTTACGAAACAGCTAAACAATCCGCAAACAATAGCTCCCACACAGCCAACCAATCCACCTACAGCAAGTAAGCCAGCACTCCACATACCCCCACCAATATTTATAGAGAGACGGCAGCTTCGATCACACTTTGCTCGCACAAGCACGAAGCCGAAGACCCCAGCCTGAAGATGGCGAGTGGGACCTCGTCGAAACGTCGCCAAGATACTCTCAATCTTACACGGGAAAAGACCCGAATACGCCAAGACCTGCATACCTGTACCCGTGAAAATCTATGAAAACAAATATATATATATGTGTGTGTGTGTATATATATATATTAATAAAGGTAAAAAAGGATATATGCAGTGTTATCTTCATTTTAGATATCAAAAGGGTTTTGCGGCTCCCAGTGTTTTGTTTTCGGTGGGAAATGTGTCCAAGTGGCTCTTTGAGTGTTTTGGGTTGCCTACCCCTGGGTTAGAAGAAAGGCATTAATATGGAGGAGAGAAAAATGTTTGAATCTCTCTGATTATTTGAAGAGAGTTCTGCTTGAGCTGCGATCCATTCAGTAGGTATCATGCATATCAGAGAAAATTCTGAATGCTTATAGCAGTGGTGGTGAACCTATGACACTGGTGCCAGAGGCGGCACTTAGAGCCCTCTCTGGGCACGCACGCTATTGCCCCAGCCCCACCATTCCCCGTGGCCCCCTCCTCACCAGCAGCTCCCCCGGAGGAGAGTCGCCCCGGGCACAGCCTGCGCAGAGCAGCACAGCCATGGACATGGCAGCCGGGCAGCGGTGACAAGACTCTGCCCTCGCACCCCATCACACAGATGATGCTGCAGGGCACGGACAGAGGGTGTGGCCACCATGACACTGCTGGGCCGCCTGGGCGATCTGCTGTGGCAGGCCATGGAGGTGGTAGGTGGTCCTGCGGGCAGGAGAGGCAGGGGCAGAGTAGGGGCGAGGCGGTTTTTGGGCACTCGGTCTCTAAAAGGCTCGCCATCACTGGCTTA
Source organism: Protobothrops mucrosquamatus (assembly GCF_001527695.2). Classification (NCBI taxonomy): domain Eukaryota; kingdom Metazoa; phylum Chordata; class Lepidosauria; order Squamata; family Viperidae; genus Protobothrops; species Protobothrops mucrosquamatus. The sequence goes on along the minus strand of NW_015386454.1, from coordinate 1,032,981 downwards.
TAGCATTTTGTTCCAATAAGTTAGTATGAGCTTTTAGCTCCTGCCCTTAATTAGTATTCATATTCATAATCAGTATTATTACTTAAAACTTTTCCAATCTTACTTTTTAAACAAAATATGCTTAACAGTCACACTTTATTCTAGCTTTTCAGTTTCAGTGATTTCAGTTTTGTTTTCTTTGACATATTTAGGAACATGGTTTGACTTTTCTAGAAATTATCACAAATGACAGCTTATTATTTATGTCACTTTTCCCTTTGTGAAGAAATACCTAGCCTAGCATGCTGTATTAATGCACATTTAAAATTGTATACACATTTAAAATCTTCCAGCTATTCTTTATTGATTGAGGCATTTACTGGGACATCTTGGCTGGGATAACTAATATTTGTTTAGAATGTTAAGAAGGAAGTTACTATCCTCCTAATAAAGCTTCAGGGCAAAACTGTATTTGTAAGCAGTGATACAATTTAGAGGTCGTTTTGGTTTATATGTATGTAACATTAAAGAGTAGAATCTTGTTTTTACAAGTTAAAATGTTTTAGAAAAACTAAGCTATTACATACAAACTATTACAAAATCTTGATCTAAAACGATTAAACTATTAGATGACACCTACCAGCCAGCCAGCCCTAGCTATGGCAGCAGTTAATTGAGGACACCATAACACATTGAACTAAACCACATATAAAGTAGTTAGTCTGGCTTTGGCTTCATTTGTATGAACTAGTCATCATAGCTTATACAATAAACTTTGATGCAAACTGTGGGTATGTGCCCTGTGCCATTCAAATTTCTTTGTGCTGCTATTACTCTTCAGTAAAGATTATAGATAGAGAAAACTTTTTGATAAGGATGACATTATTTTGTTGTTTATAATCTTGGTTTTGAGTTTGATGCCTTTTAAGTTGAGACAGCCTTACAGCTAGAGTCCGGAAAGTTGTAATGTATATATTGGCATTCCATATAATTTATATCTGTAGCTTCTAACTTTTTAGATTATACATATAGAAATACTTATTTTTGCTACTTATTTTAACAAATAGTATTCTTTTTCTCCCTTTTGATTTTCTCTCTAGAATTGTCATCAATAACGATGATGTTAGCACTGGACCTTACTTCCATTTCCTGATTTTTTTAATATATTTTTTTGGTTAATATTTTGCTATTTTTTTTAAATGCAGTGATTAAATTATTAGAATTTTAGGTATGGTATTCCATACTGGGCAATAAATATGCTGGTAACTCTTGAACTTTGTCTTCCTTAAACCTCAACGTACCCTTATTAGGGTATTACCTGATTCATATACACTGGCTACATAGATCACATTCATTGGGAGTAAACCATACTTGCCTTGTTATGGAAAATATGAGCCTAGCTTATACATAATACTACACAAATTAGATTGTTAAGGCAGAAAGAACTAAAGAACTAAAAAAGCACATTTCCTGCAGTTAAGACTTCTGCATTATAATTTGTAGGCGGGTTGATGATAGAATTAAAACTTAAAGGAATTCTAACTCATGTTTATTAACAAGTTTTAAATGATCTCTGTGGGAAGCAGTATACTACAATCACGTACAATCTTAAAGCATTTCATTATAAAGTATAATAATGTACCAAAGACTCTTAATTCTCTTGAGTAGCATGTTCCAGAGTTTAAGTATATAACACCTGATAACAGTTCTATACAAACACTTAGGCTCCCATAGTCAAATTGTATATTTCATTGAATTCTGAAGTGACCAGAAACTAACAGAACCTGTACATGATATAAACAGTTTTTCTGCTAATTTGAATATATTGATTATTCAAATCAATGTTCACTCTTATATTAAAATATGCATAAAGAGGCCATGTTTAACTTTTACTATATAGAGCCTGGATTTACGGTACTTGTAAACAATTTTACAAGGTTAAAATTGTTTACTTAGGAATCTATTGAAACATAATTTACTGGAGTGGTGATGGTGGTGGTAAATTTTTGCAGAATTCATAAGAAGCTTTACAAAGACTAGAAATTCATGCTAATTCCCGTTCAGAATAAGAAACAGAATGCAAACTGTATAAAGGAAGTAACAAATGGTAAACCAAAGAAATTAAAGGCATGAGAAAAGAAAAAGAAAAACACACAGAGCTATATAAACTATACCAGCACCATCCATTATATTTGTCAGTACCTTTCAACCGTTACTGAAAATGTTGCTTTTATCATGTTCATACATTGTTTCATATATTAACTTTTGCTCTTTGAATTTTCCTTTTCTCTCTCTTTTTGAGGATCTCATCAGCTCAACTAAAACTTCTCGATCTTTTTCTTCCTTTCAACCCATTCTCTCTTCCTTTATGTTTTTTCTGAAATTCAGTCCTTTTTCATTCTATCTACACAAACAAACCATCTCAGAATAGTTCTTTTGTGTTTCATTCATCTTGATTAAACATCCATCCTTCTTGACCACTTTTTTCTTTTTTAAATACATCCTTCTTAGGTATTCCATTTCTACTGTACTTACATATTTCCTAATATCAAACTTTCACTTCATTATGGCAAAGTAGACAGAAACAAACTTATATACCACCATATTTACCTCTTTCAACAAATATTCTTCATAACAGAAAATGTCTGCTACTGTTCTACCAGCATTTGCAATCTAAAAATGTTTCCATTTCTCACATTTTCTACCAATGTATCCAAATTCATCACTGTTTTTCACCATTTATGTATAAATGATCACCTCCTTTTTGCTGTCAAACTTCCTTGATTACTATTTGTTAATATTAATTTTTATATCTATATTTGTCATTGTTTCACACAATCTAACATTCATTCAAATCTTTCAAATTCTCAGCCAACAGCTTTGGACTATCTGCATACAAAAGTACATTTATATTAAATACCATTGATGTACTCTAGCTTCACTACAAACCATTCTTCCACAAAAACATTAAACAACCAAGCGTTGTAGCTTCTATTTCATTCCTTAGTAATTAAACACTTGGAAAACATTCGATTTATTATGCATGGTTGTCTTTCATCATCTACAGTATTCCGTCACATTCAGCAATTAACTTTGAAATTATTTTTTTCAAATATGAACTAAGGGATTTATACTTTCATTAACATCCACAATAACCTTTGTGAGACAAATTCATATTTTCTGATATATATTTTGATTTAACTTTCACCTCTCTGTATGCATTGTTTAAGAATTACCATGGATGAGACATTACTCCAACCAAATAAAACAGTATATAAACCCAGAACAGGTATATATCAGGGTCCAGGTAAAGCAACAAACGACCCATTAATGTGAAAGGGCAGGGTGAAATGCTTAATAATTAAACATTGGGTTGATTCTTTTGTTATGCATTATTTATTATATGCTGCTTCCATCCAGAGAGACTCTTAAGAATCTTACATCCTTTTTTCTAATAAGATGAAAATTACATAATATCACAAAAGGCCAACTCTTAATAAAATTACAAAGAAAATGTTGGCCACTAAGGAATGACAAAACACTCAAACACAATCTAGAGTGATGGCCTCCACCTCATACCAGCTGCCCTCCCAAGTTTTTACAACTTTCCTAAAAAATCACTTAGAGGCTAGCCTGATCTCAAGAAGTAATCCTTTCCAAATGAGGAGCTGCAACTGAAAAAAACCAATTCTTTGAATCTTGTAGATGATAGTCCTTAAGAGAAGAAACCTTCTCCTTCTATTTTACTTGAACTTATTGGATGAGCAGAAGCTATTGGGAGTAGGTGGTCCTGAAGATATCTTAAGTCCTGAGCCATTAAGTACCTTAAATTGCAATCAGCATTTTGAATTGTACCTTGAAACCAGCTGGCAGCCAATGCAGCTAAATAAACTAGGAGCATAATTTGGAAGAAGTTTGGCACTCTCATAACTACCCAATGTTTTCCACACAATTTGTAACAGAAAACTGTGGCCATTCTTGGCTTTAGGGTACATGCAGTTGTATAGTGTGTGAACTTGCAAACAAGTATTTATTAAAATACAATGCCCATTTTATTAAAATAAATTTGATAAAAATCAAAAAAATCTGATTAAATCAAAAAAATCTGATTTAAATTAAAAAATCCATTTTTTTTATTTTTAAAAAAAAATTATTATCCACCCTGTATGTAATGTTAAGGATGAGGTAGTGATGAAATAACATGCTTTAAATTAACATGCGGACACAAACAGTGGAATAGATGGGAACATGTGAATGTTATAGGCTTACTGCTTAAATGCCATTGTGTTGCAATATAGTTAGAACAAATACATTTAAAAAGGACTATTTTATTAGCTTCCAAAATAATATCCATATAAATTTGTTAAATGCTCAGTAACTTTAGCTTTGCTTTAAAAAAAATAGATATAGGGATGTTGTATTTGCTCTTTCAACTAGCAAATTAGCAAAGGCTATTAAGGTTTCTGACAATCTTATTTATTAATTTGTAAAGTTTTAAAATAAAAAAAGACATTTCTAACTTGACTACTATTTTGACTTTTTTTAAAAAGTTTGGCTGATGAGAAATCCTATGTAGAGGAACTAACAAACATTCCTTTATTTTATTTCCTTCATAGAACTTAACATTGTAATGTAACAACACATTGTTGTTGTTAGTTGCAAAGTCGTGTCCGACCCATCGCGACCCCATGGACAACGTTCTCCAGGCCTTCCTGTCCTCTACCATCTTCTGGAGTCCATTTAAGCTCACGCCTATTGCTTCAGTGACTCCATCCAGCCACCTCATTCTCTGTCGTCCCCTTCTTCTATTGCTCTCAATCTTTCCCAGCATTAGGCTCATCTCCAGTGAGTCCTTCCTTCTCATTAGGCGGCCAAAGTACTTGAGTTTCAACTTCAGGATCTGGCCTTCTAAAGAGCAGTCAGGGTTGATCTCCTCTAGGACTGACCGGTTTGATCGCCTTGCAGTCCAGGGGACTTGCAGGAGTCTTCTCCAGCACCATAGTTCAAAGGCCTCAATTCTTTTGCACTCAGCCTTTCTTATGGTCCAACTTTCAGAGCCATACATTGCAACTGGGAAAACCATGGCCTTGACCAGTGGTTCTTAACCTTTTTGAACGAATCGCCCCCTTGAGCCAATGAGGAAGTTGTCATCGCCCCCCTCCCCCAACATAACCTCTCAATCACAACATAGGAAATAATTCTTCAATTTATGCAAACACTTTTTTTGTTTCCTTTAAAATTGTCATCAGGACATATCAATGCAAATAATTTATTTCCAGTCTTTTTCCCAT
>NW_015386454.1:1022492-1025830 GCF_001527695.2 Protobothrops mucrosquamatus | reverse complement strand
CCCCCACGCCGCCCCTTTTCATTCCATCGCCCCCCTGAAAAATGAAATCGCCCCCTGGGGGGCGGTACCGCCCAGGTTAAGAACCACTGGCCTTGACTATACGTACTTTTGTTGGCAGGGTGATGTCTCTGCTTTTTAGTATGCTGTCTAGATTTGCCATAGCTTTCCTCCCCAGGAGCAAGTGTCTTTTAATTTCTTAGCTGCAGTCCCTATCTGTGGTGATCTTGTAGCCCAGGAAGATAAAATTTGTCACTATCTCCATTTCTTCCCCATCTATTTGCCAGGAATTGAGTGGGCCAGATACTGTAAGGACCCACCCCACTTTGCACCTTAAGAATATTTCTTCCAACAGGCATCTTTAAGAGAAAATGGTTGCAGGTGTTCTAGACAGGACTTGGGGCCAAAGCCCTACGGTTCAAGGTTTTAAGGGGTCCCCAGCAGCCCCACCCCACCCCACCATCCTTCCAGCAACAATCCCAGGCGTTACATTTCCCCTTTTTCCTCACTGCCGGTGGAAGGGAGACTTCAGAGGGGAGTAGATGAAAGTTGATAGCCCCATTGTTATTAGTCCTTTTGGTGGTATCCACATTCAATCCCTTTGAAGTTGTAAGAAAGGAAGTGAGGGCCGTAAAATCCCTTTGTTCACCCCCCTTCCCTTCATCGTATGACAGAATCCAGAGAGGGCAGAAATGGGGTTTTCCATACCTCCATTTCTTCCCCATCTATTTGCCAGGAATTGAGAGGGCCGGATACCATGATCTTGGTTTTCTTAATGTTGAGTTTCAAAGAATAACACGTCATATTATGATTATTATGTTTTATCATAGAGAATAAAATACAAAACAGTAAAACAAACAAAATGAAACAAAAGAAGAAAAAGTAGTCAACAGATTGAGCTGAACATTACATGTCATATTAATTCAGAGACTGAAGGTGTTATTAGAAAACAACGTAATTCCGAGTTCAGGCAAGGCTCTAATCCTGAGTGCTTTTTCCGTTGCATAACCCTTTTTGTATACGGCAAGGTAAGTCTTCCTCAAAACAGCCAGATGATACCTCGTTTTATGGCTTTCACCGCTTTGAGGCAGAGCAGCCACACCGGCTGCGGGAAAAGGGGGTTGAAGACAAGGCACACCGCGCGGCGCCAAAGGAGACCCAAGCCGCTTCCTCCCACGAAGCCCTCCTTCGGGAGGGAGAGGGCGGAGCAAACGGCACAGTGACTCTACCCGCGAGCAAGCAGCTTCCGCCAAACCGGTTGTTTTTTCTCGCTCCGCCTTTTCCGGCTGCGGTCGGTGTGAGCAGGAGGAAGGCCGGCGCGGGTTACTGGCAGCGCCCACGGAAGGCGATGCGCAACCCCAGTAGTACCTGAAGGAGAATCTCCATGGCGACGGTGGGAGTTTGGGAAGGTTCCTCGGCTTTCCCGTCCCCCGGCGGTGGTGGTGGTGGTGGTGGTGGTGGTGGAGACAATCGCCGTCCTTCTGCGGCTGCAGCGGCCGCAGCCCCTCTCGGAGCTCACGAGATGTGAGGACGGATCGCTGTCGCTGAAGGGAACGTCGCCCCGAGCAGGTGATTCCTTCTTCCTCACTTTCTTGCGGAAAAGAGAAGTAGCACCTCGGGAGGATGGTGCTGCGGGGAGTCGGCCGGCCGGCCGGCCTGCTTCCCCTCGGAGCTTAAGCTCTTAGTGGTCTTGGTGCGGTTCGGTCCTGGATCCCTGCTAATTGCTGCGTCTTGACAAATGCGCGCGTAGGAGACGCAGGGCACAAGTTAGAAGAGGCGCGCGGAGACCGCTGGGGAACTCAGACGGTGGCAGGTTTTTTTTTTTAAAGGGAGACTACTACCTTTATTCGATCTGGGCTTCCAAGTGAGATGTTCAAACGTCAAGCTGCCCTACTTTGGAATATTAGGAGGGTAATGGTCTGGGGGAAGTGGTTTCAGTCCCTTGATATATTAAAGCGGACTAGACGCAGGGGTTCTCAACCTTGGCAACTTTAAGACTTGTGGACTTCAACTCCCAGAATTCCTCAGCCAGTAAAGCTGGCTGAGGAATTCTGGGAGTTGAAGTCCACAAGTCTTAAAGTTGCCAAGGTTGAGCACCCCTGGACTAGAGCTATCTGGGCTTGAATTTTCTAGGTCCGCTGGAATTGAATTGCAGGTTTCAGCTGCAGCTTCATGAATTGAAAGTTGGCTCTTTTTTTTTTTTTTTGCTTCCTCTTCGGAGTATTACACAGTTCTTTTTGCTGTTTGTAAATATACCGCTGTTGCAATATCTGGAACTAAACGCCCTTGAACTGAATTTGGTTTACAACATACAACAGGCACCATATAAATATCATACACAGAATAGCCCAAAACACACAATCTGCTAGAGAGAAGTTCCCTGAAGATGGGCTCCAGCATGAAAGCTCGGATGACTAAACCTCTGGTTCCAGTGACCAACCCAGATTGGATCCTGAATTTGGTACACTTTTCAAGGACCAAGCATGAGATTGTGCAGTATCATGATAATCCTTTTGGGATTTAGCCATGTAAACTGTATAAAATTGTAAAGATCAAAGGAGGACAAGAGAGCTGAAAAGCTGATCTGCAAAGTTCAAAATTGTGTTAGATATTTTTTCTTCTAGCTGATTTTGTTTTCATCAGAATATTTGAAATAACGTGGGTTGGTGGTACTATGTGTTCCAAGATAGGGCATGATTTCATTTTTTATCAGTTTCCTTTCTTTTACTGCTGGCAAGATGCACGGACTTTGAGATTCCTATCTAATTTATATACCAGAGTTAGGGGGAAGGATACCAAGTAAAGGCTTACCTTGGAAGATAGTTGAAAATGACAAGCAGCCACATCAAGACAGGAAGCCAGGACCAGGCTGTACATTGCTAGAGAGAGCTTCAAGGAGAGGACATGGACATCCGATCCATTGGTTGTGATAGGAACTAACTAACTGGGCAAACCACTTGATCAAACTATCTCTCTAGACATGAGAAACTTCTAGGGCAGGGGTGTCCAAACTTTTTTCAAAGAGGGCCAGATTGGATGAAGTGAACGTGCTGGAGGGCCGAACATTTTTCCGAACATTCTTTCAACCATTACAATTAAATGCAAATGAATTATTTTATGCCTCTTTCCTCTCCCTCTCTTCCCTCTTTCTCTCTCTCTCTTTCCTTTCCCTTTCCTCTCCCCTCTCTCTTTCTCTTTCCTCTCCCCCTCTTTCTCTTTCCTCTCTCTCTTTCTCTTTCCTCTTTCTCTCTTTCTCTTTCCTCTTTCTCTTTCCTCTCTTTCTCCTTTCTTTCCTCTTTTCTTCTCTTTCCTCTTTCCTTCCTTTCTCTTTCCTTTCTCTT
>NW_015386454.1:1007937-1020719 GCF_001527695.2 Protobothrops mucrosquamatus | reverse complement strand
GAGGGCCGTGGGAGGGCCGCATTTAATAGAGCAGGGAGGGCTGTTCGAGGGCCGGATTAAACCGGGCCGCGGGCCGCAAATGGCCCGCGGGCCGGACTTTGGACATGCCTGCTCTAGGGCATAAAAATTAAAGCCCTAGAATTTTCAGCCAGTTATGCTGAAGAACAATGCTATTTTTTATTTGATTGATGGTCATTAGCAGGCTCATTTTACCTGTTGATTTCCCAGTAGTGTTGATACTCTTATATCCATATTGTATGAAACCATTGGGATAAACTATCTAGAACTTTAGAATGTATTTGCTTGCTTGATTTATGCTGCACCTTTTTATCCAAACAAGCATTCATGGTAAATTGTATGTTTGTATACTGAGCACACTCAATATTCTGTTACAGAGGTTCCCAACCTTTTGGGCAACAGAGACCGGTTCCGTGGAGAGAGGTTTTTCCACGGACTGGAGGGTGCGTGGTTTTGTGTGCTGCCTGCATCTTGTGGATGGGACTTTTCTTGTTTGAGCAGACCGGTTGCTGGCATGCCGCGGCCCAGTACTGGTCCACAGACCGGGGCTTGGGGACCCCATTCTATTAATCATTTGGGAGCAGTTGTCTTGGACTTGAATGAATGTAGGGAAGTTTTGAGCATCTGAGGTTACACAAATTGAATTTAAATCCAGGTTAGTTTTAGAGATGGCTGATTTGCAATCCTCAAACTCTAAAAACCAAATGCATAAATAGATTTTGCAGAACTATTGGGGAGACCAGATGAGTCTGAATAAAATAACACTGGACTGGGTCAAAAAGGAGATTAGGATGCATTGATACATTACTGTGTCTGCAGTACATTGATAAGTTTCAAAAATAAAATTGCCTCAGAATAACAGATTGTCTTTACACATATCACAGTGCAATATTTGGAAATCAATATTGTGGGATGTCTGCAGATGTCCACTGTAGAAGGAATGATGGACAAACAAACTTCATTCCGGATACAGTGTTTGGGAATCTGGGTGAGTCACAAGGCATACCAACTTGATTACTGTTATAGATACACAAACTTTTGCCAGTTCTCAAATAATCAGTTCAGTTACCTAACAGAAATGTATTTCTCAAAGATATTTGATGAACTAAGACTTTCTACTTCAAGCTTTCCTTGTAAATCTGTACAAGTATTTTCCATATACTACCTTACTGATACTGTATTATTAATAATTCTATAGATAGATTTTATAAATGGCATAAAATCAACTATAAAATCAACCATACACATGTGGCAAACATTTCATATGAACAGTAATCTTGTTATAGTGTAAATATCTGTTATTATAAAAATGATATATCACTAAAAAGAGCAATTCATTATACAGCCTGTTATATCTGTAATAGTCCCACAGTGCTTTAGTGATAATAGAACATATAAATAATATCACGTGCCACTCATGAATTGCTTTCTGTAACTTTCTAACATACCCAGACAAAAGTTGCTTTGTTAAGATAAAGTTGAACGTTGTAAGCACAATTGTTTTATAAAAGTGCTGAGTTATTTTAGTATTCTTCATAGAGATACCAGGGCAACATTTCTATATATATTCATTTTGCCAATGGCTTAAACTTTGCATCTGGATAAAAAATCACTTACTAGAACACATTGATATAAACAACAGTGTTTGCTAGATAACATGTTTTTAACAGTTCTTTCAATAATCTGTTTCAAATAAAGTATATTCCTCACTTAATAATAATAATTGGGACTGGAATTTCTGTTGCTAAGCAATGTGTTTGTAAAATGCAACATCACATGACCACACTGCTTAGTGATAGCACTTCTGGCAGTCTGTAGTTGCCATCTTTAAGTGAGGACAGTGCAGGTGTCAAGCAAGGACCTCACACAATTGTGATTTCTGATTTCCACTGGCTTTCCTGTTGACTTTGCATGCGAGAAATATGTAAGTAAAGTGACTATCAGAAACCCAGGCCAGTTGTTGTATGCCTAAGTCATGAACATGGGATCATGTGGGCCCTGCAATGGCCAGAACTTCAAGAATCGGTCGTAACTATCAGTTGTTCAGTGCCATTACAATCTTGAAGAAGTGGTCTTTAAACTATAGAGGTTTATGGGAGTCAGTTGGTGCAGTGATTAAAAGTGCCAGGTTAGAACCCAGAAGACTATGAATTCTAGTCCTGTCTTAGGCAAAAAAAACAGCTGGGTGACCTTGGGCCAGTCATACTCTCAGCCCTAAGAAGAAGGCAATGACCATCTACTTCTGAAATCTTGTCAACAAAACTACAAGGACTTGTTCAGACAATCATGAGGGATCAAGAGTGACTTGATTGTACACATAAAGAAGAGGAATTACAAATGATACAAAAGCTTTGAGTTGTTAGTCACGAAGAATCTGAACTGGAATAAATGTTATTCATCTTGATTTATGTGATGGCCTCATCAGAAGCTGGTTCAGAGGAGCAGGAGGAGCTAGAACTGAGACCATCCAACGAGGATGGAATGTCTCCCCAGGAACATCCAGAGAGCCTGGGGCTGAAGACAATGCAATCACAGGCCCATCCAGTATTGGGGGAAGTGATCGACCAGATGAGGAGCCGCCTGCATTAATGAAAGCAGGGAAGGATCAGCTGCCAACGGTTAGCGCTGATGAAAGGCAACATCCCCTCCAAAAACAAACAGCTGCCTCCCCTGTCCAATCTGCAGGTACAGAGAGCGGAGTGAAGGGAAGCACAGAGGAGTTCTGTGATGCTGCTCACAAAGAAGCACCCCGCCCCTCACAAGGAACATCTGGCTTGGGATGATTTGACCAGATGCAGGGGGAAGGTGCATTTGTCAGGAACAACCGTTTACTTCGGCACACACTTCCCTGGCCCTCATAAACCCTACTTTGTGGACTGGATAGGTTATGTAAGCAGGGGAAAAAGTATCCTAGATTTTGGAGTTACACCCATCAGTCTATCCAGCATAGCAGTTAATGGTATCTGAATTTTCCAATAGTTAAAGTAATATTTGGAGCAGGGAACCATAATTTTATGAGCTTCTAAGCACATTAGAAATCCTGATAGATACTTATAAAATGGGTGAATACAGATAGTCCTTGACTGAACAACTGGCTGTTTAGTGACCAACGTTCCAACGGATCTAGCAAGGGTACTTAGGAACCAGATGTGAAGTTCCAACAGTCGCCCCTACTGTTACATAACCACATTTCAGACGCTTGGCAACTGGGCTGCATTTATGACTGCAGCATCCTGTGATCATATGACCACATATACTAAGATTTTGCTAAAAACCAATATTTACTTTTGGAATGATTTTTCTTTTTTGGCAAAACTGCATCCATTGGTTCATGTAATGACCGCAGCATTTGCTTAACAATTGCTTCAAAAAGTCATAAAATCAGGTTGATCACAAGACCAATCTGCTTTACGACTGTCACAAGTTCCGACCATGATGGGGTCTAAAAAGAGAGCCCTCTTTGCCATTTCACCCATCCTGTGGAATATTTTCCCCCTGGGTGTGAGGCAGGCCCTCACCCTCCTGGCCTTCTGAAAAGGAGTTAAAACATGGCTCTGTGCCCTCATTTGTGGAGCCCAAAAGAGCATGCAGCTGTGGGGCTGGTTGGTGCCCTGAGAACCCTCCCTTCACCTTTTCAATGGATTTTTAACAGGGCTTAATTATTTTTCCCTCCTTAAAAAAAAGTTTTAATTTTGAAATTTTAGTCCTGAAAAGTAAAAAAAATATATACTGTTTTTATATTCTGACATTTTATTGTACATCATTCAGAGTCCCTCTTTGAGATGGGTAATTTAGAAATGTGAAAAATAAATAAAAAATAAATGATGGTCAGACTCCATTACAAGACTATTTATTATGGATATTAAAAAACTTATTTCTGTGAAGCAAGTAGGTGAGACTGGATGAAAAGTATTTTGCTCAAAACAATTTAAAATGCAGAAATGAGTCTGATTTCCAAAATGCAAAACTATTGTTTTTGAGCTCAGGTTTCTGTACCACTTGATAGGATCAAGAAAAGAAATTAGTAAAGAAATGGGCCCTGGGATGGGCTTGATTTTACAAATGATAAATTTGTCCCAATACAGTACATACAATTTTGAAAAGGCACACTTAGAGAAACATGCATGAACACTAACAAACCCCAGACAATACCTCTTTCCTGTCCCCATACAGCAAGGCAAAATATTAGCACACATGTCCCAGATCTCCAGAACATTTGCAACCATCAACATTCTACTTTGTTTATTGTTCTGTTTTTTTTTAATCATATGATATGGAACTTAAAGTGAAGTTCTGAAATAAAACACTATTGGAGACTGTCGTGAATGAAGATCATCAGGAGCTTGGCCAGCACCAAATAAAACCTCTGGACAAAATTTTGCAGACCTCACACTTAGATGGAACCCATGTAGTGAAAAATATTTTGAACTATCTTAACCCATGAAGCAGCCCTGTTCTCTCAGAGGAGAACTCTACAGTAATCCTGAGATTTACTTCAGGCTAAGCAAACATTAGAAGAAGAATAGAATAGAATAGAATAGAATAGAATAGGAATAGGAATAGGAATAGGAATAGGAATAGGAATAGGAATAGAGCTGGAAGGGACCTTGGAGGTCTTCTAGTCCAGCCCCCTGCTCAAGCAGGAGAGCCTATACCATCTCAGACAAGTGACTGTCTAGCCTCTTTTTAAAAATCTCCAGTGATGGAGTGCCCACGATTTCTGAAGATAAGCTATTCCACTGGTTAATTGTCCTCACTGTCAGGAAGTTTCTCCTTAATTCCAGGTTGCTTCTCTCTTTGATGAGTTTCCAACTATTGTTTCTTGTCCTGCCCTCTGGTGCTTTGGTGAATAATTTGACCCCCTCTTCTTTGTGGCAGCCTCTTAAATACTGGAATACTGCTATCATGTCTCCCCTATTTCTTCTTTTATTTAGACTATCCAAACCCAAGTCCTGCAGCCGTTCTTCATATGTTTTAATCTCCTGGCCTTTGATCATCTTAGTTGTTCTTCTCTGAATTTGTGGGAAGAATCCAGAGAAAGAAATATTTTGGGAAATATTAAAATGGCAGAATATATTTTCCCAAAGGCAGAATATATTTCCCCAAAGGATCTTAAAGGCAGAAACTAACCCTCCCCCCCAAGTCTCTCTGCCTCAAACAGAAACCAGGTCTGCAGAAATGCAGATTTGATAATCTTGTCAGAAAGATTGGAGTCAGGAAGCTGGGATTAGAAAGAAAGATTCCTAGAATCAACAATCCCTCACACCAAAAAGTCCAACAGTCATCAACCAAAGGCACAGGGAAGCAGGATATGACCTTTGGGACATAATAGGATTAACCCACCACCATCAGAATACCAGAAAGGCACACTCAGACTCAAGTCAAAGTTCATACCACAGGAACAACTCCAAACAAAAGCCCAAGAAGGTATAAAGACCCACTCCCTACTACATGTGGTCAGTTTTTTTCCAGAGCCATCTTTCTGTCTGGCTCTCCTCTTCAATAAACTACAACCTTCTTTCTAAAGCAGTCGCCATGTTGTTTATTCCCAGCTTGGACTGGACCTATGAAGATGTTTTCCTTCAACAATTTGGCGACCCAGATGGGACTCCAAGCTAACCTCTCCAATGGACTGAGACTGGTAAGCCCCATCTTGCCGGCAGCAGACCCCTTGTGTCTGTGGATGGGTTTCCCAGGCCCTGCCCATGTGGAGCAAGGATAGTAAAGGGAGTTTTGAGTTTGAGCTTAAGGGCTGCTTTGGAAAGAAGGTGGGTACCTCTACATTTTAACTTTGAAAGCCCAGGGGAGCAAAGTAAATGTGTGTTTATCTGTGTGTGTGTGTGTGTGTGTGTGTGTGAGAGAGAGAGAGAGAGAGAGAGAGAGAGAGAGAGAGAGAGAGAGAAGACCCTTTTCCCAATCACAGTTGGATTTTGCTCCCTCTGGCCTTTCCTAACCGCAGAAAGTATCTGTTCAAGTGACAGACCCTGGAAAGCATGGGGGTTGGGCCAGAGCGCAGGACCTTTTGTTAGGGAAAAGGGAGAGGCTGTGTGAAAATGAAATGGAACGAGTCAGTGAAAGAGTCAAACCTGGGCAAATGGCTGAAACCAGTGGTCAAAGTTCCACTCTTCTAGGAGGGACCCTCATACTCTGTGAAAAGGAAGTCTTTTTCAGTGGTATTGTGCTGGTCTGGGCTTTTATGATCGCATTTTTCAGAGTTTCCCACACTTCTTGGGTTGTTTTCCGCTTTAGGTTTTTCATCCATGGGATCTTTCCTAGGTTGTCTCCAAGTTTGTTAAAGTCAGCTCTTTTGAAGTTTAAGATACTGGTTGGATTGTTTTCTGTTGGTAGTGTTTGTGTTATATTAAATTGTAGTATGACATGGTCACTTCAACTCTCTCTATCACTTCTTCTCTATTAGTGTCAGGTCCCCAAATCATTATTGTTTTCTCTTGTTTGGGGCCTGCCATTATGCTGGGAGTGGGGGGGGTTACTTTTACTTGGGATAACTTTTGCTTTCTGCTTTTCCTCTCCTGCCCCTATCCACTTGAGAAAAGACTGGGTCCCTCTTATCAGGGAGACAGCTATGGAGAAACGAAACTGGAGAAGACCTTGAGATGTGTGCCAACTGTGCCAGTTACCCAAACATCGTACCACCTGTGGAATGGCTGGATTTCAAATGGACACTATGACTCTGGTGGGAGGAGGAAGATTGCTAGTTTAACTATACCATTTAGGCAGGCTTTCCCCCAGATCTCGCCTTGACTTCCCTACTGTCACTAACCCCTAATAAAAGTTCCTTTTAAGACAATGCCTGTTTCAAGAGTTCTGCTTTCTTGGGTGGTTAGCTGATTAGAATTAAGTCCAGTATGGCTTTATGTCTAGTTCCCTCCTTCACTTCCTTCCATTACTTGGAAGGCAGGAAATAAAACAGGGCTGGAAGGAGACAATATTGACGAATTAATACTTTGTGAAAGTCGAATGGTTGGACTCTAACCTTAGACAAAATGCTTTTTGTAACAACCGTCATTGATGGCTATTGAACTTTAGTCATAGATGACTGAAGTCCAAAGGGAAAGAAAGTATTCTTAGACATCATAAATGTAGAATGTTAAAATGTTAACATTCTACCTTTATGATGTAGGCTGAATAAGAACGTTTAGGAGGATAATATTCCTCATAGGGCTTTTAAACAGTAATGCTGATTCCTAGTTTGTGTATTGGGAGTACTTCAGTACAGCACATCATGAATGATGCAGTAGATTGCAATTAATATCATGGCACATTCAGACTCAAAGACCAAGACAATTTTGGAAGCCTGGTTTGAAAAACCTTTCTTGTTTGGAAATTGTTATATATGGAGTCATATTTAATATTTGTTGTTTTAAAACAAGGGTTAATATGTATCATCTTTATTGCATTGCATATTGATGAAGTGCCATCAAGTAAAGCATATTGTGATTGGCCTATGGGACCTGACTTGGTACACCTAGTGTTTATTTATATCTGTCTGTCTGTCTATCTATATTTATATACTTGGATATAGAACAGTGGTGGCGAACCTATGGCACGGGTACCAGAGGCGGCACTTGGAACCCTCTCTGTGGGCACACGTGCCGTTGCCCCAGCCTTGCCTCCTCCCGTGACCCCCTCCTTTCCAGCAGCCCCCCTGAAGGAGTCGCCCCTGAGCGTGGCCCACACTGAGCAGCGCAGCCAAGGACATGGCAGCCAGGCAGCGTACACAAGACTCTGCCCTCACACCCCATCATGCAGTTGATGCTGCAGGGCACGGGCAGAGGGTGTGGTACCACAGCGCTGCTGGGCTGCCTGGGCGATCTGCGGCGGGCCCTGGAGGCAGTGAGTGGTCCTGTGGGCAGGCGGGGCGGAAGATGGGGGGCAGAGCGGGGGCAGGGGCAGTTTTTGGGCACTCGGTCTCTAAAAGGTTTGCCATCAGTGATATAGAATATTGAATGACAGTAATAGTTTTATCTTGAAACATTGTCATATGCAGATAATACACATCTGAATTCAATATGAATAGTAAAGACTAAATGGTAATTACATGTCGAAATATCTTAATGGCCTTCATGTAGATTTTTTAATGCCGTAATGAATAACAATGCTGGCACATAACCAAACATCCATGTCTTTTGTATGGACCAATATGTGTATAGGTGAGGTCTGTATAGTCCCATTTACGCAGCATGAAAAAAACCTCTTTCAGGTTTTGTATAATTAATTTAAAATTTACACTGAATCAGGGAGTGTGGTTTGCTCAGTATTGCTTACATGTCAACGTTTGCAACATGAAACGTACTTCACACTGTCTATAGTCAAAGTTCAGCCATAAAAAACTCTTAAGAGTTTTTATTGTACTTTCCCATGTTCTATATTAAAAGTCTGTTAATAATTTGCATCCCACTTTGTTCATAAGTAATCTTGCAAAATAATAGATTCCAGTTTGGTATAGTGTGTCCCAATTTGCTAAATATTACTTGGGAAAACTAGAGCTCTTACATACTTTTATCTAGCATGGGGAAAAGTTTCTAAATAGGAAGAAATGTGTACAAAATTTAAAATATTATGTTATTATAAGAACCCATGCCCAGATTTCATAGAAATTCATGCACAGGCTTGTAAGTTGCAAAGCTTTAGTACCTTTTTGTTTTAATGCTTGTGCTTTTGTTTGAGGACAATGTATTAAAATTAGAAGCAAATATTAATTATTTAGTTAAAAATATTGTAGGAAATATGTTTTATTCAAAGAGAAAAAATGGCAGCAAGAAATGAGGATGCCTCTTCCTGAATGTAGTTGAGCTAATTGTTTGATACAATGAACAAGAAGAAAGTAAAAGATTAGTTCTTTTCCATAAAAGAAAATACATTTGTTGAGCCAATCATAGTTAATCATAAGTATACATTCTGCTTTGAATGGGTTCAAAGCTTCACAGTAATTGCCTCATTACTGTGAGTACTCTTACTAATTAAGAAACAAGTATCCCATAATCCAAACGTAAGCTTTGTTTTAAATCCAATGTATTAAGGTTGGCCTTATGTTTTCTCATGGGAAATCTTATTTACAAGAGATTAGAGTGAGAATAGAACTCTTCTATTAATAAGAGAAGAATGATCAACAGAATAATGATTTGTTTGATCATGGAATCATAGATTTGGAAGGGACCCAAAAGGTATTGAAGTCCAACACTCTTTACTGCACACCATTCTTGATAGATGATTATCTAACTATATGCAAATCTCCAATGAAGGATATGAAACTATTCCATGCAGTAATCTATTACACTTATTGATAGCTATTGCTGACAAAAAGTTCTTCCTAATATCTTATCTGTATTCTTGAAGTTTTGTCCTGTTAGTTTTAGTCTTAACCTCAGAAGCAGGTGAAAATACATCCAAATCCTTTATAATTTGACAGTCCTTGAATATTTGAAGACTGCTATCTCAGCCTTCTCTTCTGCAAGCTAAACATATCTAAGTTTTTCAACTGTTTCTCATAAGACTGGGTTTACAGTCCTTTCACTTTCTTGGTAGCCCTTCCCTGGACTTGATCTAGCTGATCAATGGTTTTGGTTTTTTTTAAATAATAGGGTGATTTGCAATGGAGTAAATAAAAATGGAAGAATTAGGACTGCCAATCATCCTTTTATATATGTGATTGCTAAGAGTTAACACTGACTTAATGGCACCTAATCAATTAACCAGTACAATATCATGAATTAGCTTTCTTAGAATAATTTGTATCAAACTCCTAAGGCTCATAAACAAAAATAGATCTAAAGTTTGTCTTTGAAGTTCCATTCATCTCAAGTCTAAGGAATATTTATTTTATCAAATGCAGATAGCAATAGTGGACCTTTTAGATATTTAGCTGGAATATTCACCAAGGGTGCAGGTGAATATGTGCATCATTAACTTTGCAAATTATATTAATTAACAAAGTCAGATAAATTAACTTTTGCCTTTTACTTCATAGAATAATACTTAAGAATGAATAAATGCTATAAGGAGTCTTTATGTTAATATGAACAGAAGCTTATATCAATTTATACAAATTGAAACTTTGATAGATATCAGCCTTGCATGTAATTAGGGTTCATTAATTTCTAAACACAACAAAGGAATCAGAATAAATTTAATTAGAATATAATTTATCCCATAGAAATGTATTTCTTTCTTACTGAATAGAAAACTTGAAACTTGCTTGTCACACATATTTTACTGCCCAAACACTGTCTCTATAAAGATTAACCAATCTGAATTATGCACATTTCCAAATTATAACTTCCAAAATGTATATAAACCTTAGTGACTTGTGCTAACCCAGTTGTTAAATTGATAAGCCAGATACCCTTATTTAAAGGCTTCAGTAGTGAAATTTATTTAACTTGTTAAATGATATACTACACACATTATGACCTAATACATTTTGTGAAATGAGCCTGGATTGCTAAACGTTTTTAATTACAATATTGAACACTTGAATAAGAAGAACTTAGTTTTCAGTTTCAAAGTTACCAAAATTCTCTATTACAGATTAACACTTTAGTTGGTTCAGATTCTAAATATATTTTTAAAATAACTGGATCAAAGAAGCTTACTTTAATTGGTTTATTAACTAAAGTTTCAACTATAATCTTATAATCTGGAATTCCAG
The DNA here is from genome assembly GCF_001527695.2 of Protobothrops mucrosquamatus. Classification (NCBI taxonomy): domain Eukaryota; kingdom Metazoa; phylum Chordata; class Lepidosauria; order Squamata; family Viperidae; genus Protobothrops; species Protobothrops mucrosquamatus. Next base: position 1,010,032 of record NW_015386454.1, on the reverse strand, counting down.
TTAGTTTTAGCTTCCTATGCAGCCAAGCCATTGTTTACAGTACAGTACAGTCGTCCTTAACTTACAATCAAAATTGGAGGCAAAATTTCCAGTCAGTAAGATGTCATGTGACCCCCACCAATTTACAATGGAAGTCTGGCACTCTTCATTGTGGTCATTAACCAAGAATTACAGGTCCTTAACAGAATATCCATCCCAATTCAAGCCCTTCTGGGCTTGGTCCTTTCCAGCCCCAAGGTGCAGTAAGGTAAGGCACCTATTTCCCTCTATCTCTGCCCTTTGGCTGCTCAGCATCCTGCCTTGGGAGGCAGCAAGCAATGCCCAAGCCATGCAGCGCAGCTCACCCAATTGCCTTCTCTCCTAATTCCCTGCACCAACTTTTTGCACCCAGCTGCCATGGTCGAGGCAGAAGCACCTCACTGCCTTTGCTGTCTGCTTTTCAGAGTCTTTTCACTACTTCCTCTTCAGACCGTTTGCTACATATAGCCAAAAGCTGTCTCAAAAAAAGACAACGCAGAAGAAGCTGGGTCTGAAAAAGAGGCAGCAAAGACAGCAAAAAGGTGCCTGTTCTGGGGCTGTTTACTACTTCACAAGGCAGCATGTAAGGATAGTCAAAAGGGCATAAATGGGAGGAGATAGATAAGTGGGGGGAGTTGAAGGGCTCCTGTGGTCAAGTGCCTGAATTTTGATCACATGACCACAGGGATGCTGCAACAGCTGTAACTTTGGGCACAAGTCATAAGTGCATTTTTTCAACAACATAAATTTGAAAGGTTGCTGAACAAATGGTCATAAGTTGAGAATGACCTGTACAATTTTATGACTGAATTTCATGACACAAGTAGCAATATATGCATTTCAGGGACTTTATTTGGGGGAAAAAACCGAGGAGAATATACCGTTCTTATCTCTGTAAATAGCTTACAGAAGAGGATACTATATATGACTTCTCATATACAGTCTTAAAAAATAGGGAAACTTATATACAACATAACGTGTGCCAAAATTCAGTTTGGGATTTTTTCTTTTTTAGCATCACTTCTTTGATTAATAATACGAAAGACAAATGGGTTGAAAAATGTAATCAAGGTAAGGTACTGCTCTTTATAAGAATATTGGTTTAATTAAAATGTTCAGGTTATGAAGAAATCTGTCTTCAGAAGAGAATTATGTACCATTGTGTCTAATAAAATACTAAAAGTTGGGAAACTAGGAAAAAAGTAGATGCTTATAAAATTAGAAAATTCTTTCAGTTTCAAGAAATTGTTTCATTTTCTCTTAAATGATAATATTAATAGTAACTACTGTACTGCTGAAACAGCTAAAGTAGCCCCATCAAACATACTAAAATGAAAAATCAAGTGTCAATTTTTCATTTTGAAAGGCATTGCAATGAGATGAGTTAAGATAGTACTTATTTCCAAAGCAATATCATGTAATACTACTATGAAATATCAGATAAATGCATGCAGTCTGTTCGTCTCTTGTTTGCTTTTTTTTGCAGGATAATCGTAGTGCTTTCCTGATTGGGTATGAATGGGGTTTTTTTTCAATGTGTAGATAAGATGATGTTGCAATTTGCAAGAATGTTCTTGTTGACTTTTATAACTGATCAGTTAACATGTAGCCAAAATGATCAGGAAGTTCAATTTTCACTTCCTTTCAGTGGATCTTTATAATCACACCCTGCTGTTTCTCTGATAAAGAATTACTGTGCTCGCAGTTGGGGTTTCAGGGGTTGGTATTCTCTTTAGGGATCTTATTATTATTTTACCTTTAAAAGGTCACTGAAAGTTTGGATTTTTATCATCTTTCTTTTTTAGACAATTACTCCTGTCTGAGTACTTTTGATCACTTGTTTTGAGAATCCCAAAATCTTTTCAGAACTTTTGATCAGAAACAGTCTATCTAGACCCTCTCCAGTCGGGCTTCAGGCCGGGTTACAGCACGGAAACGGCATTGGTCACGTTGGTTAATGATCTCTGGAGGGCCCAGGACAGGGGCTATTCCTCTGTCCTAGTTCTTTTGGACCTCTCGGCGGCTTTTGATACTGTGGACCACGGTATCATGCTGCGGCGGTTGGGTGGGTTGGGAA
>NW_015386454.1:976314-1007429 GCF_001527695.2 Protobothrops mucrosquamatus | reverse complement strand
ATCAGGGTGATCCCTGATCTCCCTTCCTTCCGCCGCGCCCTCAAGACGTGGTTGTTCCAGCTTGCGGGACTGGCCTAAGGGATTTTAAAGGGGTTTTAATTACTTTTAATCTGACAAATTTAAATATTTCTTTTTAATCAAATTTTAATTAGGTGTATAATATGTTAGTATTTTATCCAATTGTCAGCCGCCCTGAGTCTGCAAGGAGAAGGGCGGGATATAAATGTAATTAATAAATAAATAAATAAAATAAATAAATGTAAGAAGTTTGGACTTTCCAGTGAAATGTACCTAAAAATTAAGATTTACCGATAATCTCTTTTTAAAATAATAATAACAATAACAACAACAACGATGATAATGATGTTGGAAGGGACCTTGGAGGTCATCTAGTCCAACCCCCTGCTCAGGCAGGAAACCCTATACCATTTTAGACAAATGGCTGTCCAATCTCTTCTTAAAGACTTCCAGTGTTGGAGCATTCACAGCTTCTGGAGGCAGGTTGTTCCACTGGTTAATTGTTCTAACTGTCAGGAAGTTTCTCCTTAGTTCTAGGTTGCTTCTCTCTTTGGTTAGTTTCCATCCATTGCTTCTTGTCTTGCCTTCAAGTGCTTTGGAGAATAGCTTGACTCCCTCTTCTTTGTGGCAGCCCCTGAGATATTGGAACACTGCTATCATGTCCCCCCTCGTCCTTCTCTTCATTAAACTAGACATACACAATTCCAGCAACCGTTCCTTGTGTGTTTTAGCCTCCAGTCCCCTAATCATCTTTGTTGCTCTTCTCTGTACTCTTTCTAGAGCAGACATGTCAAACGCACAATGTCTCGAAATTTTTTCCCCATTGCTGGCAATGAGGTGGGCGCAGTTTCATCATGACGCGTCCAGCCTGCGGGCTGGCAGTTTAACACCCCTGTTTTAGAGTCTCAATATCTTTTTTACATCGTGGTGACCAAAACTGGATGCAGTATTCCAAGTGTGGCCTTACCAAGACATTGTAAAGTGGTATTAACACTTCACGTGATCTTGATTCTATCCCTCTGTTAATGCAGCCTAGCACTATGTTGGCTTTTTTGGAAGCTGCAGCACACTGCTGGCTCATATTTAAGTGATTGTCCACTAGGACCCTGAGATCCCTCTCATAGTTACTACTATTGAGCAAGGTACCTCCTAAACTATAACTGTGCATTTGGTTTTTCTAGCCTAAATGTAGAACCTTACTTTTCTCACATTCTGTTTCTAATCAATATCTTTGATTAATTCAATATTATCTCATTTACTAAAACGTTCATTTCATTTATTCTATTTTTATTTGGTATAATATATGCTTTCATTGTATAAAATACCACTATTTTTCTTTCACTTTTCATTGTATTGTGTCATACCAATCAATTTTAAATTGATTATCTTCTTAGTGTATTTCTGGTTTAGATGATCCAACTTGCTTGATAAATTGCAATATTTTTGAAAACCTTCCAGAATAGAACTCAGTGTTAATTGAATGCAAGAAACACAACTCTGAGCCCACAATCAAAATTTTCTGTAGTGGTGTACTCACTGATAGAATTTAGTAATTGACACACACAAAAGGAAGCTCTCAAACAATTAGGATGTAGACATGATCCTATAAGTGAGGACATAATGTGGATAACAAAAGTGTCTGTTTCTGCACAAAATTTTAAAAAGAGATCTGAAATTTCTTGAACTGTAAAATTCAGATATTCTGTGTTGAGAGATTTTTTTGTGCTCTTTCTGTGTTGGCAGAAGTGGGACTAACTCTACTATTGAACAAGTGGGACTAGCTCTACTATTAGTTGGGAAAATTAATTCCTTTACAGAATAAATGTATACTGTACAACAGTTTGAGAACAGAGGATTATCAGGACCATATGAAGCAAATTAATGCTTTTAATTCATTCTTAATTGAAATGGATTGCCTGTGGGCCTATTTTTATCTGGAACTATGCCTTCTGCTGAAATTAATGGAGAAATCTTTCTTTTAAAAAAAGCTTGAGTTATGTACCACACTACATAATTGATCTCTATGATATGCTGGCTTATAACATATACTTCTTTTAGGTTCCAGTTTGGCATCATCTTGCTTCCAATATCAGCAGCAGCTTTGTTCCTTGATCAATGTGACAGTTTGGAAAACCTTAGCAGTTGACGAAATGATTGAGAGTCGGGGAAAATATGATTTCTATATTGGGCTTGTGTTGGCAATGAGTTCCAGTCTTTTCATTGGAGGGAGTTTCATCCTGAAGAAAAAGGGTCTCCTTCGATTGGCAAGAAAAGGCTCCATGAGAGCAGGTAAAATTTTGAGGGTTTTTTTTTAAAAAAATAAATATGTTTTTGATTAAATTATGTAATTTTGATTAAGCTATGTAAGATTTTTTTGCAGTTTAAAAACATCAGTTTTTAAATAGGTATTCTTTGATTTCATGCAGAATCTGGTATAAAGGACAAAATTCCAAGTGCTTATTTCAATATTTTAAAGCTAGTTTTCAGTTGTATTTTCAGCTTCTTCTAAAATCTCAAAATGCGATTTTCGTTTACATGATGCAAGAAAAGTTCCTGGGTTTTTTCATACTTGCTTTAATTATTGTGAGCATCATTTTTAATGTTGTGTAAATGATTGAAGGCTAAAGTGAATAGGATAATACAAAGTTGGGGCCAAATTTTTCAGCTTTTTAAAAAGTTTTTGAGGAGCATTTAAGATTTTCCCCCCTATAAATTATGTTATCTGTTTTGAAGTATGTATTGTATTTACTGTGTTTCCTACCTCAAAATTGCAGGAAGCTACACAATAGATGTTGAGCAAATATGATTAGCTGGTTTCTGGGGATGCACAAAGACCTGAAACCTTAGATTTCCAGCTTTGTGTCAACATCCAGCTTGAGTATCCAAATAAAAATCCAGGATCATTTCTTTTCTTAAAAGTTTACTGTTTATTGAATACATAGCATAATTATGGCAAGTTAAAACTAACTCTAAAATCCCAAGACATCAGACCATAGCACATAACAATAACCTTTGCAGCCAAACCCCCTCATGTAAACAAGTTCTCTTTGTTATGGGAAACGTCTGCTATCTTCTTCACATCTGCTAGAATGACCTTGAATGTTTTCCAGACTGCTGACTCTTAGCAAGCTTTTGTAGAACTGGAGAGGTTTCATTTCTCTGACTAACCCATTCAAAAGCAACATGCCCCCCCCCCCTATTCTAATGGAAAGATGCAAATAGGCACTTAGCTGCCAAATTTTCATTCTTGACACTTTGGTCATAAATTGTGAATGAAAGGACTCACTACATCCTTGCTGACATGGCGGTTATTTTCACTCTAAAATGCATAGAGACTTGTTTTTTCTAACATGCACACAAGCCATTGGACTTTAAATCATGCCTTATCAATTGGACTTGATAGAGACAGTTGCTTCTTTGTAACATCTTTAATGACCATCAATAATACTGACTGGCTATTAACTTGGCCAGGAATTTTTAACAAGTAGCGTGGCATTTTTACAAGAATTTGAACATGTAATTTTAAAGTATAGTAATCTGTAATAGATTATAATATTCTTTTCTTTTCTTTTAAAAAAAAAATAGGACAAGGTGGCCATGCATATCTTAAAGAGTGGCTATGGTGGGCTGGACTCTTGTCAAGTAAGTACCTGGAAAAACTAAAAACTGACTGTTAGCATAACCACTAATTCATACATTGTACTAGGTCTGGTGTAGTGGCTAAGGTACTGGCACAGAAACCAGAAGACTGTAAGTTTTAAGCCTAAAGAAAGACTGGTGGGTAATTTGGGACCAATTATTGTCTCAGCCCAACCCACCTCAAAGGCTTATTGTTGTGGGGAAAATAAGAGGCAGAAATATTTATTACACGTTTGCTGCCTTGAGTTAACAGAAAGACAGACACACACACACATGTATGTATGCATGTATGTGGCATGATAAAAATATAATAATAACAATACTAATAATACAATTTCTGAAATCAGCCAAAAAGTGATTTTAGTAGGAGTAGGCAGTAAGGCTACTGATCGAAAGGCTCGATGTTTCTAGTTGAATTAAAAACTTACTAAGATTTTTTGATTAAAGATTAATATACAGTACATAAAAATAGATCAAAAATTATAGTCTGGCATTCTTTTCAGTGAAATCCAAATATTTAATACTAGATATGGAATGATCATATCCAAAGTGGGCAAGATTTGGGCTGTTGATGGCTCCTTAACTCAAATATTACCGGTTGTGATGATTCAGGGCACGGCACAGAGGCAACGCAGTCAGCTGGCAATTCAAACTGCCCTTTAATTGCTCCAAATTTTCCCCAAATGCTCCCATGTTTCTGGCAAGCCCCAGAACAAAGTAAGGCACACACACCTTCAGCAGTCTCTGGCTGCAAGTAGTTTCACATACAGTTAGATTAGAAGAGTAATTTACTCAAGGCCACGTAGATCAGGGCTTTTCAACCTTTTCACCCATTGTACCACTTTTAGGATATGGCAATATCCAAGTACCACCAGTCGCCTAGCAAGGTGTCAAAAACTTGATGACCCCCCCCAAAGGAAAAAAGTGATAAAGTACAGGTAGTCCTCGACTTACAACAGTTCGCTTAGTGACTGTTCGAAGTTACAATGACACTGAAAAAAGTGCCCCCCAAGCCACAGCCGAGCAAGACACCTGCCTGCCCACCCGGCGGCGCTCTTCCTCCTGTCCGAGGTTTTCATTGTTGTGAGCATTTCTGTTGAGGATTGGCAGCGGGGGTGGGGGGGTGTTTGGTTTTTATTCCCCCTGTCTGCTGGGTGGTTGCAGCAGGTTCTGGTCACTTCACATGACCCTGTGACCGTCATAAATATGAACCAGTTGCCAAACATCTGAATGTAAATCACAAGACCCTGGAGATGCTGCAACATTCCAGCTGATCGGTGCTTCTTCTGGGCTCAGCGGAAGTGTCAGGATCAGTGCTGCTTTCCAGCTGATTGGTGCTTCTTCAGGGCTCAGCAGAAGCGCCAGGATCAGCGCTGCTTTCCAGCTGGAGCCTGGCGCTGATCCTGGCGCTTCCACTGAGCCCTGACAGCCCCGAAGAAGCGCCGATCAACTGGAAAGTGGCACTGATCCTGGCGCTTCCGCTGAGCCCTGACAGCCCTGCAGCTCCAAGCGTCTCTCGCTCAGGCTTGTGCGGTGCTGCCACCAGTTCAGCTCATTCCCCATCCCCACTACCTTTTCTAGGATGGTCGCATACCACCTGCCAGGTGCCAATGTACCACAGGTGGTACCCGTACCACTGGTTGAAAAGCCCTGACGTAGATAACAAGGAATGAAATGTACATCCACAAGTCTGTGGAAATACAAACTTGCCTGAGCAATTTCAGAAGAGAAGCCAAAATTCAATCCGAGGTCTTTGAACACCAAATCAAGTTTTGTCAGCCAGTCCAATGGTCAGAATTTCAGGGTGTCCAAGCAGAAATCACAACACAGAACAAGAGATCAGAGAGTTGTTTCCAAGATCAGCAACAGCACACAAAACTCCAAGAAATCAGCATTTGTTCCCGACAAATGCCCCTCCCTATAGCGTCTCCTTAAGTCTCAGTCTGCAGGTATGCCTTGTGGAGAGGGACGGCGGGGCGCTCTCCTCCTGAGTAGTTGAACCTGCCTGCGTTGTTCCCTCCTCCTCTCCACACTCTAGGATCAGGAGGGGGGGGGCTTGCTCATCACCTGAGCTCTGTCTCTCATGTTCATCCTGTCCCAACCCTGAAAGGCCCTGGTCTGCCTCGGCCTGCTCTTCCCCAAATCCCTCTGAAGCCACAGGCTCCCTCGACAGGCTCCCTCGACAGGCTCCCTCGACAGGCTCCCTCGACAGGCTCCAAATCCCTCTGAAGCCACAGGCTCCCTCGACAGGCTCCCTCGACAGGCTCCAGTTCCAGCTCATTTTCCTATGCAGATTCAGGCTCTGACAGAGGCATGACACCGGTACTACCATGCAGCTCTAAGAAAAGCACAGCTGCTTTAAGGAGTAGGCAGCAGATACAACAAAGGGTGCCTATACTGGAACTGTAGCAATGTTGTTGGCTTTGCATGTTTCTTTTTAATAGAAATGTGGGAGGTATATGACATTATTCAACTCTATCATCTCCTTGCAAAGCAACATTTTCTATGGCTAGAAAGTAGAATATCTCAAGAGCTGAGGTGGCACAGTGGTTAGAATGCAGTATTGCAGGCTGCCCACAACTTGGGAATTCGATCCTGATGGGCTCAAGGTTGACTCAGCCTTCCATCCTTTGGAGGTTGGTAAAATGATGACCCAGATTGTTGGGGGCAATATGCTAACATTGTAAACTGCCCAGAGAGGGCTGTAAAGCACTATGGGGCAGTATATAAGTGCTATTGCTATTGCTAATTGTAAAAATAGGTAATAAAAGTTATTAATCATTTACCAGAGACTATTCAGGTGCTATTCTGCATTTGCCTTCTTTTCTCTTTTACTTTCTAATTTACTTTTATCTTTTCCAAGGATGAATTTACCTAAAATAGTAGGTATAGCTGTGAAAATTGTTGTTCACCTCTTCCCTTCCCATGTCTTTTCCTCAGTGGGAGCTGGCGAAGTTGCTAACTTTGCTGCATATGCATTTGCACCAGCTACATTAGTGACCCCATTGGGAGCTCTCAGTGTTCTTGTAAGGTAAGAAGGCAGTTTTGTGTATCTCTGTAAATATCAAGAGACCTAGTTAAGCACTTGCTTTTAGTGCTGGCAGAGAACTGGGTTTCTGAGTCTGACTCAGTTGCTTTAAGTTTTGCTTTTTTGAATGTTTCAATATAATTTTCTATCTTGACGTCTTTACTACTGTCTGCCCTTCCTCCCACCCATTGCTTATAAAAAAGCCACAACATAGGTGATTTTAGAGATAAATCTTGGTACAGCATAATAAAAATTTATCAGCAATTCAGTTTAATGTTCTGTGCATAAGAGTATGCTTATATGATTGTAGATTTAATATTTTGAATTGAAATTAGATACAGGTACTCCTTAACTTACAACCAGACATGTAGCAACCAAAGTTACAATAGACACCCCCAAAAGATACTTATGACCCAGTCCTGAAGTTATGTTTGCTGCAACACCCCTGTGATTGATTGCCCTTGCAACTGACCACAGAGATGCTGCAATATGCGTACCCCGCCAGTTTCTACCCCCCATGCTGTCCCCTGGGAGCATTTCTTCTCACTAGCGCTAGTCTTAGTTCCCCATCAGAATTCCTTCTCCTGCTAGTGCTAGCCTTAGTTCCCTCAGCATGAGCTGTGTTAGTATAACGCTAGCGCAGCTCATGCTGAGGGAACTGCACTATGGGCAGAGTTATTAGGCAAGTTGTAATTTGGAGGATTAATTTTCTTATTGAACAACTACAGTGCTCTCAGTCAATCCAAAATGTTAATAAACCTCAAACCTGAATATTTAAGAAAGTAAAAGTGAGGTTTTGATTTTCTTAGGGGAATATCTATGTGTGCACAATTATTGGGAAACTATTAGTGCGCTGAATTATTATACAACTAAATGAAAAATGAAAATTTGCCCATCTCATGCATCTGTTAAAGTGAGAGTAATAAACAAACATCTCAAAAGATACAAATAAACATTTCTGACATCTCAACAAAAGAAATCAGTGACCCATATAGCCACCCTTCTTTTCAATCACAGTCATAAGCCTTCCATTCATGGGAGTCTTTCAGTTCCTCGATCTGTTGATGATCAACGTTTTGAGCAGCAGCAACCACAGCCTCCCAGACACTGTTCAGAGAGGTGTCCTTCACCCTAAATCTCCTGTTTAAGAAGGGTCCACAAGTTCTCAATAGGGTTTAGGTCAGGTGAGCAAGGAGGCCACGTCATTATTCGTTCATCTTTGAGGCTTTTACTGGCTAGCCACGCAGTGGAATACTTTGATGCATGCAATGGAACATTGTCCTACATAAAAATCTTGTTCTTCTTGAAAGATGCTGACTTTTTCCTGTACCACTGCTTGAAGAAAATGTCTTCTAAAAACTGGCAGTAGGTTTGGGAGTTGATTTTAAGTCCATCTTCAACCCTAAAGGCTCCAACTAGCTTATCTTTAATAATACCAGCCCATACCAGTATCCCACCTCCACCTTGCTGGCGTCTTGAGTCAAAGTGGAGCTTTGTTACTGATCCATCCATGGGCCCATCCACCTGGTCCATTAAGAGTCACATCTCATCAGTCCATAAAACTTTTGAAAAATCTGTCTTCGGTTATTTCTTGGGTCAGTCTTGCCATTTCAACTTACGTATCTTGTTCAGTGATGGTCGGGTTTCAGCCTTCCTTACCTTGGCCATGTCTCTGAGCACTGAAAACCTTGTACTTCTGGGCACTCTAGGCAGGTTACAATTCTGGAATATGGCAGCACTAGAGGATAATGGGTTCCTGGTACCTTCACGTTTGATTCTTCTCAAATCTTTGGCAGTTAATGTGCGTCTTTTTTTTCTCAACACGTTTCTTGCAACCCTGTTGACTATTTGCAACAAAATGTTTGATGGTTCTGTGATCATGTCCCAATATCTTAGCAATTTCAGGAGTGTTGCATTCCTCTGAAAGACTTTTTACAATTTTTGACTTTTCAGAGTCAGTTAAATCTCTTTTTTGGCCCTTTTTGCCTGAGGAAAAGAAGCTGTCTAATAATTATGCACACCTTGATATAGGGTTTTGATCTCCTTAGACCACACCCTCCCTCATTACACAAATATACATCACCTGATATGCTTATATCCACTAAGCATTCAGATTTCTACAGCTTGGAGGTGGAAAATATGCATGAAAATGATATGGTCAAAATACTCACTTGCCTAATAATTGTGCACACGGTGTAAGACTAGTATCTAGTGAGGAAAGGAAAATGGAAAACTTTGCCAGTGTTATTTTTCACTCAGAAAAAAATAAGACACTTGGGGATTGTTCCACATGGAACAGCAATGGAGCGGCCTGTCCTCCTTCTCCACCCTACCTTGAGCTCCAGAGATCTTTGATCTTGTGATGGGGGAGGGGATATGACCCAAAGGGCTGTGCAAAGGATTGCAAACAGAACATGGGGTATCTTGGGGCGGGAGGAGGCCTTGGGAGGCCTGAGTCAGGTGGGCTTATGCCTGCACTGGGCCCCTTGGATTTCCCCTACCCATGAGGCACCCTATATTCCACTTAACACCATGCATTTTTTAAACAAATGCATCGAGGAGATCAGGAATGGGAGTTATTAAGACAAGTGGTTCACTTAACAATTGTAATGGGCAGACTTCATTATAGTCATTTCTTGAAGACTACCTGCATAGAACTTTATCCTGATCATGATCGTTTTTATTTAAAAATATCTAAAAGAATGAATTTATCATTAAAGTGTCACAACCAGAAAGCCCTTCCTCACTTTCTCTTTAACTCTGTGAGTGCCCTCAAAATCTCTTGAGGATTTAGAGACCTTCTGAAGTTGGATTTTAAAATGTAAGAATGCCTTTTCCTCTGTCTAAAGACAATGCATTTCAGTTTATTTTAAATAAGGCTACTTCATAACTATTTATTTGGAATATATGCATTTTGCCTTCTAAACCTGGCAGGCCTTCAAATAGCTTTCAACGTTTTAAAAAATGCAATCCCCCCCAAACAGAAATTCTACTTCATAACAACACAAATGCATAATTGTTACATTGATATTTAAGAACAGTGCTTGATATCTAATTTATATTTGTGTGTTTTAGTGCCATTCTTTCATCATACTTCTTAAATGAAAAGCTTAATTTACATGGAAAAATTGGGTGTTTGTTAAGCATACTTGGTTCCACTGTGATGGTCATTCATGCACCTCAGGAAGAGGAAGTTGAAACATTGAGTGAAATCTCCCACAAGTTAGGTGATCCAGGTGAGAGAAAGATTGATTACAAAGAATTCAAGGAGATAATACTTCTCTACTCAATTGAGGAATATAAATGGTGGGGCAGGCTAACCCTGCTGCAAATATCCCTTCACATTCCACTAGAGTTCTGCATGGGATTTGTAACTGTATTTTGTTGCATGTATCTAACTACCCCACAACTGGACCTAGTAAGACAGGATTATCAATGAGGTTTTCCGAATGCTTTTAGCTGAATGTGCTTACAGAGCTCATGTGCACTTTGCTCAATAAACAAGAATCTGAAGAGACATTTGTGAATGTTGAGAATGAGGTTGGAGTACATCTTTAATGCCATAGCTCATTTTTAACTCTAGCCTATGTTCTCTGAACGCTTATGGAAGACTATTAAATGGCTTAGCGCTGCAAAGTTATAGCAATAAATAGCTTAGACAGACAGTAACTATGACACACTTTATTGTAAGATTTCCTTTTTTCCTGCAGCCTTTGAGCTATCAGAATGGCTTTGATGTATCCAGCAGAGAGAAGCATTCCTCCAATTTTCACTGGGAGTCAACATAGGTTTAGTTGACAGCTAGAATTAAGAAGGTTTTACGTACCCTCATGAAATGATATATGTGTTCTGAATGATGCAAAAATTAAAACTGCATTATTAGTAAAGGTTAGATAGGGCATGGATATTTTTGATGCATTCCTATCTTTAACTCAGGGATGGGCTACTTGAATGTTGTACATAACTCTCCCCCCACCCTCATTATTTCATCAAATTTGGCAAAATGCATAAATTTGGAGATGTTACAACCTACAGTGAGGGAAAAAAATATTTGATCCCCTATTGATTTTGTACATTTGCCCACTGACAAAGAAAAGATCAGTCTAAAATTTTAATGGTAGATTCATTTTAACAGTAAGAGACAGAATAACAACAAAAAAATCCAGAAAAATGCATTTCAAAAAAGTATACAAATTGATTTGCATTTTAATGAGTAAAATAAGTATTTGTTCCCCTATCAATCAGCAAGATTTCTGGCTCCCAGGTGTCTTTTATACAGGTAACGAGCTGATATTAGGAGCACTCTCTTAAAGGGAGTGCTCCTAATCTCAACTTGTTACCTATATAAAAGACACCTGTCCACAGAAGCAATCAATCAATCAGATTCTAAACTCTCCACCATGGCCAAGACCAAAGAGCTGTCCAAGGATGTCAGGGACAAGATTGTAGACCTACACAAGGCTGGAATGGGCTACAAGACTATCGCCAAGCAGCTTGGTGAGAAGGTGACAACAGTTGGCACGATTATTTGCAAATGGAAGAAACACGAAATAACTGACAATCTGCCTCGGTCTGGGGCTCATGAGAACGGTAAGGAATCAGTCCAGAACTACACAGGAGGATCTTGTCAATGATTTGAAGGCAGCTGGGACCATAGTCACCAAGAAAATAATTGGTAACACACTACGCCATGAAGGACTGAAATCCTGCGGTGCCCGCAAGGTCCCCCTGCTCAAGAAAGCACATGTACAGGCCAATGAACATCTGAATGATTCAGAAGAGAACTGGGTGAAAGTGTTATGGTCAGATGAGACCAAAATCGAGCTCTTTAAAATCAACTCAACTTGCTGTGTTTGGAGGAGGAGAAATGCTGCCTATGACCCCAAGAACACCATCCCCACTGTGAAACATGGGGGTGGAAACATTATGCTTTGGGGGTGTTTTTCTGCTAAGGGGACAGGACAACTTCACCGCATCAAAGGGTCGATGGACCAGACCATGTACCGTCAAATTTTGGGTGAGAACCTCCTTCCTTTAGCCAGGGCATTGAAAATGGGTTGTGGATGGGTATTCCAGCATGGCAATGACCCAAAACACAACAGCCAAGGCAACAAAGGAGTAGTTTAAGAAGAAGCACATTAAGGTCATGGGGTGGCCTAGCCAGTCTCCAAACCTTAATCTCATAGAAAATCTGTGGAGGAAGCTGAAGGTTTGAGCTGTCTTTAACATTTCAGCCTTGAAACTTTAATGACTTGGAAAGGATCTGCAAAGGGGAGTGAGACAAAATCCCTCCTGAGATGTGTGCAAACCTGGTGGCCAACTACAAGAAACATCTGACCTCTGTGATTGCCAACAAGGGTTTTGCCACCAAGTACTAAGTCATGTTTTGCGAAGAGGTCAAATACTTATTTCACTCATTAAAATGATAACTTTTTAAAAATGCGTTTTTCTGGATTTTTTTTGTTGTTATTCTGTCTCTCACTGTTAAAATAAACTTACCATTAAAATTATAGACTGATCATTTCTTTGTCAATGGCAAACAGATAAAATCACTGTATATACTGAAAATATACATATTAAACCTATACACATCTACTGTCCTCAACTTCCTTCCCTACCCCACCCACAAAAGGAAATATCACCACTCTATAAAATATAACTTAGTCATATTGATTTTGTGTCTTTCTTTAGCTTTTAGCTAATCATACAACCTTTGACAGACTCCAGATGTTTGTATGTGTTACTACTTAGTATGTGCAATTGCAGCATGCCATGTTTGTTTTTTAATATTTCAGGTTTTGTGGTCTTTGCAACACTCATTGTCATTGTATCCTTGATCATGATCTTTGTAGTAGGACCCCGACATGGGCAGACCAACATTCTTGTGTACATAACAATTTGCTCAGTCATTGGAGCTTTATCCGTATCCTGTGTAAAAGGTTTGGGCATTGCTATAAAGGAACTTTTTGCAGGAAAAGCTGTGCTGAAACATCCATTGGCCTGGATTCTGCTGCTAAGTCTTATTGCTTGTGTAAGCACACAGATTAATTATTTAAATCGGGCCCTGGACATATTCAACACTTCTATAGTGACACCAATCTATTATGTGTTTTTCACAACATCTGTTTTAACCTGTTCTGCGATCCTCTTCAAGGAATGGCAACACATGGCAGCTGATGACATTATTGGCACATTTTGTGGCTTTATCACTATAATCGTGGGGATATTTTTATTGCATGCCTTTAAGGATGTCAGTTTTTCCCTATCAAATTTGCCTGTGACATTGCATAAAGATAACAAAGGAATAAATGGCTGTGTGCCAAGCACATATGAACTATTTAATCACGATGAAGGAAGTGCTACTCGCATAAGTGACCTACACTCCCCTGATGGAATATCTTCTAGGAGAAATGGAAATCTATCAGCTTCCTAAAGAAAACAATTCTGTAACTTTTGTTTCATTGTGAAAAGCCAGTTTTACAACATTTTTCAAGCAGATATGTTTAAATAGCACTGTAGACAATCATTTTTTTAGATTTGACTAGCTTGGACCAAGAGCAGTGGTGGATTTTTATTTGCCTTACTCTTAATTTAAAAATACTAAAGAACCTCACTCTGTTATTTGCTTGACTTAGTATGAACATGTAAATATTCTGTTTTTGTTTAAGACTAATTACAGTTTTAACAAATAAAATGCTTTATTTCTGATGAGAAAGTGATCTGTTGGTCATGCACACCTACAAATCTTTTGTGATAATTTGGTGAATTATGCAGTGACTTGTTCTTATTATGAGACAGTGCTATTCATCCATAAACAATCTATGTTTGGACAATTTATGGTCAGCTGCACTCAATTATACTAGATTCTAGGAGATTTGCAGTTGCAGCCAATGTATTTATATTTCATCAATGAACCAGACATTCCTGAGGAACAAGACAAGTGATATCAGCTCACAAAGGTCATTACATAGAAAAATGCTATTTTAAGAAAGTACCTAGGTGTAAACCATGTTTGTATATATTAGCACATACCTGAAACACACACAAATACTTAGTGGTTTCAAGTATTTAAAATGCTTCATGTTGAGATTACTATTGGATAATGCATAACAATTGGCAAATTTATTCATTCCGTTATTGAAAGTAGGAGGAAAGAATAAAATAAACTGTTGCCTTATTTTCCCTTTCCAGTCTTTCTACTGTAACAACTATTACCTATATGGTTTGACTCTGTTCTTCTGGAACACCAAATGCAATAAAAAATTCATGTACCTTTCTACTCCCTCTAAAGCAGAGACAAATCAGCAGGTAGAAGCCAGGCTTAGAGGTGTTTGCAAAATGGAGGAATGCCTGTAGATTATGTGTCAGCCTCCATGTGGAAGAGAAAAAAATTGAGAAGCTGACCTTCAAAATTGGGAAGGTGGAAGCTAACTGACCGAGCTGGGAAAAGGTTAGATGAGAATGAATTAAATAACATCCTGATAAAATGCAATAGGAAGAGAGCATCAAATGCTAATTGTTTAATCTACTTTCATCAGTTTAGCAGTTGATTGTATTCAGAGTTAGGAAAAAAGTCTCAAAATGTTTGAAAGAACAAAAATGCAATGAAATTAAATTTTAGTTAATGACTGAAGCATCTGTTGTGGGAAATAGTGTGGATTATTGTAGCAGTTTTTAGGTGTTCTGCAATACAGGTAATTATATACCAACCAATCAATAACTCTGTTGGTAAGTGACAAAGTAATTAGATGTGATGTCATGTGGCTGGCAGCTTATGATAGTTGTGGCAGTTCCAGTTGTCATCATTATGCAAGTTCCACCCAATCATAGTGTCTCATAGTCACATGATAGCCATTTGCAGGGCTCACCTTCTCCTGCTGGCTTCCCCACTGACTTTGCTTGTTAGAAGTAAACACTGAAGACTGCAAACAGTGATCATGTGACTGCAGGATGTTGTAAAGGCCACAATCATGAGACCTGATAGTAGGTATTCCTTGTTTAACACCATAATGAGGAAAGATTGCCAAACAAGTAAACATTAAATCAGGACTATCCATATAATCTTTTTAAGCAGGGATAGGCAATCTTTTAATTGGAAGTGCTGCAGTGAGCAGACATATATAATGAAAATGAATAGAATAATGACTTCCCATTATTCTTTATTTCTGGGGGGTATCCCAAGTTATTTTAACATTTAGAAAATAAATTTATGGTAGCATTCCGTAACATTACAGTGGGACTGAATAGTTCAAAATTTATCACATTGTGTTAACCAGGCTAAATATTTTGTGAACTTAGGTATTTGTTTCCTGCTTCAAATTAGAATGAAACTTTTATGGCTATGAGTTGATTATTTCTGCTCTTAGGTATGATAATCTATAGTCTTAGAATAGTTTGCATTGTATTAAAATTTTAATATTACTGCCTACATTATAAATACAATTAGGCTACTTAGAAAATTGGATAGAGATAATCTCTCTTACAAACATGTCATAACTTGATACATAATTGAAACAGTGATTCTTAGACCAGGAAAGCCAAACAATACTTTAAAATTACAGTAACATTTAATTCAAAATTTTGAGAGAACTAACAGAGAAAAACCCTTAGAAAACTGTTAACTATTGAATCATGACTCATCAAAGTATAATTCTTGAACAGTTAAAGAGTCTGAAGACAATTTTTCTAAAACTAAGCAACCCTTGAAACTGGTATAATTCTAAGCAGGTAAGTGTAAGTAAGTTGTGTTCCCTACATACCATTTCACAATAATTCCACCTTCAACTTTATTTGCTTCTACTGAGATATAAAAACAGGATTCAGATACACCAATTATATTAGAAGCTAAAAAAAACAGAAGTCCTTTATTCTAAGGGTATTTACCGATTCCCTAAATCTGAATAAACATAAAGCATTAATGATTTCTATCTTACAATCATACTTTTAAAATCTCATTAAAATCTTTTATTTCCAAAGCTGATTACATTATGGGGTAAAATAGTTTTCTAAAGAGAACATTCTATTGATTAAAAAATAGCAAATGGAGTGTCTTTAAAAGGTAAGCTGAATAGCTTAATACTTTTCTTATACAAAAACTTTTCAAGCATACTCCTATAATAAAACTCATTTTAGTTAGCAAAAGTAAATAAAGATCCCTTATATTAATCCTTTAAAACAATTATAAAAACTGGAGAAACGCAAAGATTTATGCCTAAAATAGTTGCACTGCAAAGTTTTATAAAAAGTATTTAAAAAGTAGTCTAAAAACTTAAATTCATGTACAGTCATTGAGTTTGAAAACAACCATTCAAACGTTTTAGTTGATCCTGGAAAGCAATGAAGATCAGGGCAGGCTCCCTTAAGCAACAAATCTAGTTTCAAAATGTGCTGCAACTAACCATTGTTTCCAAAAGATCACAGATCTTTTCTAGTTGCTAGCCAAAGACTGGTGAATGGGAGGTTGGAAACAGCGGACATGTTCCACCGGTGTGCTTTCTCCATCACCAGATTTCAAATACTTGTCCAGTGTGGCAATAACTTCATCATTCAGGATCTGGAACTTGCGAATTCTCTCAACCATTTTTTTTAAAGGCTACAAAACCAAAATTATAATCAGAAAAAGGCAATGACACCAAATGAAATACAAAGTGAAAAATAAATCTCGGTCAAACCTACCACATTCTTGATTACTTCATCTTTGCCATCATGCTTCTGTACTTTCAGTAAGTGATAACAGAAATCAAGCACATCAAATCGACGCTGCTGTCCTAAGAGCACAATAATCATACAGCCAGCCCAATGCAGCCCATCTCCAAAACACTGTCTGCAAAGTAAAAGTGTAGAGAAAGCACTACATGATATTCAGTAGGGTAAATCAAGATACTGGATTTATTCCCAATCCCAAGTCTTGTCACTAACTTGCCCAGAATAACATTGACTGAATGTTTTGCAGAGTTTTACAATATGTTTTTATTATATGGCACTGCTATTAAGTAGGCAGTCAAAGACTAAACTTCAGAAATGGGTAGGGCAGAGTCCATTTAGGATGGGATTTCAGATTTAGGGGTGAAATGGATGCCTTAAAACATTTGTCCCTATAACCTAATTAAAAATGTGAAGAAAGAGCCAAATATTGGATTTTATTTTGTGTTGTCTTTTTTGGATTCTGTCTACTTCGTGGTGGCTTTTTGGGGATCAAAAAAATGTAGCCATTTCTGCATCTCTGCCTAATATTACTGTATGCTATCTTTGCCTCTAAAGAAAGAATTACAGGACAACAGAACCCCCCCAAAATTAAAAACAAAACTGATTTGAAATCTCCAAAGTTTAGATGCTGAAAAACAAAGAATCACTGTAATCATAATCAATGTGTATCATTAGATTATCATTTTTGCATTTATCAAACTACATTTAAAATAGTATTTTAACATGTTAGTCTAAAAGACGGGTGTCAAACTCGATTGCGTCATGTGACGTATCATGATGTATCGTGACGTTTTTGCCTTTGCTGAGCCCAGGTGGGCATGGCCTGCGCATGACATCCAGCCCGCGGGCCGCCAATTTGACACCCCTGGTCTAACATTAAAATTAAAATTATTAAAGGCTTAATACTGATCATCCAAATGCATTTGAGTAACGCAGCTGTATTAACATTAATATATGGTTTACTGATATTTGCAAAGGAATTAAGAATTTACTGATACAGTAAATTCTTAATTCCTTTGTTGTATCATAGCCACATCTAACTTCTGAAATAAAAATAAAGCACTAATAGCAAAGCCTTTGCCAGCATTTGAATACATACTCCACAGTAAATTCATGGGTTCCCACTGGAATACAGTATACAAACTGCATTGCACTCCACAGGCGGTGAAATTCTACACACTCATCTACGTGCATCACACCATTGCTAGGGAGAGGGCCACGCCATATGGGATCATCCAGGAACATTCGAATCCTTGTTAAGATGACTTCAAACATAGAAAGTCCACAGCAGAGACGCTCCTTGGTTAGCAAATCTCCTTCTCTTGCAATGGCAATTTGCTATAATTGCAACCAACAATACAGTTTCAGTCTATAAGAACTTATTAACATGAAAATGAGCTACTGAGTTTCAAATAGGATGGAAAATGATACTTTGTCATCCTAGTTTAAATTGTTTTTATGACTGAAATTTAGATGAAAGTCATACAAAATGTATAATAAAAATGAACTAAAACTTGAAAGAAAAATAAAATATATATAGTATTAACATATAACTCACTCTTTTACTAAATTAAATCTACATGATAAAGAAATACAGGTAATACCCGAGTTACAAGCATTCACTTAATGTTCGTTTGAAGTTATGTGACCAGCGCCCCCTAGTATTTACGAGAAAATCCCAAAATTACAAATATTGCAGCACCACGGCAGTCGTTCGCCTTTATGAGCAACCGCAGAGGCTCTGCAACATTCATGCTATTCCTCCCCTCCCCACAACTGCTTCCCCCTCCCTTCCTGCCGCACCAACTCACTTATCTTGCAAAATCTGTCTCCTCTCTGCTGCAGTTTCTTTCCCTTTGAGGGAGAGGAGAGTCAGCTTGGAAATATTTTTCGTGCCGAGAATGGAACCAAATGTTTATCCATCAGTTGCAACAGGAATTGATCAAGCGGCTTGTTGCCTAGCCCAGAAGTGGGCAATTAATTTTCCCAATGAGACATAGAAGAAACTGGGACTGATGCAGACGGTCATTCTCCTTTCTCCCCATCACCAATACCCTGCCCACCACCCAGCTCTGTGCCAATACTGCCTCTCCCCCTGCTGATGCCCTGCCCCCCACTGATACTCCCTCCACTGACACTGATGCAGGCTGGACAGGGACAGCCCAGACCAAATATGGCTGGCAAGCTGTAAAATGCCCAGGTCTGCCTGAGCCTGATGTGGGTTGAGAGTGACTGGCCCAAAGTTACCCAGTTGGCTTTCAAGCATAAGGCAGGACTAGAACTCATGACCTACTGGTTTTGAGCATGGTGCCTTAACCACTAGACTAAATTTGCTCTCAACATTCCAAATACATCTGTGTATCTCAAAGAAAGCAGCACAAAATATTGACAAAATATTCCTTAAGCTATCTTAAGCAAGTCTTTTTTCTCATGAATGGAATTGATAAATAAGAATGTTATTTTCTTTTGGAACATATGAAAATTGAATATGCTCATTCTAGGGTTTTTCTCCCAATAAGAGGAAAATAATGTTTTGTTAAAACCTTAAATATATGTAAGTAAAAAAATGGAAAATTATCTTTGATTCTCACTAATTCATATAGGCATATTTGTGCAGTTTCTTGATATAGTATGAAAACAATTTGCACTGCCTTTTGTTTCAGTTTCCCAGTTTACTTTGTAGCCCTGCTCTGCCAAATAGTTTCTCCATCCAAATATTAATTGTGACCAACCCTATTTAGTGTTCTAAATCACATAATCTGGCTAGCTGGTGTTGTATGGCACATAGCTCTCTAAAAACTGAATCATGAATCCACTGGGATAAAATCTCATTCTTTAGAAATTACATTATTAATTCAACCAACATAGGATGTCAAAAAGTTATATCCTACATAGTGGTAAGCAGGTAGATGTATCATTATTTGCACAAAATGGCAGTTCTGTAAAAAGCGTAAAGACTACCTGAGGTGTTCCCAGTCTTTCAATCAATGGAACAAGGTGGAGTGGGGCATATTTTGATTCTAGTCTCTTCATTTTAGCATCAAGTCTTTCCCCTTCTAGAAACAGATAAAGAGAGAATAATGTGACTTATTTTTCATTTATTCATTGTAGTGTTTGTTCTTTTATCCTGACTTTCTGCATTCAATGTCTTAAGAAGGTTAATAAGAGTAAGACTCACTTACCTTGCAAAAATCCTCTCTGCCACGGTTTCTTTCCCTTTGAGGGAGAGGAGAGTCGGCTTGGAAATGTTTTTTGCATCGAGAATGAAAGTTTCTGGAGTTTGTGATCTCACGCGAAACTTTCATTCTCTATGTGAATGTCTCCTGCTCCTGCCCCCAATTCCTTTCTGCCTGACAGCAAGCCTGAAGCCTACAACTGAGGAAGAAGGCCAGGCCCCTCGCACCCACGTCCAGCCCACCAGAGCTCACCACACTGGGGGAAGAAAGTGATCCCGTTGTCCCCAGAGCCTCAGAGCCCTCCTCCAAGCGGCCCGGAATGGAGGCCAGGGGAGGCTTCTGCATGCCTCCGGAGGTTGGATCTAGCCCTTGGAGGACTGCTCCAAGCTACTGCTGCCTGGAACAAGCTTCCAAGGGCCTGATCCAAACCTCGGAGGCGTTTTCCTAGCCATTTGCGCCAGGACTGGAGGTTGGGAGGGGCTTCTGCATGCCTCTGGAACATGCAGAAGCCCCCCCCCCAACCTCCATTCCTGGTGCAAACAGCTAGGAAAATACCTCCGAGGCTTGGATCAGGCCCCTGGAAGCTTCCACACCTCGCTGCGGCCCGATCCAGGCTCCGGAAGCGCTTTCCAGGCCACTGCCGCCCACATCTAAGGCAGGGGAACGCTTCCACACACACCCACGGCCCGATCTGGGGTCCGGAGGCCTTTTCCAGGCTGCTGCTGCCGTCCTGATTTGAGGCCAATCACACTAAATTACTCCAGTCATTTAATCTGCTTAATCTATTCTCTTCACAATAGATATGCATCACTTATAACAAAAGAATTACTTAATTCTAATACAGATGTGTGCTGTGCTTCATTAGCTACTTGTCTTGACAGCATAATTCAACATGAGTATTCTGGTTGGAAAGCCATAGGAAAAAGCATACCCTTGACATGAATTCTTGGCAAAATATTCTGGAATGGTGCTGCATGCAATAGATCACACACTTCCTCCAATGACTGCAACAAAGAGAATAACATTATAACATTAGAGAGCTGTGATTGAGAATCTCTGACATACTGTATGCTCTTTTGGCTTCATTGTACTGAAGTCTGTTGTTGACACTGCTTTTCCATACCTACCAGGCTTTGCTCAATAAGGAGACAGAAGAGAATAGCATTTCCCACTTCTCTCAGATTTTGGAAACACACTGTTTTCAGTTCAGCATACTCAACAATATCCTTGAGTTGATGATGAAAGAATTCCAGAATTCCTGAAGAATGTGATAATAGGGGGAAGAGAGAGAGAGAGAGAATAAAAAGTCACATAAATCAACACAGAAAATTAGAATTTTTCCTCTATATTCATTACAGATAGTCCTCGACTTAAAATGATTCATTTAGTGACCATTCAAAGTTACAATGGCACTGAAAAAAAATCTTATGACTGTTTTTCACACAACCACTGCAGCATCCCCATGGTCACATGATCAAAATTTGGATGCTTGTCAACTGACTCATAGTTATGATGGTTGCAGTGTCCCAGGGTTATGTGATCACTTTTTGCTATCTTCTGACAAGCAAATCAACAGGGAAGCCAGATTAATTTAACAAGTGTAGTGATTCACTTAACAACTATGGCAAGAAAGATCATAAAATTGGGCAAAACCCACTTTACAACAGTCTTGCTTAGCAACGTACATTTTGGGCTCAGTTATGATCATAAGTCAAGGACTACCTGTATCTAGATAAGGAAGCCATAGTTGTGATATTATATCCCATATAACATTATATGCCTAAATTCTATTAAGACAATCTCTTTTCACTTAGAATACTCTGGGATACCAGAATTTATCCCTTCTTGAATTGTTTTTTTCCCCTCATACATATAGGTAAAATATTATGGCTGGCTGGGGAATTCTTAAAATTGCCTTCTCTAAGTCTTGGGATTATTGTAGTATCAATAATCAACAAACGTCAATTATGGAACCCCTGATGCCTACAAAATATATTGGAGGAAACCTGAAAATATATTGCCCTAATCTATCACAAACTGAAAACTAAAATATAGCAATATTAGTATTTTTAAACACTACCTAAATTTTATTAAATAACCCAATAAAAAGAAGAAACAAATATTCATTATTAACATAATTAAAATTGAACTTACCTGGGGAGCCATACTCATGTCTAGGCAACCTACAGATTTTGGGCATTACTTCCATTAAGGTCTTTACATACTGAAGAATTGTGCCTTGTAACTGAGAAAGCAAATATAAATAATATTGCTAAATAAGCATAAATTGAACTGGGATTCACAAAACACAAACAATGTTTTAATTGTACTATCATCTTGAGCAGGGTTCATTTGTGTAAAAATGTGAACATTACCATGTGAACACTGCTTCAAAGTGTACACATTTATCATAAGACATACAAGTGCAATAGTTGTACAAGATTGCATTTCATCTATATATAGGTAAATTTGTGTATTTAAAAAAGAATAACAATTGAGTGAAAACATGAATTGTATTCTTTACTGCTAATAGAAGATGTAAATTTAGGCAAATTAGCCAGATATGACTAAACATACTTTGATGATATCCACTGGAAAAACAATGGGACAAGCTGAATTCCAAAAATGAAATGGTGGAAAGATCAAATATTTTTAATTAATAAATTGAAACTTCCTATGATTTTCTTTCATCAATATTATAGTAAGAAATTTCATATTTCAAAGGGAAACACAGTCCTAGAATAATGTTTATGCTTAATTAGGAATGATTTTTACACAACATTATAATTCCTATTTTCATACCATCTCAGTCACTTATATTCACTGGTATTCCCAGAGATACTCCTTCAATGACTGGAGCAATATGAGTTGTGATCCAAAACACGTGAAGAACATAAAATGCAAAACCTGAGTGATTACATGAACTTGAATAAAGGATACCTTTTTCTATTCTACTGAAATTAAAATCATCCACATACCAGACTCTTGACAACTTTCAGTAATTCTTCCATCACCACAGCAATTCCTTGATATCCTAATAATCTGCAGATCACTTTGAAATGAGGAGGGCCTACAAAGTTCCTATAGTTGCTATAAATGCTAGAGTATGCCAGATTCAAAGCCTAGAGAGGAGAACAACACAAGCCATTAAAATCAAATTAGAAGATATTTCTCCTTTCATTACAAGATATATGAAAAAATCCTTTCAGGGAATCAAGTTACACTTAATTTAAAAAAGTAAAATGATGTTTGAGATATATGATACTTTCAGTTAAAGTAAAGGAAGAAACAGAATGAATGTTGTAATTAATTAAATGCAATTAGTCCTGCAAATAATCTGGATCTATGCCATTCACGGTTTAAAGGTGGTAACTAGATCCTGAATTGTACTCAGAAAAAAACTGGAAGCCAATGCAACTTACACCAAAAGCAGTATGATATGGGCAAACTCCAGAGTACTCTGAACTATGTGTCCCACACTATTCTGGACCCATTGTAACTTTCATGTGGTCTTCAAGAGCAACCCCAAGTAGAACATATTGCAGTAATCCACTACCTTTCTGTTTGTTTGTTTTTTTAAAAAAAATCTTGCAAGTATTACCCTGAATTGGCAGGACCCACATTTAAAAACAAATTGTTATATGGTCCCCTTTTTCTACAGGTAGATTCAAAATATAGAAAGAAATAACAAATAGCTCTGAAATTACTAAGAGTTGTATAGTTGAGAGGAAATAAAATCTGGGTCTCCCCAGTCTTAATCTAACACTCTGTCCATTACATCATTCTGACAAAAACCTGGCACATGATTTCTACCGCTTTGTATTACAAGATTCTAGGGATAAAACAAGATAGAATATGAATTTGCCATTTAATGAATCTAAGACACTGTAATGTATAGGAAAATCTTTTACAGGTTAATATCAGCCTAACGTTACAAAGACAGTTTTGCCAGAAGAATATAACAAGATATAGATAATTAATAGCAGTATGAAACAAACTTAAGGACAATAAAGCCCAAATGCTGTTTGTAATGTGCCATTTCCTCCCCCCCCCCAGTGCAATGGTTCAGTAGTGATGTCACTAAAGAATTGAGAATTAACATATACATGTGAAGCAAGTCTAGTTGAAATAAGATATTCATCTTGAAGCTTCAAAATAATCAGTACTTGCATTTAATATTTCCTATAATGCAACTGGGAAATGCATATTCACAGCATTAGATCGATGGTGTAACTGGAAAGATAACATTCAATAATTTCTCTGTATTAGATATTATAATCATGTGTCCCTTCATCTGATGTATTAAATACATCTGATGTATTAAATATAGTTCCATGTACGTTTTGGCCAATATTGAAAAATTATGGAGAAAATTCTGTGAAAAATACCTTCATATATTTGTATATCTGCTTTACTTTCTTGAATACTCAAATTAAATAGGCTATTTAATTTACCCTATATAGTAAAGGATTCTGATTTTGTTGCATTTTAATTTGGAGCAAAGCAAAAAAAAAACTGTATTAAAGACAAAGAAATTATAAACTGCAGAGAATTTTAAGAAGTCAAATTCCATAAATTATGCACCTTGTATTATACCAAACCTTCATTCTGCTGTTTTGTTACTAAAGCATTAAGTAAGTCCCACTTACTTGTAAATTATAAACAAATGTAATATATCTGCAATATCATTCAACAATCAGTACTTTTAATTCAGTCAAGGATCAGTACATAATAAACTCAATACTATAAAACAGGCTGCACACAGACATAATATAAAGAACAAACTGTAAAATTAACTGGGCAAATCAATCAGTCAGCTCCAAATTCTGCATATGATATAGCAGAATTTAGCAACTTTTAGAGTAACAGTGTCATGAATATCCAAGTATAAAAATTGTAAAGTTGGTCAGAATAACCAAGATACTTGCTTAAATGTGAGGGTTCTCAATTCTGAGAATGTGCCAACATAAAATAGGTGAATAAAATGTGTTTAGCAGTTTGGATAGTCTCTTTGCTAACCTTAGACCAAATGAGATACCTTCTAAGAGGGCAACCTCTATTATGATCTCATTTTCTAGAACCAAGGATGAACTTTGCTTTGGAACATAGCATTCTCAAGCTCCTTTCTTTATCTATATGTAGAAACATCTATATGTTAGGACAAAAGTGGATCGTTTTATCTGCCAATGGAGTGGTTTGACAATTAACTATGAATGGTTGCTAAACAAATGGTTGATAACTACCTGGTACATTTGTCTTTCAGAAACAAACAATTACATTGCACAATTTATATAGTGCAACTATTCTTAAAGTGGACCCACTGAAAAAAGTACAGACTGTAAAATTAAATATAATACATAGCACTACAGAATGAAAATTTTCAAACGCCTGCTTCATGAAAAACAAATAAGGAAAAATATTAACCTTCGATCCATGTAGATATTGAGGCTGTGCATTGGGCTGCTTATCTCTCTGGAATTCCTGAGAAAATGGTAGTACTGTTCGAACAAACCTATGTAAATCAAAAAAGGCAATTGTCAGGCTCCAAGAACCAAGAAAGACATGTGATTCTTCCAAGTAGATTTCTTTATTTTTCCTCACTAATAGACAGAATCTTGCCAAACTAAAACATGCTACCACCATCATAGAGATATACTCTGTGAACTATTAGGGAAGGGCTGTCTTCATTCTTTTTCTTTCACATAAACTATCTGAACTGATTCAGGATCCAATCTGGGTTGGTCATCGGGACAAGAGGTTTTGTCTTCCGAGCTGTCAGACTCATGCTGGAGCTGTTGATTGGGTTGTGTTGAGGCTGGCTTTTAAATAGTTAATTGTTGTTTGCCTGTGTTGCCCAGGTCTCGCCTTCTAAGTACTTGATAGGCTGGTGGTAAATCAGCACTCCTGTTGATTGACGAGGGGCCTGTTTCCCAGGCTTCAATCACTTCCCTGGCTGTTTTTATGCCTGCTCATCCAACAATCTTAATAACTGCAAAATTAAATGTGTGTCCTTATTCATTGCAATGTGAGGCTACCAATGACTTTGGGTCTCTGCCAGGGAAGTAATTGAAGCTTGAGAAACAGGCCCCTTGTCAATCAACAGGAGCGTTGATTTACCACCAGCCTATCAAGTACTTAGAAGGCGAGGCCTGGGCAACAAGATCAGAAGAGAAAGCCTCTGGTCCGAGTGACCGACCCAGATTGGATCCTGCAATATGTATATTTGCCTTCCTTCATATCTGAAGTGAGTTGTCTCTTTATCATCTGGAATGCCCCCCCCTTCCTGTTGGCAATCCAGACTACGCTCTATCACATCAACATAATTTATAATTGTGTAAGTCCCACCTTAGTCATGAAAGCCATTTGTTAGATTTATATCTTGCCTTTATTTTAAATTGGGAGCTCAAGATGTCACTCTTAATACCCTTCTATTTTTCCAGACAATAATTTAGTCAGTTATGTTGAATTGAGAGAGAAGCAGAGACTAGCCCTGTGAGTTTTTGTGGCTGGAAATGGACTGACATGTGGATCTCCTTGTGGCAGTCCAACCCCTTAAACACTCTACCAGACCTTGTGCCAGTCCAACACTTTCACCACTACACTACACCACACCAAATCCTATTCCTTTTTAAAAAACATCAGTTCTGTATTATTAATATGTGAGTTATGAGAAATATGACGCGGGATTAACGTATCATGCAATAGAAAAGCATCACTATAAAAAATTAAACACTAAGGTAAGTGGAAGGTACGTGACTTCACACACTAACTAGAAAAAAAATATTTGCTTATAGCTGGGATGCTTTTCAGGATAAAAATATTTGATGTTGATATATTTATAATACTGTTAATTTTTGGTTTTGTTTTGTTTTCTGAGACTATCCAGTGTATACATCATACATCAAAATCTCACTCATATATTCATCAAAGTTGTATTAGTATGCTTTATAGATGGCTAAATCAGAATTTAGATTCTAAAGTCCTCTTTTCTGACATATTTGCTTAGTAAAATTCAAGAGCTGGATCCTTAAGTTCTCTTTAGTTTTGTGAAATTGAAGTAGTTCTTAAGAAGCTAAATATTCAGCCTCTTTTGTCACATTCAGACCCTCACTGCTTCAGACAGTGAGTTAGGATATTGACAACTTGTCCTGTACAGTCTGAAGTAATTACATACACATGAATATCACCAACATAAAACTGGAGTGGTACATGCCAAAACTGAATACAATCCAACCAGGTCCTTCCATTTGTGCAAGACCTTATTCTACTGAACACAAAAATGAAAATGTAACCCTTACATGTGTAAAATATTATCACTGCACGTTACATGCATGTACTGGCAGAATTGCTGCCCTTTATTTCATTTTTACCCTTAATTCTTTGAATCTACCCAATTGTTCTAAAGCCTTTCTTTTACATAGTTTGTTCTAGTTAAATGAGATCAAAAGCTCCATTCATATTTGCTCCTTTTGCATTCATGAATAGTGAGGCTATTGTATAAAACCTGTAGGCTAGAATTGAATACCATGCTCCACATAGCACAAACAATTTTAGCAGCACAAGTACATATATAAAAATGCACACAAGAAAACATCTAGAAATATTATAACTACTGGGAAAGAAGCTGCAAAAAACTAGGAAGCTGTTGGTATTTTATAGATCATTCTTCAATATTTATGCCCCAAGCCAACTGCTGAACCTCTTTCTTGAAAAGGATTATTTCAAATATTAAAAAAATAGAAATCTCTGTCCACAGAAAGCTCTGATAACAAAAATCATGTGCTTAAAATCTCAGAGTTAAGTTGGCTATTGCTTAACAATAACATTGACATGTAGCTATTAGAGCAAACTTTATTATTACCAGGGTCATGACATTAAATACAGTACTTAAAAACAAATATTTAAAAACTGCACCTGTTGGTGGACCCATTGTAGCAGTAATTAGGAAGGAAATCATAATTCAGTTCCCAAAACACATGAAGAGTGATTCTTCCATAGGGAGCAGATACATTATGATTGGCTTCTCTGAACATAGCATCAAAGCTGTCCAAAGTCATATATCTGCTCAGGAGCTTGTGTGTCATCTTGTTTATTTCTACTAATCCATCCAACTCCTGATAATTTTTCACAGATAAATAAAAGTCATAAGGAGAGAAAGAAATAAAAAAATCAGAATCTTCTCAATAAGTAAAATATTAGATCTTTTTTAGTGACCAAGCACAATAGAAAAATGTTTATTTATGTTGGAATTATTTCTTGTCTACTTATTTTAAACACATATAATGGACAAAGAGCCGGAGTCTCAAATCATCTTTGTGATAACAGTTTTAAATATATGATAGATTGGTTTCCTATCTAAAGGAAGCTTCTAAATACTGAATAGCCTATAGGATGACATTTCAATGCTTTTCCATCAGCTATACTGGAAGATATTGGAAAATACTTTTCATGAATTATTTAGGTCCTTGAAGTGATGGTCAGATTGAAACTATTGTTCATGTTCTTCTCCACTGCACATATTACAAAGTTTGCAGCACATATATGCACTCTTTACAGCTAGTCATCAACTTACAACAGTTCATTTAGTGACTATTCAAAGTTACAACGGCACTGAAAAAAGTGACTTATGACCATTTTTCACACTTATGACCGTTGCAGCATCCCCATGGTCACGTGGTCAAAATTCAGATGCTTGGCAATTAACTCATATTTATGATGGATGCAGTGTCCCTGGGTTATGTGATCACCTTTTGTGATTATCTGACAAGCAAAGTCAATGGGGAAGCTAGATTAATTTAACAACCTTGTTACTAACAACTGCAGTGATTCACTTAACTGTGGCAAGAAAGGTCACAGTACATTTATATTTTAGCCTATCTCTCTAAGGTTACAAAATAATTTTTTTCCACAGTCTACTTTTTCTAATGTCAAACTCATAAATCACAAGCTCATTTTTTTTCTGCAAAAAGTTCATGAAGCTATTTCCAGTCACTTCATCACAAACAGATAGTATTTCCAACAGTATTACACAGGGAGAATACATGAAATCTCTGTATTTTATTTATACAGATTAATGGGAAAAACGTCTTAGACTTCATGTTTTAAAAAGAAGATACACATTTCAAAGAACCCTAAAATTAGCAGGCCAGTAACTGCAATCCTTACATTAGACCAGTGTTTCTCAACCTTGACAATTTTAAGGCATGTGGACTTCAACTCCCAGAATTCCACAGCCAGCATTGCTGGCTGTGGAATTCTGGGAGTTGAAGTCCACATGCCTTAAAATTGTCAAGGTTGAGAAACACTGCATTAGACATCTGAAAGAAATTGCTACAACTGGAGGTAGTCACCAACTACTGTTTAGAGATGAAGGGCAATTTACAGTGCAGCCTTATCTCTGCTTGACGCTGATGTTGAACGTATCTGGAAATGAGCCCCTTTCTACATTTCAACCACATCCTCCACTTTGCCGAGAGATGACCTTTTTGACTAACCTGTCCTCTGTATTAATGAGGCAGATTCCTAATTAATAATTAGGTAATACCTAATTATATATTACCTACCACCCTCATGCTGGCCCTTGACCATAATAAAGGTGTGACTGATTGATATATATAATTATACGTGTGTGGCATTTACAACTTTCAATGTTTCTGGCCTACCGTGATATTCCACTTATGGAAAAATGATGTCGGCTCTGGGTGCAAGGGAAAGAGTAAATAGCTCTTCCAGTCCAAAGGATTGCCACCGAACCATACTACTTTATTATGATTATTATTTATTACTATGGTACTATTTTACCACAATAAAGAAATGTATAATTTCACTGTTAGCAATTTTTAAAAAGGCAAAGAGGCAATGATGAAACACTGGGTAATTGTATAACTTTTAGCCTTTGCCATTCCCACTGGCAAAATGGTCAAGTGGCTGTTTCTTGGTTTGAGGCAGCTTTCATGCCTCTCATGTAATGGTTCATTTAAAATGGACACTCAGCTCACCAGCCCAGGATGAAATGGACATCTAAGGCACAGAACAGTGATTGGAGGATGTGTTTACCCATCATAGCATATCCCATCCAACTGCAACAGAAACATTTAAGGAAGATGGTATTATGCACAGCAAGTGGACCACAATGCCCTGCTTATGCCTGTCAAAGGGCAGAACAATAGTGATGACATACAGGAGATGGAGATCACCTTTCTGGCAATCTAGAGGTAGGCTGAGGAAAATGTTACTATTCTTACCCTCACAAAACAGTAAGAGAATCTTATGAAGTACAGACCAGTTCGTTGAAGAATGATGACAGAAGAATATCCAAAAAGAATAACAGTTCAGAGATCAGGACATGTGACCCTAGCTGGTCACTCTTCCTTTTTTTCTTGCTGTCATTTTACTGGTTATCAGTCAGATTCATGGACAGGGAAGGTTTTTTTATTCCTTCTGAGCCAAATATTTCTGATCAAGGAAAATCCAGAAATCAGATGGTACAGGACAGAAATAAATTACAGGTAGTCCTCGACTTAGGACCATAATTGAGCCCAGTTAACATTTCTGTTGCTAAACAAAACAGTATTTAAATGGGTTTTGCCCCATTTTATGACCTTTCTTGCCCCAGTTGTTAAGTGAATCACTACAGTTGTTAAATTAGTAACACGGTTGTTTAGTGAATCTGGCTTCCCCACTGATTTTGCCTTTCAGAGCAAAAGGTGATCACATGTCCCTGGGACACTGCAACCATCATAAATACATGCCAGTTGCCAAAAACGATTAAATTGAGATCATGTGACCATAGGGATGCTGCAACAGTCATGTGAAAAATGGTCATATGTCACTTATTCAGTGTCATTGTAACCTTGGTCACTAAATGAATTATTGTAAGTCAAGGAGTACCTGTATTTCTTTGCACAGCTCACATTGCTCTCCTGCATTAACTTTGTTATTAATAACAACTGGCTGAAGGAACCTTGTCAAATTTGACATTTTCTGTTAATTCCAGACCCAGTGGGAAAGTAAATCCTAATGCGTTTCAGTACTTACTACAATGGAAGTCAAATCTTCACTTTCAAAACGCCCAATTGCCAGTTCCATTGATTTGTACATAGCTGCTGAAATTCTCTGAGTGATCAAACGATTCAGATCAATTGACCGACCAAGAAGCTGAAGGAAACAGATAAAAAAATTAAATGAAGTTTTTTTTTTCCCCAACAAAATTTTTTATTAGTTTTATTTAACATGGTGGCAAGGCCATCAATTAATCAAAACAAAATCATATTTATACAATTCAAATTATTTCAATATAATTAACTAAGTTATACATATAACTAATCTATTATTATTTTAATATATCCTTCTTCCCCTTAAGTCAATACTAGTAACTCTATTTCTATACTCCCTCCCACCCCCATCCCCACCTAACCCCCCCGGACTTCCCAGAACTGATTACAGGATTAAACATTCATCTTCCCAAGTCTATATAAAACTACCCATTGTAAACTAATCTAATATAAACATACTTTAACTCATAAAAAGATAATCAAATATAAGCTAAT
>NW_015386454.1:956864-975958 GCF_001527695.2 Protobothrops mucrosquamatus | reverse complement strand
AACTGCTTCCCTTGAGGTGCAATACCATAATTTTCCATTTCTATAAGTATTAAAATTGCATCCCAAAGTCACAGCTGAGTCCATCACTGCCTCTTCTCTATATCCTTATAGACTGTTGAAGATCTTTAAACAAAGCGGAAGTTCCATTAAACAAAGCCATTTTCCAAACTTCTTTAATCCAAGCCTCGGAGAAAAAAAAGAGGGGGGGAAAAATCCAAAATCCAAATCCAAAATTCTCTCCATTAAAAGAAAAAAATAAACCCAAAGAAAAAATATGTCAAAGTTACAACCTTAAGCCAAGGGGTAACAATTTCCCTCTTCATTCAACGCTACAGGAAAGTGAAAGTTAAAAAGGAAAGTCAATCTCATCTATAAAAAGACGGCAAACCGCAGCCATTTTTTTTCCTCATTTCAACTTAACTTTAAAGAAGATGTTAATAAATTGAGTTAAAGTCTTAGATTACTCAAGTCCAGTTTCCCCTGGTCAGTTCCATCTGGTTATTATTTACTCACAGTTTTCTATAGTTCACAGAAGTGGAGGCAACGACTGGCTTTGTTCCCCCCAAAAAAGGGAACAAAGGCACTTGGGAGGCGGAGATTTCCCGGACTCTGGAGGAGTATCCAATTTCGCTCTCCCGAAATAAAGGGAGAGCTTTTGGGACTCTACTCCTATCCAGGAGTACTCACCTCGACCCCTTCTCCCGGGGCACAAGGTTCCAAGCCGCTGAACAGCTGCTGGCCACTGTTCATGCTGGCTCTGACGCCTTCCCAAGAGGATGGCTCCAAAAAGAGCCGCCATCGGCGCGTCGTCCCACCGGAAGTCCATTAAATGAAGTTTTTATGTAATTATTCCATATCTGTAAGAACGAATGTCCTGAGCCCCACATATGTGAAGGTAAGTTTGTTTTGCAGAAATGTTATGCAACAAGCCTAGAAAATTTTTTCCCAGACCGCAGTGCATTCCTGAAAATGTCACTTAAAAAAATTAATTCTACATGCTCAGCTATGTTAATACTTTTTTACTTGTGCCAGCAACCACTTGTTAAAAATAGACACCTTCCCAAGTTATCTTTTATGGGTGAAATGTAGCAAATCAACTGGCAAGTATGGCATACCCAAGTTATGTTAATTATTCACATGATATACTAAATTATAGAAATATTACATTATAAACTAAATAGTGACATGTACAGGCCTACAATGATGTCTAAACCTGGTTCACTTTCATACTATGACCAGGTTTACTTTCCTTAACCATAAGTTAGCTGAGCCCGAACTGGAAGGGGGTTTAGGCAAAGGTTAACTTCACCTAATCATCTTTGGACAAAGGGACGCAAATAGGACTGCTGTTCTCAAACATGCTTTCAACCACTATAAAATACAAGAGCCCATCCCCATCACATACACAGGATTAGCTGCTAAATATTTTTTCAAATGTAATTCTTCTTAAAATAAAACAAAAAAGGAAATTTCAGACAAGCATTACTGAGGTTGCTTGGGCATGATGTAATCAAAAGATGCAATGAAAGAATAGTATAGGGTCCATTTACCAACCTGGACATGTCTCTGTTTTAGCAATGTTTCATATCGATTAGATGTTAACAATGGAATTGTTGCACCCTGATTCTTGCATTCTGATCTTAATCGTTTATCCAGAAGTAAGCTGCACAAAAGTGAGAATATTAAATAAACTCTATAATAGGGGTTATCTTTTAATATCATTATGTCAATATTTCAAAATATCAGAGAAACAGAATAACAGAGATGGAAGGGACCATGGAGGTCTTTTAGTCCAATCCCCTGCTCAAGAAGGAGATCTTACACCATTTCAGAGAAATGGTTGTCTAATCTCTTCTTTAAAATCTCCAGTGATGGAGCATCCACAATTTCTGAAGGCAAGCCATTCCTCTGATTAATTGTTCTGTCAGAAAACTTCTCCTTATTTCTAGGTTGGTTCTCCCTTTCATAAGTTTCCATCCATTTGCTTCTTGCTCTGTCTTCAGATGCTTTGGGGAATAGGTTGACCCCCTCTTCTTTGTGTCAGCCCTTTAGATATTGGAAAGCTGCTATCATGTCACCCCAGTCCTTCTGTTCATTAAATTAGACATACCCAATTGTTGCAATTGTTCTTCCTATATTTTAGCCTCCAGTCCCCTGATCATCTTTGTTGCTCTTCTCTGTACTCTTTCTAGAATTTCAACATTTCTTTTAGATCATGGCAACCAAAACTGATGCAATATTCCAACTGTGGTCTTGATTCTATTCTTCTGCTAATGCAGCCTAGGAGTGCATTAACTTTTTTGGCAACTGCATCACACTGCTGGTTCATATTTAAATGATTGTCTACTAGGGAATTATTCAATATATGGCATATGTCCAATGTATGGCAATGTAAATAAATTTGCCCCACAGGATATTGTTGAACTACAATGTACGACGTCTTTTTTTTTATTGAAAATTTTATAACATTTTACAGTATAAATCCCTCCCTCAAACCCACCCTTCCGCCCCCCTCCCTCCCCCCCCACTTCCCAGAGCCAATCACAGGAATAATAATAAAATAATCATACTCTAAATAATTTTAAACAACTATAAAAATAATAAATCTATAACCTCCTTTAACTCTATCTGAAAACTGTTAAAATAACAAATCTGTAACCTCCTTTAACTCTCTTTTCAACAAATATATAATTAATAAACACGATAATAATAGTATCATATTAATAGTTAAAATTAAAAATAAATACTCTAAAATTCAATTAAGATTCAATTAAACGCAATAATATTAATATCATATTATGAAATAAAAAATAAAACTAAATCAATTAAGCAACAATAACATTCTGGACTTCACTAAAAAAAACAACACCCCTCTTTTAGACCCATATCCAATTAATAAACACACTAATAATAACATCATACTAACAATTAAAAATAATAATAAGTAAACTGTTATAACATTTAAACAACAATAATAGTCTAAAATTCATAATCTACTCTATTATTAATAAATTGCTCCCTAAACAAAATCAGTCAAGGAAGAGAAAGAAAAAAAAAACAACCACCATCCTTCCATAACCTTATTCCTTCTTCTTCTATAACATTCTGGACTTCACTAAAAAAAAACCCCACTCTTTTAGACCCATATCCAGTTATTAAGCACACTAATAATAAAATCATTAACAATTAAAAATAATAATAAGTAAACTGTTATAAACAACAATAATAGTCTAAAATTCATAATCTACTCTATTATCAACATAATAAATTGCTCCCTAAACAAAATCAATCAAAGAAGAGAAAAGAAAAAAAAAACATCCTTTCACAACCTTATTCATTCTTCTTGCAATTAGATTAAAAAACAAAAAAAAAATTCTTATTTCCAAAATTAATATCTCAATTCATACGTCCACATTTTTAAGTACTCTCTTTCTTGCATCTATAAGCTGCACGGGTCATTCTCTAAATTTTCTGATCGCCTCTAACTTGTTACTTAGTTTCATCTTGATCTTGTGATTTTGTCGCACTTGATAATACTATAACTCCTTCAACCACTTAATCTTCATAAGTTCCTTCCTTCCTGGTACCTTGTCAGACAAAAGGGCAGAATCTTTTCTTCTTCCAAATACTTTAAGTGATATTTTCTGCTTATAAAAAAGCTGAATGATTCCATTACGAATTGATTTTCTAGAAGAGTAAATAACAACATCTCTTGGAAGGTTTTTCTGTCTTGCAACCCATAAATTAATTCTATAATTTTTTTCCATTTCTCTCATAATATCTTCGGGCTGACAATTCAAAACCATAACCAAATCTGCTGCATCCTCTTCCTCCGATTTCTCTCGAGGATTTTCTCTTATTATCGAAGCATATTCCAATTCTTTATATTGTGACATAACGACCTCATTTTGAATTAAATCCACTTTTTCCTCCATTTCCAGTTCAAATTCCAAACTTTCAACATATTCCTCTACTTCCTCGTCCCATCCATCAACACATTCTTCATGACATGCTAAGCCTTGAGAGGCAAACAATAAATCTTTTCTCATCTCTGCATTTTTCTCTTCAAATTTCTTATCAGTAGGTTTCTCCATATCCATTCTGATCTGTCTTACAATGTCTTTGAATGCATCCTGTATCTCTTTCAATATAAATGCTGAAGTTAAGGGGGAAGGCAGAGGCATATCAAGTTTTAGTTGCTGTGATGTTAAAACAGTTGCAGAGGAGATCGTACTTTTCTGAGAAACAAAAAAATCCCACACGTTTAGAGGCCATTTTACTTTTCTCTTTCAAAAAATCTTATAAAAATCTTAAAAGAAAAAATCTAACAGTCTTATAAGAACCTCAAACAACAATGGAGGAGGAGTACTTGCACAAACAATCCAAAGTAGCTAAATCTGTTACAATAAAATAATCCAAGAGAAAGTTTCCAAAAAGTAAAAGTCTCATGTATTTCCAAAAAACGAAAGTCTCATAAGTTTCAATCAAACGAAAAGAAACGCCCTTCCGGAGCCATATTCCTTCTTCTTCAAATTAGAATAAATACAAAGAAGATTCCAGAGTTAAAGTCCCATTTCGAACAGTTTTCAAAAAATCCTGTTAGGCTCTGTCTGCATGATAAGTATACTCACAGTCATTAATTTCCTAAAACAGCAGAGATTAGATGCGCGTCTGGCTTCGTTCTATTGAACGAAGGAGCCCGAAGCACGGAGAAGTCCCCGACTCTGGGGGAGCTCACCTAGCCCTCACAGCTGGAAAAATGCGAAGGCTAAGGAGCTCTACCCCTATCGGGGAAGCTCACCCCCTCCCCTTTGCCCGGGGAGGGGGATTGAGCCGCGGAACAGCTGTTCCTGCGGCTCTAACGTGTCCTCGGGGCAGGCAGCCTCGAAGGGAAGCTGCCATCGGCGCCGCGATCCAACCGGAAGCTCAATGTACGACGTCTTTTATCATTAGTCATGCTGATTCAGACCCTGGGAAGGCAACCTTTAATGGAGTCACATACCTTCCTGCCATAACCTTGTAATATGCAAATATCTGATCTGCCAACTTGTAGACAAACTGATCAAAGCATAAGTTGACCTAAAGAAAATATGAAAGATTAGACACAGGTTCTTTACTCAATTGCATTTTCTTTTGATTATTTTAAAATGGAGGATGAAAAGGCAGCTTCCCCAGCAATTCAATCTGTACAATCTATCCTTGATTGGCATCCAACTGTAGGAAATGTTGTTCCATTTACATAATTAAGAAAATATCTATGACATTCAATTTGTTTGTGACATTAAACTATAAACATATGCACCTGGATATTCAAAATTTAGTACTAATCCATTTCTTCATATTTTTTTCACCTTCATTTCAATGTACTTCTTAAAATATTTTTCAGACAAGATGACATAGTCAACTAACTTACATCTCTGTTCTAACTGAGTTATTTTTCCTACTAATCTCTACATTTTGAACAACTTTATTTTCCTTCTGCCAATGTGTTAACCACTGATCAGGCTTAGTGGCTGAGTTTACATATTATGTTAGGCTGCAAAGTGATTGCCTGTTTTTGCCTTATCATTTTTTGAGAACTTATTACATCTAATTGTGGCTTATTCCACATATCATGATTAAACAAAACATACCCTATCAAAATGTGCAAGACTCTGTATGATTGTGCACCTACTGATTATCTTTGGAAATTATTTATTACTTCGGTCCATTATTCCTCAATAAAAATGAAATATTTCTCTGGGCTGTTCCTCTACTAATTTGAGCTGCAGATTGGAAGATCCTATCTGTCAGAATCCATTTATATTTCATTTCTATCTATCTCCTCTGATCTAAAACCAAATCTCACCGTCCCCTGGATTCTGCCATACTCCCAAGGGGGAGGGGGGATATTCCTGCAGGGTTATGACTTTCACTTCCTCTATTTGCTACAATGTAATCTTTTGTTTATTGTCTGCTGGGTCTGCTGCCCATTACAATGTAACAAATTGCCTCCTGTACTATGCATCTCTCTGAACTTTCTTCTCTCTAACCTGGCAGTTAGAAAAAAAAAAAGGGGGGGGGAAATACAAACATCCGAAATCTGGCTTATTTCTCCGGTCTCAAAAGGAGGTGTGAAGAGCTGTGGAACATCGTATTACAAACGGAGCCGGACTGATGTTGTCTTCCCTTTCCCACGATGGATTTAACACCTGGGGATTGGGCGGTCTGAACCGTCCAGATGAACTGTGGGGTGGGGTTTGCTTAGGGACCCTTTAAAGTATCGATCTGTAAAGAATCCCTCAGATCCTGTCTATTATGCCTGCTATCAAATACTCTTAATAAAAGTTCCTGTTGGAAGAAATTGTTTCCAAGAGTTCTGCTTTCTTAAGATGTGGGATTGCAAATACTATACTTTTCAACATCATTCATACAATTTCTTTTAACTTAACCTGTTTAAGTATTTATCTTCTATGTTAGTTATTGTTATTTGATGACTTACCTCTGCCTCAATTTCATCATAGAGAAATTGTTTCTTGAATTTGGTGAGTGCATAATGAGCACTGTCATTATACAGGTCCAAAGAATACAGAACATATCTAAACAAGAGAAAATACAGAGTCAGTGATCTGTAAAATATTCTTACTGCTTGTCTTAATATACCAAGCCACTGTTCAAGAACAAACCTGTTAAAACTTTAATGAGAAAAGTACAGCATTTACCTGCCCATTAGTTTGTATGCAAGCAGTCATAGAAAGTTGATGATATGTCATTTTGTACAAATTTCCCTGCATTTAAATAGTTTTATTTATTTTATTTATTAGATTTATCTGCTGCCTATTTTGTCTTAAAGAGCTCACTATGCTACTGGGAAACATATTTTACAAAACCTTTCTCTGGATCAAAAGTTTGACTATATATACCTAAGAATCTGTTTACATTCTTTTGTCCAACTGGAGTCCTTATAGATTCTTGGCACAAACTTAGGCTATGGGTGGGAAGTGGAAAGGAGAAGACCAAGGATGAAAATTAGGCAGCAACTCTGACCTTATTCCTCTTATCCATCCAGCAATAAAATGGTTGATTTCAGCAAAGGAATGAAAAGCATGAAAGGAAGAATCCAGGCAGATTTCACCAATTCAAAACAGATTACAAATGAAAAAGTGAAGCAAACTCAAAGGGCCCAACCCTCTTTCCTCTCTTCCTTATCTTAAAAGAGGGGCTCTATTCCACAATTCAAATAATTTTAAATTTTCCCATCTCATTTCTACTAACATTTAGTGATTCCAAGTCAATTACAAAACTAGAAGAGAAAGAACTTTATTAGCCTTACTCCATCATTGATGCTTCCTTGGTCTCCAAAATGTGGTCAGTTAGAATCCAAGGCATAGACATCTCAATGGGGAACTGGATTCTTCTGCCCATTGTGAGCTCCAGAAAGAATTCCCTGAACCACAGCTGGGACAAATCACAGCACTGCTGGAGGGTTTCTTATTGAAAAGGAAATTATACTGAATTAAATTTTATTGGAAACCAGTGAGAACAGTTACTTTAATAGTGCAATGTTATAGAAGCACAACTGCGAAAGAGATACTACAACAGCACATGAAGAAACTGAAACCACCATTTGGATGGAGTGCCTAAAAAGTTACTGT
The DNA here is from genome assembly GCF_001527695.2 of Protobothrops mucrosquamatus. Lineage (NCBI taxonomy): Eukaryota > Metazoa > Chordata > Lepidosauria > Squamata > Viperidae > Protobothrops > Protobothrops mucrosquamatus. The sequence continues at coordinate 968,324 of NW_015386454.1, read as the reverse complement.
AAGCTGCTGCTAAGACAAATAGACACCAAAAATACAAATGGGTTTCTTACTGAAAACTTTGGCAGAGGAAGTATCATCAGTTTAGTAGTACAGATGTTCTAAATTATTCTTCTGATTTGTGCTAAATATTGGGAATGTCACATTTTCAGCCCTTGCAAAAGAAAATGGGAATTTCTTGCAACCATCATTAGTTTATTTTATCTGATTAGATTATTTATCTTACCACATTTATTTTTCTGCTACAATATGCACTGATCAGATGGATATTTAATGAACAATATTTGTGTATATGGGTAGAAGGAATAGTTAAGAACAAATAAATTGTTTTCAAAACACAATCAGAGATGCCAAAGATTCCTTCTGGACTGCCATAATAGAAGAATTTTCAGTAAGTTAGAACACTGATTCCCAAACTTTTTATTAAGAGACTCTTAAGAGTATTTCCTGGTCTCTAATATAAATGGTATACAGTAGAATTTTAAAGTACATAATAAGGTAACCTAAAAAAAAGGTAACAGAGGTAAGAAACAAAAAAAGGTAACCAATAATGCTAATGGCAGACTCACTCCAAAAACTCCAGAGAATCTCAATTTAATGCTTGGGAATCAGTGACCTATCAACCAGTACTGTTTCTGAAGGGCACTGAAATATAAATTCTCCCCCATTCAAAGCCAATATATTCAACCACATCATGTATTGAAAAGACAATGCTGTATGATACGATTTGACTAGACACATGTCAGTAGGTAAATCCACTTGAACAACATGCTTCCGATTAAAGCCAATAATCTTGAAAACGGTGGCCAAACAAGGCAAGATACTTCTCTCCTTAGAAAAAGAAGGGAAAACAAACAAACTAGGCAAACATTTTTGCTATTTTCACAGGATCAATATTAAGGTCTCTTATTTGGCAACTATTTATGAACAACAAAATCATTCCAACTAGAAAAATCTATCAAGTATATCGGTTTAAGCCTAGGGTTGTATGTAATACAGCTAGTCCTCGACTTACAACAATTTGTTTGGTGACCGTTCAAAGTTACAACGGCACTGAAAAATATGATTTATGGCTGTTTTTCACAGTTATGACCTTTTCAGCATCCCCATGATCATATGATCAAAATTCAGATGTTGGGCAACTGGTTCATATTTATGATCATTGCTGTGTCCCAAGGTCATGTGATCACCTTTTTGCTACCTTCTGACAAGCAAAATCAATGGGGAAGTCAGATTCACTTAACAACTAGGTTACTAACTTAACAAGTGCAGTGATTCACTTAACAACTGTGGCAAGGAAGGTAAAATGGAGCAAAGCTCACTTAACAAATGTCTCACTTAGTAACAGAAATTTGGGGCTCAATTGTGGTTGCAAGTCGCAGATGACCTGTATCCTCAAATGTGAAAGACTTAACAAAAGTCCTAGTGGACCAGACATAGGATCCACATAATATTAGGTTATGTTTGCCACCTTGAGTTATTTCTAAAAATAATAAAGGCAGGATTTAAAATAAATAATCCAGCATCCTGTTTTTCTCAACAGCAAGAAAAAACATGAGAAGCAGCTTTATTTAATAGTTTAAATAAGAGTAAGTTTTAATAAATCAGAAACATTTTCCCAGGTTGTGTTAGAAGTATTAGGACATGCTAAAGCTGAACACTGATCATCTATGTATCTTACCACTGAAATTTATCAAGTGAGTGTAGAAGAAAGACTCTCGATGGAATTTTTCAATGTCCAATATGGTGGGCCCCTCAAGGCTACTTCTCAAGGTTTTCTTGGAACCACTTTTGTCAGCAATGAGAGACTCTAACATGGTTCTCACCATGTAAAGCTGCATTATTAAAACAGAACATTCATGATGGAGGAAAAACATACATGGCACATTAGTTGAGCTTTACTTAATCTGCCAAAAGGAAGATTACTTCAATTTGCAACCTGATAAGAAAAGTAAAAAATAATTAACCTGAAGGTAACTAAAAAGGGGGAAAGCACTACAATTTGCAGTGGAACAGTTCATGGCATGACATTATTTAAAAATAATAAGTAATGCCTTACCACCAAAGTTTAAAAGAGTGGGATAGATGTAGGACTGTCTCAGAAACTTGTTTATCACATGCAATAACTTTTCCATTCCCAGAGATCTGAGCTGCTTCAACAGCTCTGCATAGTTTAAGGACTCTGTCATGGAACGAACCAGGAAGAGCTAACAGAAAAGGAAAAGGCAAAAGAGGAGAAGAGAGACTCTGTTAATAAACACACAAGGGTAACTAGAGAAAAGGAGAAAGCACAAAATCAGACAAATGTACAGTATATTAGTTTGTTAAAACATGAATAGCAAGACAATGAAGAATACAGAACCCTTTGACCAACAAGAAGGTAAGAAGTTTTATTTATTCAGCTTACTCATTTTGTTATAGCACATAAAAAGTTCTTAATTCTGTTAAAGAAGCTTGTGCCAATCAAATTCAAAGATAATTTATTTTCTTATTACAAAGATTTCTAGTTCCAACACAGCAATATATTAATGGGAAAGAACTGAAGATGCTGCAACTAACACAAAAACTACAAGCACAATTATTTCACAACTGATTGATTGGAATCATTTTTATTTTTCTAAATAAATAGGTAGTTAGATAGAGAACTGTGAAAGAAAAGTAAAAGACAGTAAAAAAAAGTTCAAGAAAAGGAAACTGATGACAGGTAACCTGTCCTGGTAAATTCTATTGAGGGTGCCACAAACATCAGTGGAACTGGACATGTAGCATACTCAAGAGGAAGTTCCCAAGCAAGAAATTTTTTAGTCTATACACAATGGCTATGGAATTCAGCATCTGTTCATTTATGGTTAGCACCAAATCTTGTACGAGTTTGACATGAGCTTAATACATAATAATTAGAAGACTATAATTAATTGGTACTTTTTATTTTTCTGTTCTAGCCAGGTAAGCCAGAGCTTTAAAGGTTTAACTTTACAGGATATATTCAGAGTTCTAAGTGGGAAAAAACATATTCTTCTCCTTCACTCAATATAGCAACCGATTGAAAAGCCCATCAAAAAGTTAAAATTTAAGTGGAAAATAGGCAATGATGTCTTTCAGGAGAAAAATCTTTACCATACCAAAAATCTAAAACCCCACATTTGTATGTAAACAAGGAATTACTTGCACTGAATAAAACAGCAGCAGAAAAAAACATAATCAGCATAAAAAAATAACAAAATAGAATCCCTGCATGAAATTGCCTAATCCGGATGACATTTTATATAGGTTTATTTCACAGTAATTTCGGTTGTTGGTCAGTGATACCCAGGCAAGAATTAGTAGAGGGAATTACCTGAGTACTGGAGGGACCTACAGCACGCCTTGGAACTTTAACATCAAAGCCACTTTTGGGGTCTTTCTCTCCCCTTAGTGCAGGGTCATTAAATGGTTCATGCCCAGCTTCCCAGTCACACACAGTCTTTCTGATAGCCTGTAGGACACTAAGCATAGTTCAAGAGGATGTATGAGCATCAGCTAGTCCTTAAGAACAATAAGCAACTTGATATATGTTTCCTAAAGTTATTATAGGCTAATAGTTGTGATATTAAAATACATTACCAACTGATAATGCTATTATTTTATAAATCATAGTCTGGAAGTATGCAAATTTTAAACTATGAGAAAAAAAATTTCTTGCCACAATAAACACAAACACAACTAAAGCCTCCCTCATATGTAACATATGTGATGTTGGTAGGTGAGGACCAATCCCCAACATCTACAACTAGGAAAACCAATTCATTTAGATCTTCAAATTATGTGATTAAACATAGGATGAAAGTACATGAGATTTCTAGCTGACATAAGAAGTCTATTTATATATATTTGGGCTGGGCAAAACATATGAGCGTGTACTAGGCAGTTCTGGGATCTAGGCATAGACCAACCATTGTTTGGTTGTGGACCTATTGCTACTCTCAAGAAAGCTAACAGATTAGAGGCAAGTGGGGAAAATTAATTTTCAGTGTTCTTTTCAAGCATGTATTTTACCAAAGGCTAGTGTTATAAAAACATAACTTCCAATTTCTTTTTCAATTTTTGATAAATATCAGACCTATCTTGGATTACGGGTAGTCCTCAACTTACAACAGTTCATTTGGTGACAATTCAAAGTTACAATGGCATTGAAAAATGTGACTTATGACCATTTTTCCAGTTACAACCTTTGCAGCATCCCCATGATCATGTGATCAAAATTCAGGTGCTTGGCAACTGGTTCATATTTATGACCATTGCTGTAGCCCAGGGTCATTTTTGCAACCTTCTGAAAAGCAAAGTCAATGGGAAAGCCAGATTCATTTAACAACTGTGTCACTAAATTAACAACTGCAGGGATTCACTTAACAACTGTGGCAAGAAAGGTTGTAAAATGGGGCAAAACTCACTTAACAAATGTTATCAACAGAAATTTTGGGCTCAATTGTGGTCGTAAGTCGAGGACTGTATTGCCAGTATATAGTATATTGCCATCCAATATTGCTGATTGGTCCTGTCAATTGCAAAAGGCCACACTGCTTGGATCCACACATATACTACACAAATATATTTCAACATTCTAGGTTCTTGGGAAGATCTCAATGTGCATGAATGCCAACATTAGCTGAACAACTGGCACTTGTGATTTCACATTGTTGTGTAGATAATAATAAAAATGTTCCTGAATATTCACATTGATAAATGCTTGAAAGAAAAATATAATGGCATGAGATAGTGTCAGTTACTACCTTTGGATGACATTCTTCTTCTTTTTGATGGCTTGTCTTAATGGTTCTCTAAGTGTGATTTGGGCAAAGTCTTGGAGAGCAGCATAGATTGTATGACGAATGGCATGATTGAAGACGCTTTCCATCCTCCCCATCAACACCTGTAATCCTTTAATCATTGCAATAACCTGCATGGGGGGAGGGATGTTAGTTTTGTCTAATGAGGCAAATTTATAGGAGGACAAGCTAGAGACTTTGCAGAACTCATCTGCACTCTCTTACCTCTACAAGAGCAAATTTTTCTTCGCTTGTATAATTATAGCGAGTTGCTCTTTCATACTCCTCAGCATTGTCAGGGCAATCTTTGTTAGAATATTTGTCTGTCGGATGTACTAACTTCCACGAATACTGAAATCAACAAAGAAAATGAGAATGACACAGAACTGAGCAAAAGTAACTGAAATAAACTAAAACTTCCTATTCACTATTGAATCACAATAAATACAGACTTGTACCTCTAAACTAGCAGTTGAAGTGGGGCTGCATTCAACCTATTCTACTTAAAAGAATAACCCTGTAAACTGCCCCCCCCAAATAAGCCAACCAGGAAAGAAACTCATATATATGCACTGCTACGTTTATCTAGGCTCTATTGAATTGCCTTGATATAACTTTCAATCTAGATGAAGTATCCATCTCAATCTAGGCCAAGGTTTTTCAACCGGTGGTACACGTACTACCGGTGGTACTTTAGCACCTGGCAGGTGGTATGAGACCACTAGCCAAGTGTAGTGGGGGAAGGAATGAGCTAAAGCAGCACCGCACAGGCCTGGAGGAGATCAGCTGGAGCTGCAGGGCTTGGCAGAAGCCCCAGGATCTATGCGTGCGGCTACATGCTGATTGGAGCTTCCGGTGCACCCAAAAGAGAAAAGAAGGAGGACGGCGGAGAGAGGAGAAGCTATAAAAGGAGCAGATTTTGGAAGCACAGGGAGAGAGAAAAAAAACACACGGGGAAAGAAAGAGAAGAGGCTTTTGTTAGCAAAGTGGCAAGAAGAGAGAGCGAGAGACCTTTGCAAGTGAAGAGTGAGTGAGTGAGAGAGCAAGCAAGACGCTTTTGCAAGCGAAGTGTGAGTGAGTAAGGCCTTTGCGAGCAAAGTGTAAGTGAGTGAGTGAGTGAAAGAGCGAGTGAGAGGCTTTTGTGAGCAAGGTGTGAGTTGAGTGAGAGCGAGCAAGGGGCTTTTGCGAGCAAAGTGAGTGAGAGCGCGAGCAAGGGGCTTTTGCGAGCAAAGGGCGAGTGAGTGAGTGAAAGAGCGAGCAAGGGGCTTTTGTGAGCAAAGTGTAAGTGAGAGAGCGAGCGAGGGGCTTCTGCGAGCAAAGTGAGAGTCAGTGAAAGAGCAAGAGAAGGGCTTTTGCGAGCGAAGGGTAAGAGAAAAAGGGAAAAGTGAGGGTGAAAGGGAAAAAGAAAAGGCACTGACTTCTGACTTCCTCTGTTGCAGTAGAAGGAAGCATTAAAATTGAACCTCAACTATTTACTTTTCCATATTATAAACTAGCCATTTCTATAACAACAAATGAATCTAACCAGTAAAGCCCAAAATCCCCCACCCTTTTTTTAGTCATCAAGTTTTTGACACCTTGCTAAGCACTGGTAGTACTTGAATATTGACATGTCCTAAAAGTGGTACAATCTGTGAAAAGGTTGAAAAGCCCTGATCTAGGCAACTAATTGCACCATAAGACCAGCTGCAAATATTTAAATCCAAACTGATTCGTTAAAATGTAACAGCATTATACAGGATACCAGAATCAAATATAATACACCAAAATAATATTCATATTTGTATCACGGTACATTTAAAAAGGCAGTTATTAATTTTCTTATATTTTAAGTACCAATGCTATAAAATCACTCAAACTAATTCCTATCATTAAGAAAAAAACTCCTATAATTTGTTGTGAACTAAAAGTGAAGTTATACTGATGGATGTTACGGAATTTATACCCTTTCTCAGGGTTAAAACATGAAGTTCTATATAAACTTCTTTTGTCATTACCTCTTGTTCTGTTTCAGAAATCCCAACTTTACAAGACTATCAAAGGAACTTCTGTTAACAGATATGTTATAAGCAATATTTATTCCATGGATGCTCTCCAGAAATTTATGAAAATATCCTATATTATGAATAATAGGCTATATATTAAATGAAGTACTCATATCACATACAAGGTGGACAACTTTTTGAGATAGGTGCTATAGTTTCAGTTTTTAAATTTGGGGGAGGGGGCTCCAGGGCCTAAAAGGGCATGGCTGGTGTCGAAGTGAGTCCCTGACATAAGCAGTCACAAATTTGTAATCTGTATCTAAATTATTATGTATGGGAGAAATGAGTTATTTTACACAGAATAGTCATTGGAAGTCTAACACATTTATTTTAAATTGTACAAGAAATTAAACATTGAAAAAGCAGTTACCCTACAAAGAAAGCCACCATTTTGCCACTGAATTAGCAGAGCCTGATCTTAGGCTGCCAAAGTAGACTGGTTTTTTTGTTTTAGTATCCTGCAGGTGTCCTATGCTGACACAGAAGGCGTGGCTCTAAAATACTACTTTTGAAACCGGATTGTATCATAGTACAAGACTATTTATATGTGTATTCAAAAGTCTATAATAACAATGAAGGTGATTGATCAAATATGTGGGCCTGGCCTAGAAATCTGCAAGGTTATTATATTGTATGAGTTGTCTGCTAGAAAGAATAACTGATAATTATTCCTTCTAGCAAAGGGCACATACAATAACTTTACAGATTTCCAGGCCAGACCCACATATTTGTCACCAGTTGTGTTGTGGATGGGCACAACACAACTACTATTTGTGCTATATTCTCATGTGACTATGATGAAAAAAACGTGGGTCCCCCAAATCATGTTGAGTTGACTGGTGAAAATATTGCTTCACAATTCACCAATGTAATATATGGCCATAATAGCTATGATAACTTTAGATCTGCTGAAGATATGACTATCCATCATATGATTCTTAATTCAGTTACATTGTTCTGGAAATAACCATTAAGATTTTATTACTAAAATGCAATCTAAGATTACAATTATATAATGTTTTTCCTTAATTTCTCCTTTAAAAATTCCTACTATCTATTTTTCCACATACCACTTCCATAACATGTGCACTCCACTGTGATAGAAGTTGAAGACCCTGAAGAGAAAGATCAAAAAGTTTCCGATACTCAGCGTCTGTTTTCTGAACTTCTTGACGTCCTGATCCAGTCACCACCTACAATGGAAGCATGACTGTTAAATGATTTTATATAAAATGAAAGCCAGATTTAAATGCACAGAACATGTATACAAAGAATCTTTTTATTAAGTGAGAATTTGTAATGGTCCAATATTATCTTTATTCATTTGATACCCTCAAAATATGTTGCTTTACAAAAGTAATGTCCAACATTTAAAAGATCTGGTCTAGTTAGATAAGCCATTTGGAAATGAAATTATTCTGTTCCATAGCAGTCTATATTCTTGCAAGGTTTCTTCATGTAAAGAGCATGCATGTCAACATGGTACACGACAATATATTAATTTATAACTAGGATGCATTTATATCATTACTTCTTCCTACAAAGTTATTTTGATCTAGAATCCTTATGACTTGGTAAGAGGGTGAGGTAGAATATATAGTATAGTTAGAAAACCAGGTTCAAAAATCTTTTGCTGGTGGTTTCAGTTACATTTCAGGATCCAATGGAAACACCAAAAGCACATTTGGGAACTGAATCCAACAATCCTCAAAAAATCTCATTGATGGACATCATGTTGTTGTTTATGCCAGGGGTCCCCAACCTATGAGCTGCGGCCCACTACCAGGCTGCAGCCTCTTGGCCAGTGGGCTGCGGAAATGGCTGGCCAGTGCGTGCACGTATGCGTGCACACTCCCCCCACTCGCACTAGCACCCATGGCCTCATTTGTGCATGCATGCAGGCATGAATGGGGCCACTAGTGCAGGGCGGGTGTGCGCGGTCCATTTGCGCATGCGCAAATGCGGTGCTACTGCCACACTGGTATGCGCGGCCCCATTTGCGTGCATTCATACACCAATTTGGAAGCTGCTCTCCTTCCCTCCGAGCAGCGAGCCTGGAAAGGTTGGAAACCTCTAGTTTATGTAATTAACAAATCTCTGTCTAGATTTTAAGAAAAACCCATCTTCAAAAAGAAGCATTTGTTATAAAACAGGAATTCAGAAAACTGAATTCATAAACAGGACTGTACTTCATTCCCAGAGTAAACTTTTTATTAACATAGAATAGGAATAAGTTTAAACGGTCTCTATAAGGAACAGTTATATATTAAATCTCTAGTGTCTCTTGATTGAAGCATGCAAAATAATTGATCATAATATAAAATTATCTGTTTAAAATGTGCTCTCCGCTAATCATCATACCTCACTATTGCTGTAACGAGCCAGTTCTGAAATAAAACGCATGTGATCATCTCTTATCTGGATCATTTGCTCACAGATGTTGTATTGGGGACTACTGCCAGAAGAAGTACATGTCCATCTGCAAGAGAAAAACAAAATGTGAAATGATCACATTAATGAGAAGGAGGAAACTTCCAATTAATAATTATTTCAAAACATTTTGAAACTACTTTTGCAGGAACTAAATGATGTACAACTATCCCCATTTAAAAATAATATAATTTAAAACATAAAGTAATATAGCAATCCTAAAAACTAATACAATTTTAAAGGCTATATTAAGGAGATGCAACTTAATCAGACTCAATGTTTTAGGAATGTACAGGAAAAGCAACGTGAAACAGATTGCTCCTGAAGATCTTCATGTTCAAGCACATCTACTCCCTCAGACACAGGCAGGACAAGAAGCAACGGATGGAAACTAATCAAGGAGAGAAGCAACCTAGAACTAAAGAGAAACTTCCTGACAGTTAGAACAATTAACCAGTGGAACAACTTGCTTCCAGAAGTGGTGAATGCTCCAACACTGGAAGCTTTTAAGAAGAGTCTGGACAGCCATTTGTCTGAAATGGTATAGGGTTTCCTGCCTGAGCAGGGGGTTGGACTAGATCAGGGCTTTTCAACCAGTGGTATGGGTACCACCTGTGGTACATTGGCACCTGGCAGGTGGTACGTGACCATCCTAGAAAAGTGATAGTGGGGGAGGGGAATGAGCTGAACCGGTGGCAGCACCGCACAAGCCTGAGCGAGAGATGGCTGGAGCTGCAGGGCTGTCAGGGCTCAGCGGAAGCACCAGGATCGGCGCTTCTTTGGGGCTGTCAGGGCTCAGTGGATGCGCCAGGCTCCAGCTGGAGCTCAGCACTGATCCTGGCACTTCTCCTGAGCCCAGAAGAACCCCCATCAGCTGGAATGTTGCAGCATCTCCAGGGTCTTGTGATTTACAATCAGATGCTTGGCAACTGATTCATATTTATGACGGTCGAAGTGTCCCAGGGTCATGTGAAGTGACCAAAACCTGCTGCAACCACCCAGCAGACAGGGGGAATAAAAACCAAACACCCCCCACCCCACTCCTGCTGCCAATCCTCAACAAAAATGCTCACAACAATGAAAACCTCTGACAGGAGTAAGAGCGTCGCCGGGCAGGCAGGCAGGTGTCTTGCTCAGCTGTGGCTTGGGGGGCATTTTTCTCAGTGCCATTGTAACTTCGAACAGTCATTAAGTGAACTGTTGTAAATCGAGGACTACCTGTACTTTATCACTTTTTTCCCTTTTTTTTTTTGGTCATCAAGTTTTTGACACCTTGGTAGGCGACTGGTGGTACTCGTATGTTGCCATATCCTAAAAGTGGTACCATGGGTGAACAGGTTGAAAAGCCCTTGGCATTTTGTCTACCTATCGAGTCCTTACCAAGGACCTGGGATAGGCAGACGTGGATGTTTGATGGTATTATAGATATCGTCGCAGGATGGAAGCAGTTCCTAGTAAGGCCACCTTTTGCAATTGACTAATGGCGAATTTGTCAATGCCAATGGTGTTCAAGTGGTGCTCCAGTTGTCTTGGGATTGCACCCAAGGTGCCTATTACTACTGGTACTACCCTTGCTTGCTTTTGCCACAGTCTTTCTATTTCTATTTGTACGTCTTTGTATTTTGTTATCTTCTCCAGTTCTTTCTCATCTATTCTGCTGTCTCCAGGCACTGCCACGTCCACTATGCAGGCTTTTTTGTCTTTCTTATCGACAATTGTTAAGTCCGGGGTGTTATGTTGCAGGTGCTTGTCTGTTTGAATTCTGAAGTCCCAGAGCAGTTTAATGTTATCATTTTCTATGACTTTCTCTATTTTATGATCCCACCAGTTTTTGCTTACAGGCAAATGATATTTCTTGCAGATCTTCCAATGCACCATTGTTGCTACTTTGTCATGCCGCTGCTTGTAGTCAGTCTGTGCGATCTTCTTGCAGCAGCTTACCAGGTGGTCCACTGTTTCTTCAGCTTCTTTGCATAGGCGGCATTTACTGTCTGTTGCTGTCTTCTCAATTTTGACTTTATATGCATTTGTCCTTAAGGCTTGGTCTTGTGCAGCCAGAATTAGTCCCTTGGTCTCTTTCTTCAATTTTCCTGCTCTTAGCCATTGCCAGGTCTTGTTATTATCTGCTTTCCCAGCTATTTTTTTAATGTACTGGCCATGTAGTGCTTTGTCTTCCCATGCCT
>NW_015386454.1:908696-956764 GCF_001527695.2 Protobothrops mucrosquamatus | reverse complement strand
TATTGTCCTTCAGATATTCTTCCAAAGCCATTTTTTCTTCTGCAACCATCTGATGTACTTGCAGCATTCCACGCCCACCTATTTGCCTTGGTAGATAAAGCCTGTCAATGTCACTTCGTGGATGAAGGGCATGATTCATTGTCATTATTTTTCTGGTCTTCCTATCCATTGCTTTTAGTTCTGCTTGAGTCCAGTCCACTATTCCAGCTGTGTATCTAATGACTGGAATTGCCCAGGTGTTGATTGTCTTTATGGTATTTCCTCCATTAAGTTTGGACTTTAAGATCTTCTTCACTCTCTTTATGTATTCACCTCTAATCTTTTTCTTGACTTCAGTGTGCTTGATGTTGTCAGCTTGAAGGATACCCAAGTATTTGTAGTAATGTTCCTCATCCAGACTCTTAACGTCATTTTTGTGGGGCATCTTGATTCCTTCAGTTTTCACTATTTTTCCTTGTTTGATAGTAAGTGTGGCACACTTGTCCAAGCCAAACTCCATTGCAATATCTTGGCTATATATACGGACAGTGTTGAGCAGCAATTCTATTTCAGATGATGTTTTTCCATACAGCTTCAGATCATCCATGTAAAGGAGGTGGGATAGTCTGGCAGATATTTTTGATGTTTGATAGCCATGTCCTGAGTTATTCAGTATTGTTGACAGAGGAAACAGTGCAATAACAAATAGTAATGGTGATAATGAATCTCCTTGAAATATACCTCTTGATGTTAACCTCTCCCAGTCTCTCACCAGTGACCTGAACTGTGTCTTCCATTGTGCCATTGATCTTTGCACAAATTTTCTGATGTTTCTACTGACTCGTTATATTATTATTATTATTATTATTATTATTATTATTATTATTATTATTATTTAAAGATTAAAACCAAAACTCCAAAATGAGATCAGAAAACAGTGGCAACTATTATTGTCCTTACAGGAATTGGTGCTATATTTTGCACCAATCAAAGCTCTTTAAGGACAGCCTCACGTGGTGCTAACTATTGCTGGGATGATACAAAAAGGACCCTGAAGAAAACAATGTTTTTAATAAGGCCAGTACAATTGGAGAAGTTGTATATAACAAGCCATCTGGCTTCTTTTCCTCAGTTTTGTTCCACTAAATTCTTGCTGAACTGGCATCTTTAACAACTGCTCTAGCATGCAAATATACACCATCATAAAAGGAAAATGTAGATGTAAACCACAATAGAAATTTCTCAATTATTACAAATTGTAATAGAATTAAGCATAAATACAGAAAATGGCCATTTCACATATTAATTTCATTTACTAGATAAGAGAGATAATGTGATCCATATCATCTTCAATTTGGCCCTAACATATATTAGCATAGAAAGAATAAATTGGCATAGCGAATGTTATACTTTACAAAGTCTGCTTAATATTTAGGAGAAATTAAATTCAATATTTTTATAATATACTGCAAAATGGCAGGAGAAAATAATATTACTGGAGGTCTACTTGTGCAATATTAGGCTTATCCATTGTTAGTACTATGTGATTATGCATACTTCTGCTATCTTTCAGCCCTAATCAGAAAAGGAATAATACACGATTTTATTCTATAACCATCCTAGTGCTGGATGGTTACAAATATTAATGAAAAGAATGGTGCATTTTCCCCATTAAACACACGCTACACGTACACTTATCCTTGCAGACTTAGTACTATCCAAACTTAGTAACTATCCAAACTTCAAAATATAAAGTCTATATTTAAGCCAAAGAAAGCTTTCAGGTTGACAACTAAGCCTATATCAAATATGCTAGTACCATTAATGATTAAAAAAATAAAAGTTCTAGCACATTTCTTGTTATTAAAATAATTGTGTATCCCTCAGAATAGGAACCTATGGTCCTCCAAACCGCAATTTCCATCCTTCCTTAACATAGCAGCACTGATGGATGCTTAGGATGAAAATCTGACATCTTTAGTTATTGCTATCAAGATGACATAGATTAACCCATATCATGATTTTAAGTGAGATATAATAATGCTGATCATAATGATATAAAGCAATTCTATAGCATGCTCAAAAAAGATAGCTGGATATTTTTCACTCTTACCTAGATTTATTCTCCTCGTAATGAGCGCTAGTCTTAATGTATCTTGCCAATTCGATCTGCATGTCACCAAACAGTGGAACTACTTGCAGCTGCTATATAAGAAAAAATATTCAAATCTTACAAATATTTCATTCTTCCATACTTTTTAAATAAGCTGCTTATACATCATTAAAAATATAAAATTAAAACAAAACAATCATAAAATCATGGATCCAAGTAAAGAGTGTTATTTAAAACAATATGCACAAAATAATACAATACAATGTAATTTTGATATAATAAGCTTTTCCAAAACCTGATAAATACAGTAATGCCAGTAAATGATACCCAGTATATCAACACCACCCAACTATTCTAATTAGAAAGCAGGGCAAAACATCCACAGGGCAAAATGCCTCCTGAACAGGTTCTGAATTATTATACCTTTCAAGCATAACAGGTAGGTATATAATCAGAGCTTGGAAAGCTGTCAATGTGTAACCACTCAAGTATCTTAAAAGTATTGTGCTGATTACTCAAAAAATTTAGCATTTTCTTTCTATACAAAACGTACTCTTATAAGCCTGTTATTTTGTTCCCATAGATTCAATCAGTTGCGTAAGAAACTAAGATGTTCATAAAAATACATTACTACTTATGTTAACAATTCTTCACAAACCTTAAAAAACTTGTCAATTTTTGTGAGATTTATCCTTTTTTTGGCATCTAATTTATAGATGTTACTGACACTGCCATCCATCAGGTATAAGCCAAAACCCATCACCTATAAAAAGAACATAGGAACATTGCTTGAAGATCAAGAATGCTTCTATTTATCTAAAGCATTTTACCTAGCTGTTTAGCTCAAAGAAGCTCTAAGACAGGGGTCTTCAAACTTGGCCCTTTTATGACTTGTGGACTTCAACTCCCAGAATTCCTCAGCCAGTGTGCCTGGCTGAGGAATTCTGGGAGTTGAAGTCCACAAGTCATAAAAGGGCCAAGTTTGAAGACCCCTGCTCTAAGAAGAGTTTACAAGAATCAGTAACAAGACAGTTGTTACACAGGAATTTACAATCCAAGAGATATGGCATAAAAAGATCAGAAGAAAGAGAAAAAAATGATTACACCTGAAATAATAAAAGTAGGCAGCTGGATTTCTTTCATATTTACAAAAATGCTAAAAATCAAAGATATTGTTCTCTGGTAAAAGGGCACAATATGCACTGGGATCAGCTAACCAATGTTAGCCTTTTATAATATGCAATTAAATATTGGATGATATATGCTTTAGAAACTTCTGTGTTAGCTTCTTTGCATAGTCTCTACTTGTTCAATTTTAAACACAACTATCACCACTGAGAACTAAATGCACTGGTATTTTCAAAACTTATTACGTTCATTTTGCTAAAAGTCAATGCAATTAATAAATGCTGAATCATTTTGTTCCACTAACCACTGAATCCAAAACATTTACTTTGCAACCCTTTTACTAGTTATGACCAAATTGCATGGATATATTCCTTCCATTCTGGTCTTTTCATCTGAGAAAGAAAAGAAAAGAAAAGAGAAAAAAAAAGAAAAGAAAATTGTCCTTTTTATGGAAGAGAGGATAAAAAGGTAGAAATATTTAAGCAGAATAATTATTCTGATGTACTAGCATTTGAAGTGAACTCTTTGCCAGCACCTCCCCCACACCATCTTACCCTGTTTTTATACAGTTTCCAGCAATATAACTTACTTTTAGAAGCATATGCTTCTCATTAGGTGTTAGATACATTTTGTTTTCATAATAATCGACACATAGATTCACAATATCAGCTAGTAGCTCCTCGTAACCAGGAATTACTTCCAGTTGCTGCTGTAAAGACTAGAATAAAGCAAAACATGTGATTTAATATTCTTAAATCATACTAAAACAATGAAAAAGAATAAATGAATAGCATTCAGTATTATTAAAATAATACCAGGTATATTTAGAAGTACTGAAACTATACTTTTATTAATTACACAGCAAAAAATGTAATTTTGTAAATGTAATGTAAACTTGAATAGTGCAAATTCATGGAATAAATTAATGGTTAATTTATATAATGTTAGTGTTTAAATGTAAAACATACTTGCGTAATCTTGTTGTGATTGGCAAGAAACATGGAAAGATTCTGGGATTCTTGGATAGATTGAGGATCAGCCATTTTACGCAAAAATTGGGCCGCCCTTTCAAGGTAAAAAGGAAAAATCAGTTAAATCTACAAAAATAATTCTAACTATACCATTTTATGATTTCCCGGACTCTTAGCAAATTGTTTACATTTATAAATGTTATTTCACAACCAGTTATGTAAATTATGATACAGAGGTTATATCTTTAATAATCAGTAAAAAGGAAAAATTCATAGTACCTGTAACTATGTATTCTCTTATATTCCTAGCCTACAATCCTTGGATTTTCTAGAGTTTCCATATAAATTCTGTGTCCTGCCATATACAACACTTTTTAATCAGCCAAGGTTAGCATCTGCTCAGATTCAGTAAATCAGTAAAAAGCAGAAAAGCTAATCACAATGTAAAAGTAAAACCATGGTATTACAATAGTTTTATTATATTATAAAATATTATAGTTTTAAATCCCAGTAAAAAGGATTAAAGGCATTTTAATTAAAACAAGTATTCAATTCAGCAACCAAACCTATTTACTTTGCTTTTCACTGAAAAGGTGAAACTTCTTCCTTGGTAGTTGCTAATGCTGAGAAATAGACACTGAAAATACCTCATCTAAGAGACTCATTAGAATTAGTAAATTAATCCTTAAAAATTACTGCTGTATTTTTTTTAAAGAAAATTTCTAATTTTGGGTCTCTCTTTGTGCTGACTAGCTAAACAAAGAATAGCCACATTGCCTGAAATCAATAGTCTTCCTTTTCTCTGCTTCTTCTTCTTCATATAAGTCCCTATTTAGATATTTCTTGTTATTAACCCATCTTTGGTAAGAATAAAAATGGATTTAAAAACATGTAACCAAAATAGACTGAAATGCAAGATATTACACTTAAACTCTGAGAACTATAATCCTCCACCTACAACAGTTCATTTAGTGACCATTTGAAGTTACATCACTGAAAAAAGTGACTTATGACTGTTTTCCACACTTACAACCATTGCAACATCCCCATGGTCACAGGATCAAAATGTAGATGCTTGGCAACTGCTTCATATTTATAACGGTTGCAGTGTCCCGGGATCATGTGATTACCTTTTGTGATTATTTGATAAGCAGAGTCAATTGGGAAACCAGATTCACTTAACAACTGTGTTATTAAATTAACAACTGCAGCAAGTCATTTAACATCTGTGGCAACAAAGGTCGTAAAATGGGGCAAAATTTATTTAACAACTGTCTCACTTAGCAACAAATTTTGGGCTCAATTGTGATAGTAAGTCAAGGACTACCTATATATTGAACTTATACCAGTATAGAAGAAAAGTAGTAGTAAAATAGTACTTTCAACAACAGATTAAAAAGTCCTATGTGGGATAAGCCTGATATACTTAAGGCTTCAAAGACACTACCATTACGCTTAAAGGAATGGAAATCCAAACTCCCATCTTTTAAGAACATATCAGATAATGAAGTGAAAACAGAAGTATGTCATTTTCAATTGTCAGCTGAGAGCTAATTAAAAAAAAAACCTTCAGGTATTTTTCATTTCCCAAACCACAAAGGCAACAGCAGATTGTGAATGCGAGAGTAAACAATCAGATACTACGGGACAATAGGATTCCTACAAAGAAATCCTGCATGTAATGTATTTGTCAAAGAAAGAATGAATGAATACCAGGTTAATGAGCCCATTAATCATAACTAACATCATAATCAACCAGCTGGCTCATTTCTGCCAGGCAAATTTTGACAAGTGTAATCTCAGAAGAGATGGTTTCTGCAGCTTGTAAAAACTCAGAAACAAGTCCTAATGTATTCAATGAATATCTGTGCATTTCACTATAGTAAAAGATGCAGACCTTGTACATATCATACATGCCCTTCTTGTGTGGGCAGAAAAAAATTATCTTCAGTGAACTGAAAACATGATGAATTCAGTGGTTGGTTTTGCTGAAGGGTATTGTTGGAAAAACCTTCCCACAAATCATAAGTGACAGCCTTCTGCCATCATGACAGATTTATAGTATTCAGGGTTTAGTGTAAGAAAAGGGATAGATGGAAAGCCAAACATTTATCTACATGATCCAGAGGTAACAATTCCATTAGAACTGTTACAGCCATGTACAAGAAATAATGGACATGGAAAAGATAACTTATACTTTAAAATCACAAAATAAGTCTGAGGACAAGAAAAAAGATTTAACCAAATGGATTACGGAGCTACCAGGAGAACTACGAGAACTTAAGAGACAAAAAATGATGAGAAATTAAGAGAAAGAAAGGAAAAAAATTTCAATGAATATGAAGAGGCAAAACTTTCCTATAAAACCATCTCACCTGATTTGTCTTTTGTACCTACAACAACATCCACAAGACTATGGGAAGACTCTGATTCAGAGAAACATATTGATCAGGAAAGATGTCTGGCAAAATAAAAAGGCTAAAGTGAGAATCAAGAAATTAGATGATGGGATCTATCATAGAGAATATTTGAAAATTAAACATCTGTTTGAATATGGTTAAAAAAATAGAAAGATTTTGGATATAAATGAATTTTAGTTTAAGAGGGATGAGTCCCTCAAGTAATATAGCATTTTTTCTTTCTTTTTTCCTTTGTGTTTTATTTTTTGATATGAGAAATATAAAAATGTTGGAATGGTTTATATAAAGGAAATGTTTTAGATACTTAAGTGAAATTGATTTTGAAAAAACTTCGAATGGATAAAAATGCTTTGATTAGATCTAAAAGATTAGACAATTGGATTTATTTAAATGGAACACTTAAAAATTAAACATATGCTTGAATATGGTTAAAAAGAAGAGAAAAATTCTGGATATAAATGTACATTAGTCTAAGAGGGATATGTATGTTAAGTAGTATACTATCTTCTTATTTCTTTTTCTTTTCTTTTTTTTCTTTTTTTAAGATAAGAGAAATTTAAAAGTGTTGGGATGACCTGTATGAGGAAAAAGACTTAAATACTTAAGTATAATGAAAATCTTAACAGTAAGAATGTTTTGAATATTGTGGGGAAAACAAATTGAAATAAGAATTTTAAACAGGATCTATGATAAGGCAATCAAGATAATCAGTTAGAAAAGAAGTTTTATATCAATGTGGTTATTATTTGCAGAAATATTAGAAAAATGTCTATATTTAATTGTTATTTATCCAAATAATAAGAATTGTGTTAATTCAAAGATGGCAAAAGAGAACATCAAGCAAAGCTATTATGTGGACTATAGAATTATAGAAATTAATTGTTGTTTTTTTAAATATAAACCCAGACAACATGATGTTTACCAAATATTAAGATGATTATGTAAAAAAAATAATAAAACATATTTTTAAAAAAGAAAACAAAATCACTACTAAAAGCCAACATGGGTTTGTCAAAAACGATCATGCCAGACAAACCTTATTGCATTCTTTGACCAAGTGACAAAATTAGTGGATCAGAGGAATGCTATGGATATAATTTACTTGGACTTCAGTAACGCATTTAATAAAGTAGATCACAACCTACTACTCAATAAGATAGAAAAATGTGGGTTAGACAGCATCACCACCAGATGGATTCGTAGTTGGCTGACCAGCCGTACTCAGCGTGTGGTCCTCAATGGAACTGCATCTACATGGAGGGAAGTGTATAGTGGGATGCCCCAGGGCTCTGTTCTAGGCCCAGTACTCTTCAACATCTTCATCAAGGATTTGGACGAGAGGATAGATGGGGAACTCATCAAATTTGTGGATGACACCAAGCTGGCAGGAATAGCCAACACTCCAGAAGACAGGCTTAAGATACAGGAGGACCTGGACAGTCTTGAACACTGGGCGCTATCTAACAAAATGAAATTCAATGGTGAAAAAAGTAAGGTTCTACATTTAGGCAAGAAAAACCAAAGGGGGTACCGTGCTCAATAGTAGTAACTGTGAGGGGGATCTCGGAGTCCTAGTGGACAATCACTTAAATATGAGTCAGCAGTGTGCTGCAGCTGCCAAAAAAGCCAACACAGTGCTGGGCTGCATTAACAGAGGTATAAAATCAAGATCACGTGAAGTATTAATATCACTTTACAATGCCTTGGTAAGGCCACAGTTGGAATACTGCATCCAGTTTTGGTCACCACGATGTAAAAAAGATGCTGAGACTCTATAAAGAGTACAAAGAAGAGCAACAAAGATGATTAGGGGACTGGAGGCTAAAACATAGAAGGAACGGTTGCTGGAATTGGGTATGCCTAGTTTAATGAAGAGAAGGAGGAGGGGGGACATGATAGCAATGTTCCAATATCTCAGGGGCTGCCACAAAGAAGAGGGAGTCAAGCTATTCTCCAAAGTGCCTGAAGGCAGGACAAGAAGCAATGGATGGAAACTAATCAAGGAGAGAAGCAACCTGGAACTAAGGAGAAACTTCCTGACAGTTAGAACAATTAACCAATGGAACAACCTGCCTCCAGAAGCGGTGAATGCTCCAACACTGGAAGTTTTTAAGAAGAGATTGGACAGCCATTTGTCCGAAATGGTGTAGGGTTTCCTGCCTGAGCAGAGGGTTGGACGCGATAACCTCCAAGGTCCCTTCCAACTTTTTTTTTATTATTATTATTATTATTATTATTATTATTATTATTATTATTATTATTATTATTATTATTATTATTATTATTATTATTATTATTATTATTATTATGTCTTTAACAAAGGTTTAGCTTCATTAATATTTCAGTTTGAACCAAACTATGAAGTTCTTTTGCACAGGTGAGATATATAAAATGAAACAATTGTACCAAAGTTCTATGTATATCTTTTCAACAGGAACAATGGCATATGACTAAAGTAAACTATTGCCACCTTGTGGTCCAACTGTCCAGTGTACTTTTATCCTAGTGTTTTTTCCCCTAAAGGGAGAATACCGCAAAGTGAGTCCATTTTAAATATGTACTATGGTTCACTGGTATCTGGCTCCATTTAAATAAAACAAAATATACTGCAATGATTTGTATTATTGTTAAGAGATAGCAAGCGGCTGAAGCAGATTTTCATCATATGTTTTGGTCAAATATACTATTCATTCATTCATTTAAATTTTATGCCACCCATCTCCCCTGTAAGATGATTCTGGTGGCATATCCATTATCCTGGATTGATGCTTATGGAATATTTAGTAAAAGACCTGCTACCAGTTACCGGGAAATTCTAGTTATTGATGTGCTATTTAGAAAACATATTTAGATTTCCAACATATATTCATTCTACCAATATTAGCAAAGTAAACATTGTAAAACACAGAAGAGCACAGAATTTATGAAAACATGAGAAAACATGACAATCAGACTCACCTGACTTTGCTGGCGTTTTGCAAAGCCTTAAAGGCCTGTTTTGCTATTGAACCTGGAGCCCTGATTGTATGGGTGTGCCTGTTTCTGGGTTGTATTAATTGAGATGATCATTAAGTTATTGTAAGTTGTTTGCCGAGCTGCTATTTATGTTTTTCATACATTTATAAGTTGTTTTTCTGTTTTTGTTAGCTTGCCAAAGTCAGGTATTTGAGATGGGCCATATACATTTAATAAATAAAGTACAATTGCTTGCAAAAATTAACTTATTTTATTAGAAGTCAGCAGGACCCAACGCTAAGCTTAGAAAAAAATGACTGTTTATAAAGTTTGTAACTGGTTAATACTAGGATGAAACCAATTTTCTTATTTTTTTAGCATTATATTTCTTATTGTACTTCTGTTATTTTTTTTAAAAAAACCTCTCACCGCTTGTAGGCTGAATGGTCATTCTTCACACTGCATTTCATATTTTTCAGCTCATCTAAAACAGCAAACATGTTGATAAATTTTCCAAGAGTGATCAAATAAGCTTCAGATACAAAGTCCTTCCTCCTTTCTGCATGACACAAACGTTTCACCTCTCCACAGAATCTTTCAATGGCATTTCTCTGTGGATAAAAATAAATCCATATTTAAAAAACAACAACACAAAGGGCAAGCTATTCCCCTCTTAATTGCAAGTACAATAGGATGCCAATAGAACCAGACTATATACACAAATTCTCCTTCATGGATTACTGTCTTGTCATGGCGAAGGGGCTTGCGTAACTCAATGAAGCTATGAGCTTATGCCATACAGGGCCACCCAAGACAGACAAGTCATAGCAGAGAGTTCTGACAAAATGTGATCCACTGGAAAAGGAAATGGCAACCCATTCCAGTATCTTTGCCATGAAAATCCCATGAACAGTACCAAAAGGCAAAAAGATATGACGCTGGAAGATGAGCCCCTCAGGTTGGAAGATGTCCAATATGCTACTGGGGAAGAGCAAAGGGCTAGTACTAGTAGCGCCGGAGTGAAGCGACTGGGCCAAAGCCGAAAGGACGCTCAGCTGTGGATGCATCTGGTGATGAAAGGAAAGTCCGATGCTGTAAAGATCTTTTCTCCATAGGAACCTGGAATGTAAGATCCATGAATCAAGGCAAACTGGACGTGGTCAAACAAGAGATGACAAGACTGAACATCAACATCTTAGGAATCAAAATGGACAGGAATGGGTGAATTTAATTCAGAGGACCATCAGGTATACTACTAAGGGCAAGAATCCCTCAGAAGAAATGGAGTAGCCTTCATAGTCAATAAAAGAGTAGGAAAAGCAATGCTGGGATACAATTCCCAAAATGACAGGATGATCTCAGTGCGAATCCAAGGCAAACCATTCAATATCACAGTAGTCCAAGTCTATGCCCCAACCACTGGTGCTGAAGAGGATGAAATTGACCGGTTCTATGAAGCCCTACAGCACCTTATATCAACACCAAAAAATAATGCCCTTATCATCATGGGGGATTGGAATGCTAAAGTAGGAAGCCGAAAGATAACTGGAATAACAGGCAAGTTTGGCCTTGGAGTACAAAATGAAGCAGGGCACAGGCTGATAGAATTTTGTCAAGAGAATACGATGGTCATAGCAAACACTCTTTTACAACAACCCAAGAGACGGCTCTACACATGGACATCACCAGACGGTCAACACAGAAATCAGATTGACCATGTACTCTGCAGCCAAAGATGGAGAAGCTCTATACAGTCAGTAAAAACAAGACCAGGAGTTGACTGTGGCTCAGATCATGAGCTTCTCGTTGCAAAATTTAGGCTTAAATTGAAGAAAGGAGGGAAAAATACTAGGCCACTCAGGTATGAACTAAATCATATCCCTGATGAATATACAGTAGAGGTGACAAATAGATTTAAGGAATTAGATCTGATAGACAGAGTGCCTGAAGAAATATGGATGGAGGTTCGCAACATTGTACAAGAGGTAGCAACTAAAACCATCCCAAAGAAAAAGAAATGCAAGAAAGCAAAATGGCTGTCTGAGGAAGCTTTGCAAATAGCTGAGGAAAGAAGGGAAGCCAAAGGCAAGGGAGAAAGAAAAAGATACACCCAATTGAATGCAGAATTCCAGAGAATAACTAGAAGAGATAAGAATGCCCGCTTAAATGAACAGTGCAAAGAAATAGAAGAAAACAATAGAATAGAGAGAACCAAATATCTCTTCAAGAAAATTGGAGATATGAAGGGAACGTTTCATGCAAAGATGGGCATGATAAAGGACCAAAATGGCAGGGACCTAACAGAGGCAGAAGAGATTAAGAAGAGGTGGCAAAATTACATAGAAGAACTATACAAGAACGAGCTTAGCATCCCTGATAACCACGATGGGATGGTCACTGACCTCGAGCCAGACATCCTAGAACAAACATGTCAAACACAAGGCCCGGGGGCCGGAGGCAGCCCGCAAAGTGGTTTCATGTGGCCACGAAGCCATTCTGGAAACAGTGAGGAAACGGCCCCCTCTGCCTTGGCCCTGGCCCAGGCCAGCTGGGAGCCAATGTACAATTTTGTGGTGGCCATCTATGCTGAAACGCATTGTCTTAGCTCCACAAGGCCGTCTGGAAACAATGAGGAACTAGCCCCTGCCGCGTCGGCCCTGCCTCTGGGTGCATGCTGGGGAGGTGTCACCCTTAGTGAGGAATGAAGAAATGCACCATCGCCTGGAAGTGGCCAGCAAATGGCCCTCGTCTACTTCACATATGTGGCTTGATGGGCTCCAGGGGAGGGGTTTCGGCAGGCAGTGGGGTGCTCTCCTCACAGTGCCGAGACGCTGAGCCAGGCAGCGCGAATCCAAAAAGAAGTGCGATGCCGCCCAGCCCCCAGCCTGCCTGGTTTCGGCAAGCAGCCGGGTGGCGCGAATCTGATGAGAAATGCAATGTTGCTTAGCCTCTAGCCTGCCCAGTTTCAGCAGGCAGCAAGGTGCAAAGCTGACGAGCTTCACCCCGCCCAGCTCAACCTCTCAGCGCTGTGAAGAGAGTGCTCTGCTGCCTGCCGAAACCAGACATGCAGGGGGCTGGGCGGCATCGCGCTTCTTTTTGGATTTGCGCCACCCGGATCAGCCTCTTGGCTCTGTGAGGAAAGTGCCCCGCTGCCTGTTGAAACCAGGCAGGCTGAGGGCTGGGCGGCCCCATGCTTGTTTTGGGATTTGCACCGCCCAGCTCAGCCTCTTGGCGCTATGAGAACGCCCCGTTGCCTGTTGAGACCGGGCAGGCTGGGGGCTGGGTGGCATTGCGCAGGTAACATTGACTCATGGCATCCCCTCCCCCAGAGCTCACTAAGCCAGATATGTGAAGTAGGTGAGGGCCATGTGCTGGCCACTTCCAGGAGATGGTGCATTTCTTCATTCCTCACAAAGGGTGACACCTCCCCAGCTGCGTTTCTTGCCTGTTTTTCTCCCTCCTTCATCTCAAATATTTTCCCACCACTCTGTACTTAGGAAAGAAGGAAAGAAGGAGAGGGAGGGTCTGAGGGAAGTCCTGCCTTAGTCCTGCCCTGCTGCCCTTTCACCATCTCCTTGCCCCCTCCTGGCCTATCCTGGGGGTCTCCCATCCTATTGCTAAGGAAGCTTTGGATACACAGCCAGGTCTCCTCCCATGGAGAGGGAATAGGCCTCCCTCTGACTTTGCCCTAGTACCCATCATGAGCAACCTGGGTAAGGAGAGCAAGCACAGAGCAGCAGCCTTGAGGAGGTAAGTGCAGCT
Organism: Protobothrops mucrosquamatus; assembly: GCF_001527695.2. Lineage (NCBI taxonomy): Eukaryota > Metazoa > Chordata > Lepidosauria > Squamata > Viperidae > Protobothrops > Protobothrops mucrosquamatus. Next base: position 943,436 of record NW_015386454.1, on the reverse strand, counting down.
GGGCGCCCCCTTGGGAAAGTGGGGCTGGGCTTGGTGCCGCGGGTCCTCGAGGGCCAGGCTGGGCGTTTGATCTCTGCTGACCAGGGCTCCGGGCATCCCGCACCATCATCCAGCCCCCCCGCATGGCCTGAGAGGAACAGTGAGGCTCCTCCAGTGGACCATGCCTTGGCACTTGCCCTGGTCCCACCCTCTTCTGCCAGAGACCCTCAGATCTGTCATACTCTTGCCCAAGCCCCCACAGGCACCCTTGACGTAAACAATGTAGAGCTGGCCGTGCCCACCCAGTAGGCCACATCCACTCCATCCACGCCCACCCAGTAGACCGCACCCACCCTGGTCACATCCACCCGCCTGCTCAAGGGCAATTGCAATGCTGATGTGGCCCTCAATAAAATTGAGTTTGACACCCCTGTCCTAGAATGTGAAGTGAAATGGGCCTTAGGAAATCTGAGCAACAACAAAGCTAGTGGAGGTGACAGTATTCCAGCTGAGCTATTCAAAATCTTAAAAGACAAGGCAGTAAAAGTGCTACACTCAATTTGCCAGCAAATTTGGAAAACTCAACAATGGCCACAGGATTGGAAAAGGTCAGTTTACATTCCAATTCCAAAGAAAGGCAATGCCAAAGAATGTTCAAACTATCACACCATTGCACTCATTTCACATGCAAGTAAAGTTATGCTTCAAATCCTACAAGCTAGACTCCAGCAGTATGTGGATCGAGAACTTCCAGAAGTACAGGCAGGATTTTGAAGAGGCAGAGGAACTAGAGATCAAATTGCCAACATACGCTGGATCATGGAGAAAGCTAGGGAGTTCCAGAAAAACATCTACTGCTTCATTGACTATGCTAAAGCCTTTGATTGTGTGGATCACAACAAATTGTGGCAAGTTCTTAAAGAGATGGGAATACCAGACCATCTTATTTGTCTCTTGAGAAACCTATATGCAGGTCAAGAAGCAACAGTGAGAACTGGACACGGAACCACTGATTGGTTCAAAATTGGGAAAGGAGTACGGCAAGGCTGTATTCTGTCGCCCTGCCTATTTAACTTATATGCAGAGCACATCATGAGAAAGGCAGATGAATCAAAAGTTGGAATTAAGATTGCCGGGAGAAATATCAACAACCTAAGATATGCAGATGATACCACTCTAATGGTAGAAAGTGAAGAGGAACTAAAAAGCCTCTTGATACGGGTGAAGAAGGAGAGTGCAAAAGTTGGCTTGAAACTCAACATTAAGAAAACCAAGATCATGGCATCCGGCCCTCTCAATTCCTGGCAAATAGATGGGAATGGAGGTAGTAACAGATTTTATCTTCCTAGGCTCCAAGATCACCACAGATGGGGACTGCAGCCAAGAAATTAAAAGATGCTTGCTCCTGGGGAGGAAAGCTATGGCAAATCTAGACAGCATACTAAAAAGCAGAGACATCACCCTGCCAACAAAAGTATGTATAGTCAAGGCCATGGTTTTCCCACTTGCAATGTATGGCTGTGAAAGTTGCACCATAAGAAAAGCTGAGCGCAAAAGAATTGAGGCCTTTGAACTATGTTGCTGGAGAAGAGTCCTGCGAGTCCCCTGGACTGCAAGGTGATCAAACCGGCCTGTCCTAGAGGAGATCAACCCTGACTGCTCTTTAGAAGGCCAGATCCTGAAGTTGAAACTCAAGTACTTTGGCCACCTAATGAGAAGGAAGGACTCACTGGAGAAGAGCCTAATGCTGGGAAAGATTGAGAGCAATAGAAGAATGGGACGACAGAGAATGAGGTGGCTGGATGGAGTCACTGAAGCAGTAGGCGTGAGCTTAAATGGACTCCAGAAGATGGTAGAGGACAGGAAGGCCTGGAGGAACGTTGTCCATGGGGTCGCGATGGGTCAGACACGACATCGCAACTAACAACATATACACAAATTGCACTGATCAGATTTTTCCAGACACATACAAACACTTAAAGTACTCTTTGTGAGACTTCTTTACTTAGAACAATATAAAGCATCATCTTCTTCAACAGATAATGGCAGGGACAATACCAGAACTGGAGCATCAAAAAGGGCGGGGGAGGGGGTGGATGGAAAGAGAGAAGAGTAATTAATACTCTTTAATTAATAACTATTTACCTGAAAATACATAAAATTCATCAGCTTGGTAACCTCTGGTTCAAGTACTTCCACAGTTTTTTCATAAATTTCCACTCTGTTGGGCTGCTCATTACATTTTACCTGAATAGGAAAAGAAGTTAAAAGAATTTTTTTCCCAACTTTAAATCATGTTTTGCCATATGACTTCATTTTTTAAAAGGCACCTTTTAATTCTTTTTATTGGTAATAACAGTTTTCACGAATATTTGATTTCATAATTATTTTACCTGAGTGCTGGTTTTTAAAATTAATGAATTATACAAATAAAAACATACTGGGCATAATTGGAGTATATATCTTCCAATCCCAAGGATCTTATAGAAATCTTAGGAACTGACTAATTACTTTGTTGGAAATAAGAGAAAGCAGTATTGATCTCAATGAATTTATTCCTTTTCTCAAGAATAATACTTTTCTGTAACTCTTGCAACTGTCAGCATAGTAGTACAGATTTCATCAAATGCAACAATGTACAAGTTATGTTTTACTTTTTAATGGAAGTTGAAGAGTTTTTCAAAAAATGTTTTAGTCCTACACAATATAGGAGCAATGTTGGAGCAGTTGGTCTTTTATGATTCTTATAACAAACAAAAAATGCCATTGTCAATATGTTAGGCTGTATATTTTTTCCTCTCATTACTAGGTTATAATAATATAAAACTAGTTGGAGGAAAAGAGAAATTCACAAATATGACCATTTCCAATAATAAAAGGAATCAGTCATTCTGATTCAAGTAAAGAGCCTCAAATGAACTTGTCTAGGACTACAGCAGGACTACAGGTGTTCTGCAATATCTCCTATGCCAGGATATGCAAAATTTAAAAGAAATGTTATCCCCAAATGATGAAGAAACAAATATATTTGCTGTTCTATGCAGGGCTGCAAATAGACCTAAGTGTTTAGTCTGTTGGATTGGCAAACTGAAGGGAATAAATTGTTTTCTGCTCACTGGGGCTGAAAAGGTAAGATCCAACTATCTATAATGTATGCTCAGAAGTACAGCTTCCCAAATCATTTCTTCCCCCATATCAAAGAATCTCTTAAACTGTGAAAAAGAATTGTCAACTGAAGATTTAAAACTAGGGTAAAACACTAAATTTTAAAAGAAGCTTATGTATACAGCTGCTACTCCAGTGTTAATTCTGTTTCTTGGCTAAAAGCCTGTGGATAGAAATAATGTATAGGTGAGTAAGAAAAACTCCACCAAATGTCAACATCTATCTGATCTTGGCTGACTTTGAAGACCTAAACAGGAAAGGACTGAATTACTTCTTCTTCTTCTTCTTGTGCCATATCCGTTATTGGACGATGGTGATCATGTTGGCGATCCTGTTTTTATCAGCAGCCGCACGAAAAAGTGCTGCTGAGTTATGTCCAAACCAATCCCTTAGATTTTGAAGCCACGATGTTCTTCTTCTGCCTTCACCTTGTTTGCCTTCAATCTTTCTCTGGAGGATTAAATGGAGTATGTCGTATTTTTCTGGGTGTCACATCACATGTCCGAAATATTCTAATTTTTGTTTTTTAATTGTTTTGATGATTTCCCTTGGCTTTCCCAGGCGGCTTATCACCTCATTTCTGATCTTGTCAACCCAGCTTATACGTAACAGCCGCCTGTAAATCCACATTTCAAATACTTCTAGTCTCTTCAGGTGGCCTTCTGTCAAGAGACCAACTCTCTACTCCATAGAGCAGGATAGAAAAAATATAGCATCTGACACGCCTGATTTTCAGTCTTAGGCTTATGTTGTGAATTACTACTGATTACTATTTGGATAGAAGGCAGGTAGGCAATTCCAGGGTTGTAGGCTAAACTGTAAGGTTTCCATGTGAAAACATTAGATTAATTACCCATTGTCCAACCCCACCCCATTGCCCCAGTCCATCCGGAGCTAATACACTGGCATGAAGTTGCTGTGAGAACTCCGAGCTGAAAAGGTGACAACACGTTGTTCTCTGGCACTGTGACCTTGGTAACAGGCAGGAGTTAGCCTGAAAGGAGTCAAACCAGATGGCCCTGAGGGTTCATTCTCCCTTCCCCAATTCCCATGCAGATACATCAAAGCAAAAGCAGAAACAAGATAAAAACATCTTCAATCTCCAAGCATCACTTCTCCCTCCCCTCAGAATGGCATGCTGCCCTTCTAAAAGTGGGGAAGATCCATCTGGAGAAGAGAAAATAAAAAAGAGGGAATAAGAAAATAGAGGTTACACATTTAATTAGGTTTATCCGGGTAGCAGTCATGGAAGTGTTTAAGTAGTTTAGAGGCTTTAACATGTTTCTTTTGTACCCATTCATTCTGAGCCCCAGGGAGATTTTTCCATGGCACTAAGTATTGAGTGACTTGCATGAGTTAAGGATTTCTTTGATTTCAAAGTGTTGTTCCCCTTCCAGCATGAGGGTTTGGGTACTAGAAGGGGTGCTGGCCTTAGGGGTGAAACCACCTCCAGTTTTAGTAGACCGCAGTGAAAAACAGAGTGGATTTTTCACAGCGACTTTGGCAAATCTAGTTCTACTATGACTGTTTTATGGGGAAAGGCCCTACATATTTTGGCCATAACTTTTTTGAGGGTTGCAAGAATTGTAGGAATCGTGTGGATAAGTATATGTGATCCTCAATGTGGAGCGGTTTAAGCTCTATTCTCTTTTTGTTGGTCTGGGCTTTGTAAGCTGTCCTAGCTGCCGCAAGGGCCTTACCTACAATTGGCCAGGTATTTATTAATTGATCTATCCATTCTTTTAAGCTGGGGATTGTTGGGTCTTTGGTTGGTAGCTCAGGCATTGGATTACATTCTTGTCCCATTGCCACTTGGAAAGGCGTGAAGCCCGTGCTGGTGTGTACAGCATTGTTGTAAGCTATTTCAGCAAGCGGCAGGAGGTTGGTCCAATCATCCTGTTGGTAGTTAATGAAGCAGCATAGGTACTGCTCCAAAACTGAGTTCATTCATTATGTCCCACCATTCGTTTGTGGATGGTGACTAGAACTAAGACTTTGGGCGGTTCCTAAGAGGTCCAAAAAAGCTCTCCAGAACTTTGATGTGAATTGGAGTCCTCTATCCGAAATGATACATTACGGCGCTCCATGCAGCTGGTAAATGTGATGCAGGAACATATTTGCCAACCTCTTGGCCATTGGAAACTTTTAACAGGGAATGAAATGTACCTGTTTTGAAAACAGGTCCATCATGACATAAATTACCATGCTCTCGGGAAGTTTCATAAAGTCCATGGAGATCTCTCTCCAGGGTGCTGACAGCTCAGCTACAGTTTGAAGCTGCCCTGGCATTTTCCCTTGCCTTCATTTTGTGGTTGCGCATATAGGGCAGCTAGAAACATATCTTTCAATATCTTTTTTGAGCAAAGGCCATCAGAACTGTCTCTTGAGTAGATGTAGGGTTTTCACAAATCCAAAGTGCCCTGCTAACTTTGAATCATGGCAGATTTGCATTGTTTTGAGCCTTTGGCTGGCAGGCACATATAACTTTCCACCTACCCAGGCCAGTCCATTTTGCATAGAACAGAGGTTTTTGTGACTGCTAAACCACTCATTCCCTTCCATGGCTTTTTTGAAAGCTGCTGCAACTGCATTGTCCACAAGTGGCTTTCATTTCTGCTGTGCCCTTGTGGTTACTTGGATGGCTAGCTGATGTGAAGGGAGGATAGGATAGGCTTGACTACCTCCTTGACTACCTACTGTATTGCGGCATCCTTGACAGGGCATCTGTAAGGAAGTTCCCCCCCCCAGTAAATAGCGTAAGATAAAATTGAACCATTGGAAGTACTGGGCCATTGTGCTTGTTTAGGGGATAACTTTCAAGGGGCTTTTAAAGCCTCCAGATTTTTGTGATCAGTCCAGACCAGGAATGGGATCTTACTCCCCTCTAGAACATTTCTCCAGGAGAAGAGGGCCCACCTGACTGCATAAGACTCCTACTCCCGCAGCACCCAGTATTGTTGAGTTTTGGTTAGCTTCTCTGACGTGTAAACACATGGTTGTAATTGCCCCTACTCATTCTTTTGCAATAGCACGGCCCCCACCGTGACGTTGCTGGAATCGGCTTGGATGACAAAAGGTTTTTGGGGGTTTGAGTGCTTTAGCACCAGTTCGGTAGAAAAGAGTCTTTTGAGTTTTTTGAATGCTGTCTGACATTCCATATGCTATTTCAAAGGTTGGCTGGGTTTTGGGCTTCCGGTTTGTGATCGTGGCGCTGGCGGACCTGCGAGGTGATCGTTCCCTCCGCCGTCCAGTTTTCTCCCGCCGGGGGACCCTGAAAAGGATCGAAAGTGATGAGCATGAAGAGGAGCCCCGACTGATCGCGGAAGGGTGGCAGCCCTCCCGTTTGATCCAGGGCAGCTCTTTTAACTGATCGGGAAAAGATCGGCCATTCACGTGGCCCATCACTAATGCCGTTTCCAGCCAAGGCCAAAATTACTATCAAGCACTTCGAAAGCACCACGGAGAAACTGGGTGAGATCCTACCTTCTTTGTATCCCAAGTATTTTCCTGTAAAAAGCTTCTTGAAACTTCTTCCCCTTGCGAGGAGAGAGGGAAGAGAACGTCTTTTTCCCACCCTCTAAAACAGGGCTTTTCAACCTTTTCACCCATTGTACCACTTTTAGGATAAGGCAATATCCGAGTAACACCAATCGCCCAGCAAGGTGTCAAAAACTTGACCAAAAAAAAGAGAGGAAAAAAATGATAAAGTACAGGTAGTCCTTGACTTACAACAATTCGCTTAGTGACTGTTTGAAGTTACAACGGCACTGAAAAAAGCAAATTATGACCATTTTTCACATTTAATGCCGTTGCAGCATCCTCAGGGTCATGTGATTTACATTCGGATGCTTGGCAACTGATTCATACTTATGACGGTCAGTGTCCCAGGGTCATGTGATCACCTTTTGCAACTTTTTGACAAGCGAAGTCAATGGCCAGGGGGGCATGGCCAGCTCATCACTCAGGTTGCGGGGTGCCTGTGGGGGGTGTGGGCGGGGATGTGGGAGGGATCTGTGAGTCTCTGGTGGAGGGGGTGGGAGTCATGGGCACCTTCCTTTCCTCCCTCTCTCCCTCCCATTGTCCCTTCCTTCCTTCTTTCCTTCCTTTCTTCCTTCCCTCCCTCTTTGTCCCTTCCTCCTTCCCTTCCAATGTCCCTCCCTCCCTTCCTTCCTTTCCTTCCTCCTCTCTTTGTCCCTTCCTTCCCTCCCTCCCTCCCATTGTCCAGCGCTACGGGAGCCCAAAGGAGGCAATTGGAGTTTGGCCGCCGCCGCTGTTGCTAAGCCAGACGGCTGCGCGACGGTGGCGGCTGCGGTTCCTGCCCGCTGCTTCTCCTTGGCTGCTTCCTCTGAAAAGAAGCAGCGGTCACGCTCGGTGCAGCCGGGAGCCCAGCACAGCCGTTGTTCTTCCACAGGGGAAGGAGAGCGCAGGCAGCGGAGGAGCGCACGGGGACGCGGAAAGAGCTGTGGCTTCTGGACACCCTCTGGTGCGTTGCGCGCGGCCGCAGCCGGAGAAAAGCAGCGAGTGGGGAAGTGGCTCATTCATTGCTGCAGCCGCAGCCCGGAACCACGCGCACAGCTTTTACGGGCACGGCGGAGCCTCAGCACCAGGCTGGACCCCGGGAGGTTCCTCAGCGCCGAGGCAAAATTCAGTTCCAGCTGCAGCTGCAGCCCCTCCCTGGGTGCAAAGGGGCGATTTTCGGGCTCCAGCCCCATCGCTGCACTGACCTGCGAGTGAAAAAGGGCCTTGCTCTCCAGACGAGAGCCAAGCCTAACGACCAGAGGGCAGCCATGAGAGTGGCAGGAAGAGCGGGCGGGGCCTTGCCGGGGAGGGCCGCCCCATGCCCTCTAATGGTATTCGGAGCGACGACGCGCAACTGCCAATCCCACCCTGCTCAGCTTGCCCATTCTTATTCCCCCCTCCCAAAAGGCGGTGCCGTAAACTTTACAGCTTTCTGCAAGCGAGATGAGCAGGAGCACGAGATTGGCGTTTCTGAGCACATGCCAATTCGCGCACCTGCCCATTTCGCTCGCTTGCCGGCACCCACAATCTGCCCAGCTTCCCCTCTACCTGCTTTGCGCAGCTCCTCCTGCCCCCCCCGTGCCCGCTGTTAACCCTCCCGCCACCATGCAGGGTAAGGTTGGCGCCCCCGCCCAGATGCCCTCAGCTCCCCCAAGCATTTTTTTTACTCACCTGCTTTCAGCTGCACTCCCTTTCTCCTTTTGCTTCTCTGCCTTCGCCACGTGTTTGTGGGTAAAAAAGAAAAAAAGTTCCATGAGACTTTCTAACTTCTCGCAAGAAGTTAGAAAGTCTCATGGAACTTTTTTTTTGTCTCACAAACACATGAAGGCTGAGAAGGACAGGAGAAAGGGAATGCTGCTGAAAGCAGGTGAGTAAAAAAACATTTGGGGGAGGTGAGGGCATCTGGGTGGGGGCAGGGGGGACCCAGGCAATGCATCACGCAGCTCCAGCTTAATCTCCACTGAAGACTGCTTGAGGCTGCCTGCTACCCCCAAGGCCGCCACCAATCAGATGGAGCTGTGCGCTTTGATCCTGGGCTCTCAGTAGGACCCAGGCAACGTGCAGTCCCAGCTGACTTTGCCACAAGCCTGTGCAGTGCTGCTGCCACTTCACCTCATCCACTTTTACACTTTTTTTTAACATTTTTTTCAACCCATCCTGTGTATACCATCAGCCAGTGCTTGCGTACCACTGTTGGTACGCGTACCACTGGTTGAAAAGCCCTGTGTTAGAGTACTATGAAATTCATCTACGGAAACAGATAGCCTTAATATTTCTTGATGCACAGAAAGTGTTTGACAATGTTAACTGGCAATTTATGTTTCAACTACTAGCGGAAATGGATTTTGGAGAAAACTTTATAAATACAATTAAAACAATTTATTGTAAACAAACAGCCAAAATAATTGTAAATGGAGGTTTTACAGAAAACTTTAAGATTAAAAAAGGCACAAGACAGGGATGCCCACTATCTCCATTATTATTTATACTAACACTGGAAGTATTGAATAGAAACATTAGGCAAGATATAAAAATTAAAGGACTGGAAATAAAAGATGAAAAATACAAACTACAAGCATTTGCAGATGACTTGATTTTTATATTGGAAGATCCACTTGAAACAAGCACTGGACTTATGGAGAAAATAGAAAAATTTGGAGAAGTGGCAGGGTTGAAAATAAACAGAAAAAAGACGAAAGTGCTAACAAAAAATATAACAAAAAAAAACAAAAAAACCAACCAGCAAAAAAAACAACAAATCTTCAAACAGTTTAAAAAGTTAAATATTTGGGAATTTATCTAACAACAAGATGCGTAACAATAAAAGAAGATAATTACCTAAGATTGCTAAAACAAATAAAATTGGATCTGGAAAAGTGGAAAAACTTACAACTTTCAATGTTGGGGAGAATAGCAACAGTGAAAATGAATATTTTACCAAAAATACTCTTCCTATTTCAAACGATTCCTGTAAGACTGGGAAAAGTCTTTTTTGGTGAACTGAATACAATAATACTGAAATTTATCTGTAAAGGAAAAAAAGCTAGAATTAGACTGAAAATGCTACAAGAAGTGAAAGAAAGTGGAGGATTTCAACTGTCGGACTGGATACTATACTACCAAGCAACTATTTTAACATGGATTAAAGAATGGATAATGCTTAGAGACAAAAGACTATTATAGCTAGAGGCACATGACCTACAAATTGGTTGGCACGCTTTTCTGTGGTATGGGAGGAATAAAATACATAGATAATTTCAAAACCACTTTATAAGAAATGCACTTCTTTTAGAATGGGAAAAAATAAAAGCGAAAATTTACATCAAGATACCTGGATGGCTTTCAACAATGGAAGTTTTTGCGTGCCCAAATTTAACTAATTACGACAAGGTTGTGACCTATAAAGGTATCTTGGACAATGAAGGAAAATTGAAAGACAGACAAGAATTACAAGAACAAGGTATTGATCTATCATGGTGGCCATATTTGCAAATCCAAACGAGATATGAAAAAGATGTTAAAACAATGGGATTTTATAAAGAACAGACAGAATTTGACCAGGTATTGTTAAAAACAGATGAAAAGTTGATTAAGAAACTCTATAAATATCTGTTAAGCTTAAAAATGGAGGAAGAACAAGTAAAAAGAAACAATGATAATATGGCAAAGAACTTTGGATATAATATAGAATTAGAAAACTGGCAAAATGTTAAATTAACTAAAGCAGTGGCATATAAAGAAACCTTATATAAAATGTTTTACAGATGGCATACGACACCAGTGAGATTAGCAAAAATGTTTAAAAATACTTCAAACAAGTGTTGGAAATGTAAACAAAGACCAGGTATTTATAACCATATTTGGCGGACATGCCCTAAAGCAAAAAGATTTTGACTTAAAATATATTTATGATTGGAGAAAATGACTAAAAAACAAATAGACTTTAAGCCAGAATTATTTTTGTGAGGAATAATAGAAGCAAATTATGAGAAAGACTGTATATATTTAATTCTACACATACTAACTGCAGCAAGAATTATATTTGCCCAATATTGAAAAAATAAAAATTTACCAACTGAAGAAGAATTAAGAAAATTTTAGAGTGTGCAGAAATGGATAGATTAACATTAAAGATAAGAGAAAGAAGACTCAGTGTATTTTAGAACATGGGATTTTTATCAATGGCTAGAAAAACGAGTTAGAGAGAAAGGAATGTGATATGTAACTTTGAATACATATTAGCAAGACTATCGAGCGATTAATTAACATATTGTTTATGATAATTATTACTCATTTTTTTTCTTTATATACATGAATCCAGACATTATACTGTTTGTTAAATATTGAAAATATTATTTGTAAAAACCCTAACTCCAACCCTAACCCTAACCCAAATCACAACCCCAATCCCTACTCCTATAAAAACTAATTTTATATATATATAAAATCACACTACTCCTAGAAGCACGAAGCTGAAGACACCAGCCTGAAGATGACGAATGTGACTTCGTCGAAACGTCGTCAAGACACTTCTAATTCTACGCGGGAGAAAACCCGAAAAACTAAAGACCTATATATATATATATATATATATATATATAATTAGTTTTTATAAGAGTTATACATTTTTTAGATTGCTAACAAAGAATAAAGGGAGAATTGGAATAGCTATTTCGAGCTTCTTAGTTCTCTTCAGCCAAACATACCCTTCTGAGATTCGAACCTGGGCTGCTTGCATGTTAGGCAGGTGTGTTAACCTCTAGGCCACAGGCTCTTTCTCACTTTGTCAGCTGTATCAAGGAGGGAAGAGACAAGGGGAGGAGATTTACCTTGAGTGTTTTTTGATGTACCCTGTCAGCCCATATATGGGAGAAAGAAATCTTTTTTCTTTTCTTTTTCTTTTGCCTGTATCAGCTCAATCTAGAGCCATCCACAGGCAGCAGTCGCCAACTCAACAGTGTTGGCTGGGTTTTGGCTTGTCCCCCTTTTTTGTCTTTATCAAGTTGGTAATGGGGAGGGCTATCTGAGCAAAACAGGGGATGAATTGTCGGTAAAAGTTGGCAAATCCTAGGAAGCTTTGCAACTGTTTCCTGATGTGTGGAGGCACCCATTCTAACACTGTCAACAATTTTTCTGGGTCCATATCAACCCCCTCATGGGAAATGTGGTAGCCCATGTAATCAATCTTTACTTTGTGAAACTCACACTTAATTTGGCATATAGTCTGGTTGGGCGAAGCTTCTTTAAAATGGCCCTGACTAGTCTCACATGCTTGTTTCTGTGTAAATTAGAGTGTCATCAAGTTACATTAGAACCCCTTTGTATAAATGTTCATGGAGCACCTCATTTATCAGCTGCATGGACACTGCAGGTGCTCCTTACAAGCCAAAGGGGAGCACTTTAAATTGGAAGCAGCCTAGCGGGCAGTTAAAAGCAGTTTTCCATTCATCCCCTTCCCTGATCTTGACACAGTAATAAGCCTCCCGCAAGTCTAGTTTGGAGAAAATCCTCCCCTTGGCCAGGTGGGCCAACATGTCCTTCATGAGATAAGAGGGTACACATTCTCCATGCACACCACATTCAATCCTCTATATGTCCTTGTCTTGGAATAGGACGGGGGCAGCCACCCTAAGCCAAGCATGTTGAATAAACCTCGAGCTAAATTTTTGTCAATAAAAGCCCGTAATTCGTCTAGCTCCCTAGGGGTCATCGAGTAAAGCTTTGGCTTCAGTAACTTAACCCCTGGAACAATTTCAATGGCGCAGTCTGTGGGTCAGTGAGGGGGGAGCTCATCCGATCCACATTCACTGAATACATCTTTTAGGTTATGTTATTCTTTCGGTATGCCTGGCACTGGCTCCCGTCTTATGGTTGCCCTGATCTCTTGCCAGGGTTCCCTGGGGGAGGGGGGTTGGCATTCAGTACTATATGGGATTTTCCCTCTCGCCAGGAATTTCAAAAGCCCTTTCCTCCAATCCAAGGGTCCCCAACCTTGGCAACTTCAAGACCTGTGGACTTCAACTCCCAAAATTCTGGCTGGCTGGGGAATTCTGGGAGTTGAATTCCACAGGTCTTAAAGCTGCCACAGTTGGGGACCCCTGCTCCAATCCACCTGTGGGTTCCACTTCTTTAACCAGGCCAATCCTAGGATGAGGGGCCTCTCCATCCCAGATGCCACTATGAAGCTCAGAGTCTCTGAATGGGATCCCATTGTCATACCTAGGGGTATAATGGCAAAAGTGGCAAGGATGCCTCTTGTGACTGACCCATCCAGTTGCCAGAAGGCAATTGGGGTCTTTAATCTTCTCAGGCAGATTCCCAATTTCTCCACTAGGGCTGAGCTCACCAAACACCTGGTGCATTCCAAATATAGCAGAGCTGTTAGGGATGCATCCTGCCCAGTGCCAGGGAGGTGCAGGTCTATGCGCATAGTCACTGGAGCGATCGGCCCACTTACTAAGGGTCATCATCGCAGTCAGTGTCCGAGAACCCTTGGTCTTCCTCTGTTGGGGTCAGAGTTCCCTTCTTCTGTTTGGGTGAGGGGTTGAAATCCATGACCTCCTTCCTCTTCAGGGCCATTTCCTTCATGCGAGGTTGCGACTTGGCAGGTTTCCCATTTGGTGCATGCTCCTCCTTTGCCCTCCATTCGGCTGCTCAATGACCTTCCTTCCCGTATTTGAAGCACGTGGTGGAATGTTCTGGCTGAGGTTGGGGTCGTCTCCCTCTTCCTCTCTGGGGTGACCTTTTCCAAGTTTTACTGGAGTGGTACTTATTTTGGGCTTGGTTGATCTCAGCTTCCTCAGCTAGCACGCACCAGTCATGGAGATGTGCGGGAGGGCCCCCTCACAATGCAAGCATTGTATAGATCGTCGTTCAGGCCATCTTTAAAGCAGCTCACAAGGATGTCTTCCAGCCAGTTGAGACAGCAAGCCAGGAACTCTTCGGTGTATTGAGCAACTGGGCAACGCCCCTGCCGCACCATCTTTATGTGGTCTTGGGCTTTGCGATCGGCCAGGGGAGAATCTTCAAATCGTCATCTCAGAGCATTTGTGTTGTGAAGAGTCACCATCTACCTAGCCGTGGCCCCTTCCAATGCCAGGGTAATGACCCTGACTCTGGGCCCCTTGATGGGGATCTTGTGGCTGTACTCCTGCATATAAGTGAGGACATGGGCTAGGAAAAACCTGAGCTGCTGAGGGTCTCCATTGAACTTCACTCCAAGGGGGGGGGCGATTTTCGCTCCTGCTGGTGAGCCCCACCATCAACGACCCTAGGGGTGTTTGCTCCTCCAAAATCCCTTAAGGAGGCCCTGACATGACAGTTGTTATCCTTTCCAAGGCTTTGGCCGTGCCCACTGCAGCACTCCGGGGCAATGTTTTCCCTCCTCCTTTTGCTGATCATTCGTGTTGGCCATCATTCGGGCTACAGCTTCTCATGCCTTCAGGTTCTGGAAGGCTTCCATCAAGAAGTGCATTGCTTGCTTCATGAGGTCAGGTTTGCCTTCATGCCCCTTACCATCATCTAGTGTCTCCAACTCCTCTCTCCATCTATGCCCCCCAGCACTCGACTTCTGGTCGCTGCCTTGATTAGACATCATTTGTTCCCCATGGTAGGGTAGATGCCTCTCCAGGTTGACCACTTTGCAGATTTTGCCTAATGCAAGGTCCTGCCTCAGCTATCTCATCAGGAAAGCATGAGCATTATTTCAAAAGATCTTTTACTGAAAGAAAGTGATTGCACAGAGGTCAGACGGAATCTGAAGTTTCCGTGCGAAAACGTTAATTTCCCATTGTCCAACTCCACCCCATTGCCCCAGTCCATCTGGAGTCAATCCGCTGGTGTGAAGTGGTTGTGAGAACTGCGAGTCGAAAAGGTCATAACAAGTTGTTCTGGCGCCATAATCTTGGTAACAGAAGGCGGTAGCTGGAAAGGAGTCAAACCAGATGACCCTGAGGGATCATTCCCCTCTCTCCAATTCCCATGCGGATACATCAAAGCAAAAGCAGAAACAAGACAGAAACATCTTCAATCCCCAAGCAGCACTTCTCCCTCCCCTCAGAATGGCAGTGTTCCAATAGGGACCTGACATAAACTTAAAAAAAAAAAATCCCTAAAAGCGGCAATGGCAAACTACTTCCATATTGTTGTGGCCATGTGACCATGAAGTCATGAGGACACTTCATGAGGAGACTGAAAATGGAGAAATCTGAGGAGAGAATTCCACTTGACATTATTAAAATTCTTCGAATTTAAAAGAATGAGCATATGAATATGAAAAGTAGCAAAAGAAGAGATCATAAAACATTATTTTTCTCTCTCAGAATGGATTTACAAACAGTCAAAGAGAAATTAAATTGGGTTCTGATTTCAAACTTCAGCAAGGATGTTATTATTTGGATTTTGCATTCAGAAGATTGCAAGACAGTTATTACTTATCCCCTGAATCCAAGATTATTCCATATGGTCTGGGACTAGAGAAACCTATTAGAAACATGTATGATATATTTCTGGCCCCAAAGACAGTAAATGGCACTTCGGATCTGCTTCGTAAACAAAGAGATGTCTAGTTAGCTCAGGGGTAGTCAACCTTGGCTCTTTTAAAAGAGCCAAGGTTGACTACCCCTGAGTTAGCTGATATTCTCAACATCTGTACTACTGAGAAGGGGAGAAGTATAGGGAATCTTCTTTTATATTTGTTCAACGCATGTCTAGTTCAGTTCTTCCATCTAAACTTAGTGGTCTTAGCAATTATGTCTAAAAAGCCTGAAATGATTAATAGGGCACTGAAAGCATTTGTGTGTGGTAAATGTATTATTAAGCTATACAACAATACAGCCTATAAGCAAAAAGCTCAGAGACTGACCTATTTATAGAAGATTTCTTATGCAACTGCAAGATACTATTTGTCTATAAGTCTTTATGGGACATTATAATAATAATCGTAAGGTATTCTACCTGTGGGATAGCTCTTGAACAGCTTCTCCATGTGTATAACATAACAGCATATTCTTGACCTTCTTCCAACATTTCATTCTGTAATAAAACCAAAGCTAGTATGTAAGGTATAAAATACACAGAAATGATCAAAGCTAACAAACATGAAAAAATGAAATTTTGCATTATTTCTCTAAATTTTAAGCACATTAATAAGGAAATGTACTTGTTAATTAGGTCAGAAGCCCTAATCCTTCCACAAATATTATTTAAAATCAGACCTATTAAGATAATTATTACTCTTGCAAACAATATTGAGCATCTTGTCAAAAAATGAAAAGGGGTAGTTTGTTAGGATGCCAAACTGATATGTGCCTAAGGCACATTGTTACTTTGGAGCAAATTCACAGACTTGTCTAGATCCTACATTAAGAAGCTACTTTCCAGAAGATTATTTGTCCATCTGTATTCCTATTCTAAGCAAATAGATTGCAAAAGTCTCAGGCAAAAGTCTTTCATATCACTTGCTACCTGACATTCTTTTAAATTGGAGATTCCAAGGAGAGAACCTCGGGCTTCTGCACAAAACATGTATCATTGTCACAACTACCTCTGCCACTTTGGACAGAGCTTTTTTTCAGATTTTAGTTAAGGACCATTTTATATCCTAAACAAGAATTATACCTATACTGTACTGTCACAGTTCTCATAAGTAACTCAATCTAAGAAGTGAGAGGAAAACAAGAGGCAACAAGACTGCATTAGCTTATACAGTATATTCCTGAAATTTCTACACTGCTTCAATGATAAAGAGTTGGTTTTGTAAGCCAGAGGCTCTAATCCAATTTCCTCAAGAAATCCTCATTTCCTGTACAAGAACAATAGTGGTAGATATGTCCTATAGCAGGGGTAGGCAACCCAAAACACTCAAAGAGCCGCTTGGACCCGTTTCCCACCGAAAACAAAACACTGGGAGCCGCAAAACCCTTTTGATATCTAAAATGAAGATAACACTGCATATATTCTTTTTTACCTTTATTATAGGTACAGTGTCCTCTCCCTCTCCCTCCCTCTCTCTCTCTCCCCCCCTCTCTCTTCCTCTCTCCGATCTTCTGCTCACCTGGCAAGCTGGCTTCAAGCTGTTCTCCAACAAGCTGACACACATTCTTATTGGGCTAGCTCAGGGGTAGGCAACCTCGGCTCTTTTATGACTCATGAACTTCAACTCCCAGAATTCCTGAGTCAGCATAGCTGGGCTAGCTAGCTCTCTCCTGCCCTTCCTGCAGAGATGCAGCAAAGGGAGGAGCCCCGCCCAATAAACTTGTCAGCTCGTCGGAACAGGGTGAGGCTACTCTCTTTTTTACACACACACACACAAACACACACACACACACACACAGAGAGAGAGAGAGAGAGAGAGAGAGAGAGAGAGAGAGAGAGAGAGAGAGAGAGAGAGAGAGAGAGAGAGAGAGAGAGAGAGAGAGAGAGAAGCTCTTTCTCTGTCTCTCTCTGCAAATGGCAGAAGAGGCTGGGAGTCGCAGGGGAAGGCTCCGGAGCCGCATGTTGCCGACCTGTGTCCTATAGGGTCTCCTGATTTAGCAGGGGGTTGGACTAAAAGACTTCCAAGGCTCCTTCCAACTGTGCTATATTGTTACTGTATACGAAGATGAAGTACAGAAGTGAGAGACTATACAAAAAAGCTCTCAGAGATTAATGATCGACTCTTGTTGTCAAGTGGGCCTGCCTTCTGATCGAATGTGTTCCTGTAATCCTGCACATTGTCCTGGACACTTGGATTGACTTCTTGGACTCTGACTTAGTTTATTCTCTGTCTTTGTCTTTTCTTCTCTCTTTTAACCTGGCTGCATTTCCACCAACCATTTTTTTTCTTCTATTCAAGCATGTCTGGTTGTAAGAGACTGCCTGCAAAACTAATTGACTAGCAGAAGCTTTACATTTGCTTCCACTTTGCTACAGCTATGGGCTGAGTAATGAAACTAGTAAAACCAATGGTAGCCTTAGGATTACCAACAATAACTACAATAACTACCAACAATTCACTGGATATTACATTCCTATTTAAATGGCTAAAACGCTTAAACTGGCACTTCATGCCATTTCCTTTAAAGAACTCTGGAGTTGTTTCCTACAATGCTAAAAAATTTATTACGGTTCACATGAAAATACATAAAAATTCCTAGAACAAATGGCAATTGTGTATCATTGCTAAGAACAAGATATTTATGAAATAAATATTATCATCATATAGTTACAAATAATTTCTAAATACATGAAATATTTCTAGATGAAGCAAATGCACAAACTTAATTCCTTATTTCTTTCTACTATAATCAAGCTCCTTCAGAAGGAAATTCATTACGCTATAAAACATGTCAATTGTTGTTGCTGTAAAATCTAATAGAAAATATATTTACCATACTAGAATGAACAGTTGCTTGTTCAATATATCTTGCAATGCCTGTGACAAATGCATTCCTGTCTTCGAAATTGGTGTTGAAATTTGGCTGTATGGAATGAAAAATAATCCAAAACAATGAATAATCATGAAAAGAAATGATTCCACTATGTTAACCTAGAATACTTTTAAGTATTACATTTTCCAGCAAATATTTATTTTAACAAAATCATACCTGATAAAGCAATGATGATGGTGGGGGCTCAATGCATGGTTGTTGATCTGGCAGTGGCAATTCTTCCAAGAGATCTACATTGGACAAAGCATCCTCCAGAGTAACTTGGGCAGTCATTCTGATTCTATAAAAAAAGAAGGCAGGTATTTTCAAAATCATTATTGTGATGAATATGAAACTGGCACAGTCTAGGACTTGGAACGCAAATGAATAAAAATAGATTAATGAGAGTCCCTTTTAACAGAGAAAACTCAACCTGCCTTCAAACTCACTATTTAAAAATAGTTTCATCATATGTAGGACGTATTTAATACAATTATTCACTAATTAAAGGTGACAATCAACAGTTATATATCATGACTATTCCACTGAGGAAGAAATATCATAATGCATGCTGTCTGGCTTAAGGTGACTTAATATAGATTTCTAAAGCTGTAATAAGTAAATGTACCATGTCTCATATAAATACACTGTGGTTAAACTGTTACAAATTCAGTAAGCAAAAAGCAACCAAACCACATTATACTGTATATTAACAGTATAATAGTATAACAATTTGTGAACTACATCATACAACTGCATAGGATAAGTACAAATTTAAGCAATTTAATGATTACAGCGTTTTCTCAACTAACAGGTCAGTCAACTATCTAATCCTTAGGCTATTTCTATAATTTAAACCTAGAAAAATGCAATAGTTACCTAACAAATCAATAAGACAAGATTCTATTTTTTGCTCAATTTTTTATTTTATTCAAAAGATTAAAATACAAAATACAAAAGAAAAAATTTAACAGAAACAAGAGAAAAATATTAAAAACTGAATTAAAGACAAAAGCGCATATTATTCCCCCTAGTTGAATACTGACAAATCTATTACAACAATAACTTCTCCCCTTGCAAATCAGGTCCAAAATTTGCAATCCAACTGACCTGCCATATATTATCTATATTTTTCAAACCAAATACTTTCTTCTTCACATCTGGCAGCAACAAATCAGGTTCTAATTCATCAATTTGCAAATCAAGTCCAACTACTATTTCCTGCTTTTTTTTATCTTGAGTTTGCACAACTATAATTGACCTATCACATTTTTTGCTTACATTTTCAAATAAAACCTGTAAATTGGAGACCATACTTTTTTCAATTGACTCCCCCCAAAATTTATCTTCTTTTAGAGGCATGAGAAACATTCTGTTCTTTCTTCAATGACAAGAGAAGCAGATAAGTCATAACCCAACATCCACAGGGAAAGTTCTCCCCTCCCCCACCCCAGGGTTAAAGAAAGGGGAATTTTCCCATCAAAAATTAAGAGATAAATATCAAGGCTCTTTTTAAAAAAACTAGAAAGAGAAAAAATTGTATTGTAATCCTGTGTAAATGTAGATCTAATTGGATGACTTTCAGTGCCCAAAAAATATTTTTCACTGCAAATCTCCTTAAGGCTAAAGAGTATTTGGGAATTTAACAATAAACAGTGAAAGATCAGGAAAAAAAGTTGCAATTAAAACCCAGGCATGCTTAAGAAAAAAAATAAGCAGCTGCTGAAGAGAAAAGGTGGCAAGAGACCAGACATTCCAACTGAGAATTACAGCCATCAAGACCCCCTCCTGTCCATCGGTGCACAATCGTCTGAAGGTGTCTTGAATTTGTCATGGTTCCGGTAGATGAGATCAATTAAAAGAACTTCAAGGAAAGGAATTCTTCCTCAAAGAACATTTTTATTTAGCTACAAAATAACGGCACATACAAAGATGAACCCAAGACTAAATTCCCCTCCCCTTCGTTACAAAGTTATAAGTTGCAATTCCCACCCCAATTAGATGTCATAAATCACATTCACCAATTAGTAGAAAACGTGGGCACTCCTCCCAGCTCTTCAGCCCACTAAAATGCTATCAGTAATGACCTTGGTTCCCATACATGAAAATGTTTTGGCTAACTCAGAACTACACCCCCTCCCTCCTTCTTTCTAAATATGTGGCAACCAAAAACGAAGTGAAAATGGCTTCAGTTCAGGTTGTTGCAGTGTTGTCAGAATTCTTCCTACTAGCCTCTTCAAAAAATTGGAAGCAGAGCCACCAAATAACCAGTTCTGTTGCCAAAATCAGCTGTTCATCAGCAGGAAAAAAAGAATCAACTTGGGAAGGATCGGTAAGATTCTATTTAATTGGGAAAACAAACTGATGCTTTTAGTTGCTTTGACATTCCTTGCAGCCTTTAGAAAAAACACTGTAAATGTGTTCAAAATACAATTGTCCTTGAACTTTTTACACAGGTAAAATTGTATAAATAATAAATGTGATTAGAGATTACAATTGGGCTGGTCATTAAGTAAAGCAACTAAGTAAAATTGCAACTGTGCTTATGATCTTACTTCAACTTTTCTTTGCTTTGCAGACCTGCAAAAGTCATGAATGTTAGGATTGCCTGTACAGTATGTTATTTTTTCATCACTGTTGTAACTGCAAACCAGTTGCTAAACGAGATCTACCTGTATTTCCTGTAATTTGAAAAGTGGGAAAATGCAAAGTACAATTAATATATTCCCGTGAGAACTGAGAAACCAAAATCAATATGAATATTTATAAATACCTTCAGAATAAATGGTATTTTCAAATTATAACACCAGTTCAAACCTCTGCTATTCTTCAAGATATAAAAGAAACTATAACAGTGTATTCTATCAATGACTACTAACATAAGCAACATTCAGAAAACATGTTAACCTCAATATATGTAGAGCTAATTTGTGATTCAACCTAAACCTTGACTCAACTGTGATTAAAGTGGATCATTTAACTTGATTTTACCCAAGGTTTACTGTAGATTTATTTACTAAAACCTTGGCACATTAAATGATCTCAATCTACAAAATAGAGCTACTTTAACGAACTATTATTTCTCCTGATTTTTTTTAATACCCTGCTTCCTTCTTAGGATTGAATACAAACCCCAATCAAAAGGTTTTTCAAGCGAATTATTGTACAAGTTTTGTTAAAGACAAAGACAAATGAATAAACAAAAAGCAAAGGCACTAATTGACAACCAACACAAGTAGTTCCCTACAAATTGAGCACTTGTTTCCTGGATTCTCCAATATTGAATCTAAGGATATGCAAAACTCTTCATTCTAAAACATTTAAAGTGAAAAATATTATAAATAGTGTTTTAAATGTAAAACTGGTCATAGTGCACATTTTGGAAGATTTGACATTTTGTTTCGGACCTATTGTGAGTAGGTATGCGGGCCGTGGAGGCAAAATGCCTCCAAAATGCTGCAAAGAGTGCACGTCAAACTCAAAATAGAAGTTTCATACTTTTCAACTGGCTGTTTCATAAAATAAAAATCCAAAATGCAATATGTAAAATAAAAAGTTACACGCAGTGCTATGCTAGCTTAAGCTTAGCATAATCTTTAGCCACATGAATTTTATATAAAAAGGAGCATATGTTTGAGTTTTCTTTAAGAGATCAACATTTGCTGTTAAGTTCCCTATTTTTGGTATAAGGAAGCAAGAACCAGTATCTGACAAAAAAAAACACGCTAAAATACACAAATGCTTTAATTAAAAATAAGGTAGCATATTAACACATAGCTCAGTATTATTATTATTATTTTTTTAAATGAGTGGCCTTTTTATTATTATAAATTACACTGGCATCAGATAACAAAAACTGTCTCCTTAAAGATGAGACCTACATCAATTCAAAACTTGTTCATAGATGCACAAACAGTTGGGGAGGCAGAGGAAGTATGCAGGCTGAAGCTGGAGGAAGCTCACATGAAGTCTCAAGGGAGTTCCTCCTTAATTCAGATCAAGACTGTCCTCTGCCTCACTTGTCAGCCAAGCTATTTTGGAGACAGACTTATTGGTCTGCCAGGAGGACCACATTCAAAAACAGTGACAGGTCAACAGATTCAGTGGATGAACTGCAAGAAACTTTGAAGCATTCATTTCTGATTCACTGGTTGCATTTAGAAGTGGTCACTCACACTACAAGACAAAACTGGTAGGATATTTGTCAATTTCACGCTGGCTCCCAAATAACTCATACATGATAGTCAGATCTCAAAATGTTTACAAGCAAGCAGCTTGATAGCAGACTACCAAAACCATTCCTTTCCAAAAATAATATAGTTTCTAATCCAGTCATCACATCGATACAAAAATGTGTACCCTGATTTCATTATATGTAAAACTTGTATCAAATACACATCAGTTGCTGAAATTATTCTACAATGGGTTCTTTCCTTTTCTATATTTAAACCTAGTGCCTGTTTATTTACTTCTAGATCATCTTGACACCGAATCACTAAGTGCAGCAATAAAATGCAGTGCTGACAACAAATGGCCATAGCCGCCACCAGCACTCACAAGTATGCTATGGCAGCGGCTCCCAAACCTTTGGGCACTAGGGTCTGGCTCTGTGGAGAAAGGCTTTTTCACGGACGGTGTGTGTGTGTGTGTGTGTGGTTTCGAGTGCTGCCTGCATCCCATGGATGGGGCTTCACTTGTTTGCATGGCCGTTTCTGGTATGCCATGGATCAGTGCCAGTCCACGGACCAGGGGTTGGGGACCCCTGTGCTATGGAATATACAAAGCAACCCCACAACTCCCACCTCAATAGTAGTAACCATGGCCACATGGCACCCTTATCAGCAGGAAGAACTGAAAACCTGCAATGTAGTCATTTGGAATAGAACCAGCAAAACATTTCTGGCAAAATTTGGCTCTTTCCCAGTTTAAACCAATTATCTGTGAAGAATCCCAAAGGTGCTATTTCATGAGGCTTCTTGATGAGAAGCGGAATATCTTCAAAGAAAAACAAGAAAGTCCAGTTACCCCGTGAAAAAGCACCTTTGGGATAACTATGACCTGGATGACTGAGAATCTCCATAGACATCTGTGAAGAAAAGGTTAGTTATATATATATTTTAAATACAGGTCTACTGCTTCTTCAAAAGAAGAAAACATGTATTTAAAAACAGGTCTAACACTTTCCAAAAGAACGCTAGACCTAGGTATACAAAACACAATGCATTGTGAAATGCCTCAGTAGGCACCTCTGTGGAAGTTAGGAACCTAACTTCTCATGCAGCCTAAATCAAAATATACATGGAAAGTAACCAGGAACAAAGAAATGGGAGTGTTCCAGCAACAATTAAAAGTGTCCAGTAAGAGTTCAGTAGATCCCAACCAGACATCATCATGAGACATTCATTGTAGAATGTTCATATATCAAGACTGGTTAGGAGAATATGAACAACACAAATTGTAATTTGAAAAAGCTAAAGAAAAATGTGAGCTGAGGATGAGATGAAAGCTGCAGTATGAGGACATGGGACATGTCCTCCAAAACCAGTTAACGAGCTGTCTGCTGAAGAGCTATGATCAATCAATCAGAATAGAACTGGAAGGGACCTTGGAGGTCTTCTAGTCCAATCCCCTGCTTAAGCAGGATACCCTCTACTATTTCAGACAAGTGACTGTCCAGTATCTTCTAAAAACCTCCAAGGATGAATCACTCACAACTTCTGACAGCAAATGTTCCACTCGTTAATTGTCCTCATGTTAGGAAGTTTCTCCTTAATTCCAGATTCCTTCTCTCCTTGATTAGTTTCCATCCATTGTTTCTTGTCCTGCCCTCTGGTGCTTTGGAAAATATGTTGACCCCCTCCTTTTTGTGGCAATATCTACCCTTCAGTTGCAGAAGAATTAGGAGGCAAAATAATGGAAGACTTTAAAAATGTAGAAATGTAATCACTTTATATAAATGTGCCCAGTTTTTAAAAACCAAAACCATTTTTCCTTGGTTGAATACAAGTGAATGCAAGTGGGAAAAAACCAGCAAAAATGAGACAATGATTAAAATGTTTCCCTGCGTAATGCTGATTTTCTACTTCTATTCAGACTTTTTTCACTCTTTTTATCTCATTTACTAAACAGAGGAGCACAAAAAAAAATAAGGTTACTTATCTACTATCCACTATTGTATTGTTATATGTAAACCACATCTCAACCGTGCTGGTACAATGTAGTTTATAAAGAAATATTTATGAAAGAGATAACTTCAAAATATAATTTACAGAGCAAAATTGAACTTCTAATATTCCATCTATTCTGTTATATAGTATATATATATTACTAAAACTCTCCTGTTTGTCTGCTTATAATCTTCAATTGGGCAAAATGGGGCATCACAGGGCAACCTCAAATGGGCTAACTTAAAGAATGTGTCCAAAATCCAGGACCCATTATTCCCATTGGATTGAAATTTTGAAGATCTTCACACCATTTAAATTGGCAAAGTTGTGGTCACTGCAGCGCTGCTATAGTCAACCATGGTCGCAGATCATAATTTCCACTGTTTCCTGCTTTCCAGTCAATGGGAAAGTCAGTAGGAAGTCGAAAATTGCTCCCACTGCCACGGCTTTTTTGCTAGACAACCTAGTTTAACTAGTTTGATGCCAAGTTAGTGTACTTTAGTTCCTAATTCAGTCTGCAACTAATATTTTAAGAAACACCTATAGTATACCATGTCTCTGCTGCATCTGGAGCATAATGTACATTGAGTTATAGCTTTTTCATTTGTCATCTAGGCTTTAAATTAGCACTCTTTTAAATAAGCCCACAACATTTCATGCAGTTTAAAACAAAATGTACAAAATTTCACAGTTCAAAACAAGATATACAGTATTTTAGTTAGAGTATTTTAGCAGGCCAAGATGAAGCATTGGGCAGAATCAAGATAAATGCTGGACTTTTTTAAGTTAACCTGATTAAACATGATTGCTTCTGACATATTAATTTACACTTTATCACACCGTAAGACAACTGTTAAATATAATTATACCAGAACCAAAGCTGTTATTCAAGCACTTCAAAAGGATGAAAGAGAGCTTGTCATCCAATCTAAAAGCAGAAAGAATGGATACTAGTTACAAATGACAAGTCCAAAGGAAGCCAATTCTACCATCTGGAAGCAATCCAGAAAACCCTTTCCATCTATCAGGAGTCTATAGTTGGAAAAATTTTCAAGGAGGGAACGAGAAAAAGAACATTTTAGAGCTCATTCCAACAGGCTGCTCCTTTCCTGTTACCAGCAACTGCCTTATGAGACAAGGAAAAGCAACCTCAAAGGCTGCTCCAACCACGCAATTCACATCTCTCTCCCACACAGCTATCTACCATGCTATGTTCTGGGGGAAGGTTTTTGATCATTTGTAAATATACAGGCACTTTTTTTCTGCCTAATCTTCTGTAATATTTCTTCTGTATAAATATGCTTTAATTTTTTCTTTAATCAGGTAAAACTTTGTTCTGCCAAAATATAATAAATCCATATTAAGTGGATGAGTGACTTTGGAGCAGTCCTTCTCTCTCAGCCCAACAAACATTACAAAGCTATTGTGGGGGGGAAATGGAGAAGTACACTTTGTACAATGCCTTGAATGTCTAGAAGAAAATGAAATAAAAATGTAATAAACTTTAGAAACAAAAAATGAGGAAAATAAAACACTTATTGCAAATACATATTCACAGTAAATAAAAACATTTACTGCAAAATGAAGACCATAAGAGGTTCAATCAACTGCTTCTTCCATAGTTTTCCTATCAAAATCTGATAGGAACCATCAGAACTGAAACCAACTGTGAAAGAAAACATACATAGCTATTAACAATGTATATTTATTGCAGGGACACTGTGGTTAAAATTGGTTTCTATATTAGTTTAAGGGCTGAAAGTAACTATTCACTTAACCAAATTTACCACAAATCTGTTATCTTATTACAAGGACATGAGAATTTATAGTAGCTTATTGTATCTGTATTTATTGATTTTAACAGTGCATTGCTGACTAAATAGAAATAGCAAAGAAAAATAGAAAGCATTTGTAAATTAAATAATTTTGTAATTTAAAACTTAACAGTCTTGTTAACTATGCATATCCGTAACTATGCATAATGAAAAGCATACAAATCTATACTGCAAGAAACTGATTACTGAAAAGGCAATTCTAAAAAAGAAGGAATTGTATTTCTTCAGATGCCAATTACTTACCTCTTTTTCCCAAGTCAAGCTACTTAAAACTTTTTAACTGTTTCTGATACAATTACAAGTATAGAAAACATGTTGTAATTGAAATGTAAAAGCCCATGATAAAAGCAGTTGCTTTATTAAGTCAACTTACTGAACACAAACTAATATGCAGTCTTTTGAACTTTCCAAAATTGTCAGATAAAATAATAAAAAGGAGGAAAGCCAGCGAATATTGAAAGTATATAATCTGCATTGCATTTCATCATATGTTGTTCCCAATCTACTATATATTACCCTAGAAGCTAGTCAACCGAACTACAACTCACAATATCCTTTAGTACAAATCGAAACATGTTAGCTTTAGGTTCAATATATTATAGAAATACAGAAAATTGATCAAGCAATTAACTAATAAGAGACATGATCTGCAAACATAATCCTGAAATATATTTGCAATTTTAAACACCCAATGAATTACAGCCCTGATCTACATCCTCCCACACTGTAAACATTAGCAGACTATTTCCCACTCCCTCAATGAATTCTAATTAGAAGTATAAATTATGTACATGATGCCATTATTATAATAGGAAAGTTAATTCCCAGCTTTTAATGAACACTTATTCTCAAGTCTTCAAAATTAATAAAATATATGGATGGGTTGGCTAAGAATTCTGAATTTATTCAGAAGTGTGAAGTGTGAGATTGGCGAAACTGGCTGAGATTTTGTTTCAAATTTAGGAAAGAAACGGGATTACTCAGTTATTCTTACACTGCAATTTCTGTTACGGCAAACTTGAAGAAAGGCACTGACGTCTGAATTGTTTCAAATGGTTCGCAACTTCAATAAGAGAGCGAGCTAAGAACTCTTTTGCATATCGGTTGTTCCCTCTCCACAACAGTTCCTAGTATGCAATCTTCTTTCTCCCTCCTTTCTTATCTCCCCAAAGACTGTTTCCGACACCGGAGCTTATCCCACTTAAACAACGATGCTTCCAAGGCCGCACCTCTGCACCGAGTTTGGACTCTCGATATTCCTCCGCGCAGCTCGTAGTACAAACTTATTAGGCGCCGCGGAAGAAATTGGCATTTTATGTCCCGGAAGCCTGAACTTTCACGGAATTTGGAATTTGAGGGAGGCCCGCCCAAATCCACCAGAAGTAGGCCGCCCCGGTTAGGCCGCGCAGTGAAAATAATGTATTTCAAATGTGCGTGGCCACCTACACGCCAGCCGCTCTGCAGGCACGGGCACCGCTACATAAATGAAAAGAAGAGCCGCCTAGTGCGGGGTCCTCGGAAGGAAAAAAAATCGGTTGAAGTTTTTTCTCACCCAGCTTCGTGCCGAGGAGGCCTGTGGTTTTCTCCTCACGCCCAGAAATACAAGCCGTTCCGAGGCCTGGCCTCACTCCCCTTAGGTTTTGTCCCCAGCGCTGCGTTCAGTTCTTGCTCCTCGGGATTATCCCCGCTGTCCCTTCCAGGGCCGCCGGACGCTCGAAGTTTCCTGCCTGAGTCAAACCGGGAAACAGTGCAAGGAAACACCCTTCCTACCTCTCCAGCTCCTCCCCCGTCCCGACCGAAACCCTCAGCCATCCCTTTCGGAAACAGTCAGTCCGCCCAACGAACTATCTGCGGCTCCTCCTTCGAGCGAGGGAATCCCTTCTGATCTTCACGCCGGCTTGTAGTAGGAGAGAACGGAGCTCCCAAGGCTTCTTCTCACGGAGAAAAAAAAGTTACTTTCTAAATACCGAACCGTGCAAATACTGTCACCTGTGATGTCATGAAGTGAATTGTCACTCTGGAGTCTTTATTGAGAGAAAACAGAAGCCAAATAGGCCAAGTTGGCATGTCCTGTTTAACTGAAGGGTTCTGGAACAAAGGGAAATTGTTTAGTCTAATTGTTGCTTTCTTACTTTTTGTAATCAGCTTTTGCACCAGAGAAATTTCATGCAAGCTTGGGAACCTTACGTGGATGTGATATACTGAAGGAGGGAATAAGGGAATGTACAGGAATGATTGATGTCTTTCTTATGGCTCTGTTGTCTGATTTTCATTGGCTAACAAAGTTTATAAAGCAATGCTACCAACTTTCTGATGTGTGGCACTTCTGGACGTAACTCTGCCAGCGTTTCAGATTGTTGGCCACCCAGCTGCTTCATTTGATCAAATAAAGTGCAGCTTGATCAAGAAGTCTCCGCTTGGGTTATCTGATTAGATTGATATGGTATCTCAAGTTCAAGTAAGGAACTGGGACCTTACATTTCTGGCGAACTGAACAGGGACTTGAAAGTTGTTGTTTTTTCAAGATTGTTTTTCATTAAAACCCCGTGTGAATGAGTTCCATTGTAACACAACTTTCAGGCATGACATCCAGGAAAATTGATGTGGCCAAAAAATAAGGTCAAGAGCGCTCCCAGACCCTTTGTGTCTGGTGACTTTTAAATTGGCCAGCCCAGCAGACCTGAATTTGTCTGAACCCTGAATGTTTAAGGAGACTTCCATCTCGTCCCAGTGAAGGTAGGAAGAGACAAGAACACAGGAGAAACTTGGTAAGTAGAAACAAACATTCTGGAATTAGGGGGAGGTGAGGAGTGCTGTTTGCATGAATGAAAGAATGAGACGGAGAAATTCCTGTTAGAGATCTGCTCCGACAGGGACAGGGAGAGTGCTTGTTGAGTTTCAGGCTGTCACGCCCGTCCAGGCCTGGGACCTCCAAGTTTCAACAACGGCGGAGCCAATGACGATAGTCTGACGTGATAACTCCCAAGAGAAGGAAAAAAGAGCAACTCCCTGACATGGGACCTAACTGACCTCTAAAGGGGTGGGCGTGGATTCTCCATCATCATGCTGAGAAGAGGCATTCAGGTAAGCCAACGCTCCTTCTCCAGCATGATGGATGGAGAATCCACCAATGGGACGTACCAAAGCCCCACTGTCCCTATGGGAGGGAGTCAGTTGGGACCTGTGTCCCTGGCCCTGGCACTACCTGTTGCAGTATTCTTCGACCAAAGGAAGCCTCTGCAGATGCAAACTTGTCCAGTCAGTAATGCCTAATAAAAGGGGAAGGCGAAGACCATGTCGCCACCCTACAAATATCCTCTATAGATGCTTGTGTTTCCCACGCAGCAGAGGTGGCAGCACTGCGAGTGGAATGTGCCATCACATGACTTGGAACTGACAGGGAAAGTGACACATGCGCCCCTGCTATGCACGCCCTGATCCACCTGCCTATGGTAGAGGCGGACGCCTGCCCAATAGAAGAAGGTTGGAATGAGACAAAGAGGGCTTCCGACTTACGAAAGGCCACCGCGCGCTTGTAACAACGCAGGGCCCTGCGGACGTCCAATGTGTGCCATTGCCGTTCCAGGTCATGTGACAGATGGAGGCAAAAGTCTGGGAGAATAACCTCCTGTGCCCTACGAAACACTGTGTTGATCTTAGGGATAAAGGAAGGATCCAACCTGAGAACCACCCTGTCTTCGTGAAATGTGCACAGGTCTTTCCTGACAGATAAAGCGGCCAGCTCCGAGATGTGTCTGGCGGAGGTAATGGCTATCAGGAAGGCGACCTTGAGTGACAAGGATCGTAAAGAACAGGTTCTAATGGATCAAAGGGTGATGCAGTTAGGGCCTGTAGAACCCGCGGTAGCTCCCAGGAGGGATACCTGTGAACCACGGGCGGTCTGCTATTCGTAACTCCTTTGAGAAAGGAGCGGATCATGGGATGTTGAGACAAGGATTCTGATCTGTCCCAGGAGAGCACCGTGGAGAGAGCCCGCTACCTGCCTGTGAATAGTGTTGGGTGACAACCCCCTATTGATGCCCTCCAACAAATAGTCCAAGACCTTTGGGATGGTCACTTCGGAGAGACTCAAGTGGTTCTTGTCAGACCAGTGGCAGAAATTCCGCCAAGTGTGGTCATAAATGCGGTTAGTCACTGGTCTCCTGGCAGCCTGAATCATGTCAATCACTCCTGACGAGTATGACTCCTGTGTCAGGGTGCGGCGTTCAAGCGCCAGGTGGCCAACTGGAGCCATTTGGGGTCTGGATGTTGTAGAGCCTCTTGTGTTAAAAGTGCGACTGTTGGGAGTCTGCCACGGAGAAGTTGTGGAAAGGCTCACTAGGTCTGCAAACCATGGTCATCTTGGCCAGTGAGGTGCAATGAATATTAACTCTGCCTGTTCCTGTAGTATCATCCTGATAACTGCTGGAATCAGAGGGAGAGGAGGAAAGGCGTACAATAGGCCCCGTGGCCATGGGCTGCTTAGAGCGTCCATCTCCTCCGCCCCCCGAGAGGGGAAGTGTGAAAAGAATCTGGGAAGTTGGGCGTTCTCCGGAGAGGCAAACAGGTCT
Organism: Protobothrops mucrosquamatus; assembly: GCF_001527695.2. Lineage (NCBI taxonomy): Eukaryota > Metazoa > Chordata > Lepidosauria > Squamata > Viperidae > Protobothrops > Protobothrops mucrosquamatus. The sequence continues at coordinate 912,792 of NW_015386454.1, read as the reverse complement.
ATGATTGGATGGCCAAACCTGTCTATGATCTCCGTGAAGAGATCTGGGTGCAGCCGCCACTCCGAATGGTCCATTATTGACCTGCTGAGGAAGTCCGCCTGCTGGTTTGCCTCTCCCAAAATGTGCTCGGCCCTGATGGAAAGCAGGTTGACCTCTGCCCAGGAACCCAACGACCGAGCCTCAGTCATGAGGGACCTGGAACGAATGCCCCCTTGCCGGTTCATGTGAGCCTTTGCAGCTACATTGTCCATGAGGACCAGCACATGTTGCCCCCCAATCTCGATGCGGAAGTGTTGGAGAGCCAGATGGATCGCCCTGAGCTCCAACCAATTGATGTTGTGCTTCAGGTCCAACCGCGACTATTGACCCTGAGCCATCTGAGATTGGAGGTGCGCACCCCAGCACCCCAGCAATACAGTAAAACTCTACCAACAACTTCAAATCTAGACATATGGAAGGATGCACAGACTATACTACTTTTGAAAGAATAACATGAGACTTATGGACAATTGCCAGAATCTCTTTTGATACATGTACAGCTATTGACTATAATCAAGCTAAATGGACTAAGTATGGAAACAGGCTTACTCATTTAATGCAAACTACATCCTACCCAACCTGGCACAATCAAAGGAAGATTCAGTATGATTAAAGGAGTCAGCACTTCTCAGTGCAACGCTGATTCCTGTAACCCGGTGTGCTTTGAGATAACCAGACCAGCAGACCTCTCAGCATCATTTGGACCAGCTATCGATTAAACCAGACACAAATATGGGTTCAATTTGACACTATTATACCACCGATCCAAAAATATGTTCGAGGTTTTCATTCTTTTTATGATGAACTGGAAACCACAATTGAAATTCTCTCAGCATCAAAGAATCTTTTTATTGATCTGGCCCAAAAGAATTGCTTCATCTCTGAATGTGACTGTTATATGTGTGTGTGTACTAACATAGGTGAACAATGGCTTTGGGGAGCATGTGAAATAAATTTTACTGCCCTGACTAGTCAAAATCTCACTGGAAAAGCCACCAATAGACCCAACATGTGGACTCTGACTACTTCCATAGTGGGAAGCCTGTGTTTTAAAAAGAGAAGGTTCTGGTAAAAACCTTGGGGAGACTTAAGTGTGAACATCTCTTGTAAGTGAGCACCTCAGTATTTGGTGGATTACCACCGATTCGGCCTAACCCCAAAATCCAATGCAAACATTCCCCAACTGTTTACTTTATGGACCGATCTAATGGATGCCAACCTTGCTCTCTAGAGCTCCCAATTTTTTCTAAAGCTCCCTAATTGAAGGAAAAAGTAAGCACTGATTGAGAAGAGGGAAGTGGCATATTAGATTGTTCATTTTTTTCCCGAGAGATATTTTTTTAAAAAATGAGATAACTGAAGGCACAGAAGCCTGAAATAGTATGATCTCCTTTTTTAAGGATTATGGGGAGACTTAACCCTTTGGCAGATGTCGCCTATACCAAAAAGGGAACAGCCCCAATAAATTACTTTACAATAAGTACCACTATCATAGCAGGCCACTGGCATTAACAGTCCTTTCTGAAAAATAACTTTAGTATTCTTTGTTCTTAAAGAGAGAGGTAAACCTCATAATTTTAATACTGTCCATTCTTGATTTGTTCTTCTGTTGATACTGCTCTTTGCAGAAACTGATTGTTTTATTTCTAGTATGTGTTTTTCATGATAGTAGTAAATTCTAATAATTTTTTTGCAGTAGTACAACACCTTATGCTTAAAAGGAAAATAGGCAACACGAGTTAGCCATGGTGGTTACTGCATTTCCATAATGTACAGCAGAACTTTAGCACCTGGCAGGTGGTACACAACCCATAGCCAAGTGTAGCGGGGGAGGGAACCAGCTAAAGCGGTGCCACACAGACCTGGAGACCAGCTGAAGCTGCAGAATTCGGCAGAAGCCCCAGGATCTGCACGCACGGCTGCATGCTGATTGGAGCTTCTGGCACACCCGGAAGGGAAAAGGAGGAAGAGGAGGCGGAGAGAGGAGAAGCTATAAAAGGAGGTTTTGGTGGGAGAAAAAAAAACACACGGAGAAAGAGAGAGAAGAGGCTTTTGTTAGCGAAGCGGTGAGGACAGAGCGAGCGAGTGGCCTTTGGGAGCAAAGGGTGAGTGAAAGAACAAGCAAGGGGTTTGTGTGAGCAACGTGTGTGAATGAGATCAAGGAAGCTTTTGCAAGCAACGTGTATGTGAATGGAGCAAGAGAAGCTTTTGCGAGCAACGTGTGTGTGAATGGAGCAAGAGACATTTTTGTAAGCAACGTGTGAGTGAATGGAGCGAGAGAAGCTTTTGCGAGCATGTGTGAATGAGAGCCAGGGAGAAGCTTTTGTAAGCAATGCTTGAGTGAATGGAGCAAGCAAGAGGGGGGGTTGCGAGCAAAGGGTGAGAGAAAAAGGGAAAAGTGAGGGGGAGAAGGGAAAAAGAAAAGGCATTGACTTCTGAGTTCCACTGTTGCAATAGGAAGGAAGCATTAACATTGAACCTCAACTTTTACTTTTCCATATTATAAACTAGCCATTTCTACAGCATGTGAGATGTAGCCTCCACCGATGGGTTATCAATGCCTCCTTGCTCAGTTTAGACTAAGATCAAACTTTGGCCACGCCTCCCTGGGCTGTCCTTCCCCAGTTTGTTCTTAGTCTCGGCTCAGTTAGGACACACTTTGATACTCCTCCGATAGGCAATTAGATTTAGGCTTTAGCTTCAGTAGAGATATTTTATTTCATTATTTACTTTGTTTTCTTCCCTTTGGCTGTTTATTATTAATTTTAAAAATTAGACTGATTGTGGTTTTTTGTAGTTTTTTGGGGGGATTCCCGGCAAGGAGGCCTCACTGAGGGCCTCACCTTCTCCGTTTTGGCCTCCGATCGGTCGCCTGCGAGCGCTGTGACGGGGGTTTTCCCCGAACGCTCCAGCCGTTTTTCATCTTGGGCTGGCTGCAGGCTCCGTGAGGGAAAGTTTCCCTCAGCGTGGGAGGTGCTCGCCTAGGCCGGTGTCGCTGGGGGGGGGCGTTTTTTTGCCCCGAGAGCTTGCAAGCCTCCGTTTTCATCGCTCGGAGCCTTGCCGTGGCGTTAGCCTTTCCCCGCCGCTTTTCGGCTCGCCATTTCGTCCGGCGCGCTGAGAAGGAATCCCCGGGCGCCAACGCGCCGATCGTCAAGGAGAAGGCTGCAAACGGGATCTCCTCTCCTCGCAGCCTCGAGGCTCCAAGAAAAGGCAGGAGCTGGCCGTTTTGGGCAAAACGCAAGTTTGTTTTGGCTTGTTCTGAAAGGGGGTGAAGGCTGGGTGGCAGAGGCCGTAGGTGCCCTGGTCCACCTCACATTCCTCTCAGGTCGCCATTAGGGCGGCCACGAGGCCTGCGGCCGCCATTTTGTCTTCAGGCTAGGTGTGGCCGCCATTTTGTTGAGGCCTTCTCTCCGGCTGAGGCTGGGCCTATTAGTACAAGCCATAGCCTACTCTGTTAGGCTCTCAAGGGGGTGTCCCACTATCATCCTGATCCTTGTCTGGAACTTTATCTGGAATAAGGGAGCCCCTTATCTCCTCACTCCTGGTATAATTCACTAACAGTTATCCTGGTATTTTCATTGGGAGTTTTCATTCCGCCTGTTCCCGTAGCTCGCGGCGCTGTGCCTGCAGGGCCTGAACAGGCAGTTTTACTAAGCTGTCTGGCTATTTGCCATTGTGGTTGTCTTAGGGCGCGGGAAAGATTCCCTCCCGGACAACTTGATCTGCGTGTTTACCCCCACTGCAGGGCTCCTCCTATTGGTAGGCCCGGCTCGCAATGGCAAATAGTGTTCCTCCGCAGTCTTTGCAGGGTTCGAGTGCCCCCCCGCACAATCCAAGCGCAGATCTTCTGATGTAGGCGCGGGGGGAAAGAAAAAAGCCAAAACCAAACATCTGTCCACAGAACCCTCCAAGGCTGCTGAGCGAGAGGCCACGAGGAGACATCTGGCATTGGAGAAAGAATTCTCCAGAGCACAAAGACTCATGTCCAGTGAGGCTGACGTGGTTCCCCCTCCCTCTCTGGGCGCTTCACCATTTGAGATTCCGCCAGTACCTTCCT
>NW_015386454.1:906612-908170 GCF_001527695.2 Protobothrops mucrosquamatus | reverse complement strand
CCTCCCATTGGGGGACATGGGGGCTTGGGTATGTCCCATCGGTGGAGGCTACATCTCACATGCTGTAGAATGGGCGTTGTCTTACCTGAACGCCATTTCTCAGCATGTAGATGTAGCCTCCACACCCGCCCGTGTTGGTGGGTCTAGGCTGTATTTTCAGGAGGAGTGTTGTGTCAAATCAAGTGTGCTTCGCCTCGTCGATCAACAAACTGGGGAAGGACAGCCCAGGGAGGCGTGGCCAAAGTTTGATCTTAGTCTAAACTGAGCAAGGAGGCATTGATAACCCATCGGTGGAGGCTACATCTACATGCTGAGAAATGGCGTTCAGGTAAGACAACGCCCATTCTATAACAACAAATGAATCTAACCAGTAAAGCCCAAAATCCCCCCCTTTTTTGTCAAGTTTTTGACACCTTGCTAAGCACAGGTGGTACTCAAATATTGTCATGTCCTTAAAGTGGTATAATCTCTGAAAAGGTTGAAAAGCCCTGATGTACAGAATCAATTTCAAGAAAATAAACAGCACCATCAAAGTCTTTAATTGGAATGTCATTGTCTCAGTGAAAAATTATGTGAAATCATAAATGAGGTATTCTGAAAATGTTTGAATCGGAACATTTTCCTATCTTCCTGTCCTACCTTAATACCCATAGTTTGTGCAGGCATTTGAAATACATTTATTAGTTATAAAAGAGGGAGAATCATGAAATCACTGCTTCTCAGTTGTTTACAATCACCAACAACATAGCTTTGTAACTGATAAACTCCAAGTAGAAAATCTGTCCCAGAAAAATCTGACCCCAGAAAACTTTCTAACTCACATATTTAGTTCAGCTCTAATACCAAAATAGGAACAAAAACCCAAAGAGTCTTTTTCCAGTCAGGAAGTTATTACCATGAAAGTTGTGGTATGTGCTCAAAATTGCAGAGTTTTTGTATTTCCCCTGCAATTTTTCCAGAATGAGACAGCCAGTACTAATTAACTAATATTTGCATACAAACGTTTTGGCAACCTCGTTTAGTTGTATATTTACTTATTTATTTATTTATTTATTTATTTATTTATTATTTTAATTTGTATACCGCCCTTCTCCCATAGGACTCAGGGCGGTTCACAGCATATTAAAAACAAATAATATACACAAAATACAAAAAATACAAAATACAAAAATACAAAAATAAACCCCGATAAAAGCCGAATTAAAACCAAATATTACCAGCTGTGTTTCCGATTAAAATACTTTTAAAATTATCCCTACCTAAAATCCTCCCTAGGTCAGGCCCGCTTGCTGAAAAAGCCATGTCTTGAGGGCGCGGCGGAAAGTAAGGAGATCCGGAATCATCCGGATCTCTGGGGGGAGTTCATTCCAGAGGGTGGGGGCACCCACAGAGAAGGCCCTCCCCCTGGGGGTCGCCAGCCTACATTGCTTGGCCGACGGCACCCTGAGGAGGCCCGCTCTGTGGGAGCGTACCGGTCTATGGGAGGGAATCTGTGGCAGAAGGCGGTCTCGGAGGTAGCCAGGTCCGATGCCATGGATCGCTTTAAAGGTGGTAACTA
>NW_015386454.1:877567-903331 GCF_001527695.2 Protobothrops mucrosquamatus | reverse complement strand
GGCCGAGCCGGCCAGCAAACGGCCGCGCCGGCCGACAAACGGCCGAGCCGGCCAGCAAACGGCCGAACGGGCCGAACGGGCCGACGAACGGCCGCCCACGCTCCCGGGGGAACTCACCGGGGCAGTCAGCCAGGTGGGTCAGAATCTTCTAAGTCCTCGGGGGTCCTCGGGGGTCCCGGGGGTCTCCAAACCCCCCCCCTCTGTCCATCTTCAGCTCCACTACCACGGAGCTAAGAAGCAGGGGTCCGCCATCTTCCAGACATGCATGTGCAGTTAAATTTTAAAAAGTAAATATGGCAAGTGGAAAAGTTTGGACTTTGTAAAATCTTTTTTTCAGAAATGGCAAAGTTCCTATAGTCTTTGTTTTCTTGCTTTTAGAAACTTTCCCTCTTTTCCTTGCAGAACTGCTCTAGTTCATAAATATTTTTGAGTCTCCTTACATGCATCATGTGTTTGAGATGTTTCCTCAGATTCTCAGTAATCAACTCTGGGAAATGTGAAGGATATTCCAAATCTTTGTTTTCTTTTTTGCAAATATTTATGGTTGATATGGCAGTATTTCAGATTGCTGCCTGATGAAATATCTAACCTCTTTTTAACTTTAATTTCTTAAATGACAATGGGACACTACCTTCTAGGATATACTGAAATTTAATTGAACTTATTCCTCTTTCCATCTGCAAAATATGCTGTGCTGCTGGATGTTATCCCACCCCCAAAGCATAGCAGAATTACCCATATCCTTAACAGTAGTCAAAGTTTCTTCAATTATTGCCCTTTTTTTCTTCTCTGGTTGTGATTGGATATTATAGTGTTGCTTTATCAGTTTGAAGTATTTTGTTCCAAGCTGTTTCAGCTTTTCAGTTTTCTTTTGTATATCTTAGAACATTACTTTTGTGTTTCCTTCTGACAACTCCCCATTCAGATTACCACTGTATAAACAATAATATACTGTGTCTTATGGACACTTCACTCAGCTACATTTTTCAGCAGATCATTAAAAGTGATCCATAGTTGTTTTTTTGCAGTATGACCAATATGGGCTCTATCTGAGTTTTTTTTTCTGGTCTTCAACCCTTATGCCATATTCATTGAAGGAATTGTAATTTGTACTATAAGGAAAATGTTATATTCACATTATTTGCGAACTGACATCAATAGCAGTCACATAGGTAGTCCTTAGTTAACAATGGTAATTGGGACCAGGAACTCTATTATCAAGCAGCATGGTCGTAAAACTCAATATTATGTCACGAATGAAAGCAAATATATGTGTCCCAGGATAATGCTGCAGGATCTAATCTGGGTCAGTCACCGGGACCAGAGGTTCGGACTTCCGAGCTTTCAGACTCGTGCTGGAGCTCATCCTCAGGGAACTTCTCTCTAGCGGAGTCTAGCACAATCTGGTCCCGGTGACTGATCCAGATTGGATCCTGCATCAATATCATGGGACTATGTCGACTTACAATGGCAGTTCTAGTTGTGGTTGTTTTCCCACATGGTCATTAGACACATCATGTGATTGCCATTTATAACCCCTTCAGTGTCATGTTGCCCATTTATTTTGCTTATTAGAAACCCGCAGTGAAGGTCACAAGTGGTGATCATGTGACAGCAGGATGCTACAACAGCCACAAATTTGAGGACTATTTCTAAGTTTCAATGCTCAACATTGTTGTAACTTCAAAGTCACTGAATGGTTGTTAACCTAAGACTCTCTGTCAATGCAAAATTTATAAGCTCAGTAATATTTATTAACAATGGCAAAAATTTAACTGTATGCAGTATAAAAATTGATAATCATAAAGTACTTTTCCAGTGCCAATTTTACTGAAATCTGATATTTATCACAGCAACTACAGTTGTGAATTTAATTTCATCAGAAATGATCATACACTGAAGAGAGGAAAAGAAAACTCAATCCAACTACAGTAGTATTACATTTAAGGATAATTGATAACTTATATACTAATAGTATTAATGGGAATATTTAAAAAGGTTTGTTTTACAACATTTGTTTTGTTGTTTGTGCCTCACAGAGGAAAATAAAAATATGGTTTGGTCAGACAAACATTTCACATATAAAATTAATGATAGTTTAGTATTTACATTTGTACAGTTTCAAGTGTAATACCTATAAAATTATACATATGAGAAATCTAGGACTGAAGTACTGTAACTTATCAAACAAAATGCCTGCCACATAAATCACAAGACATTTCAGCTAGCATCACAATGTTTCAAAGAAGTTGTTGCTTGAGTATAATTTCATACTTGTATGGCATGTTAAGTTTGCTCCATTCCAGCCATGAGTGACAAAGCTAAAGATTCCACTGTGAATCAAAAACAAGTAAAGTTTTAGGATCAAAATAGAGTAAACTGTCTTTTGAAGAAAACATATCACTGATGGATAAAACTATGATATACTTCTTAGTGTCAAGTAATACATATTTCTAACAATTCTAATTAAAATATATCTCCAATTATATAGGATATAATTATTTTCTTATAGTAATGTTATGATTAAAATATTTAGGGATACAACTATTAAGAAAGTAGTATTGCACACATTATTCTAAATGTTTAACAACAAATTATTAAATACTTTTTTCCTTAAATACTCACAATGTGGAAAAGAGCCTCTACAGACTGCTTTGTTTAGAACTGTCACAAGAAACATATGACAATTTTTAAAATCTGATTCCATCTTTGTTATGGATTCCATCCTAAAAGTAATTTAGACAGACAATACAGACAAAAATCATGTTTTGGGAAACATATTGTTATTCCTTTCTGAGCAATAACATAAGATATTTGTAGTAAAAAGCTTTGAACAAAAAATATTTTTATTAGAAAGGTATAACCACTTTCTGGATCTTTTATCTTTTGTTCCATATTCAATCTTGTACCATGCAAATCATTAAAGGTTTCATCACAAGAAACAATCTACACCTTGAAGTCTTAGTGGAATCGTTCACACTGTGTCAAGGTTCCGACTGATGAACCCAACAAAGTAAGCATAGCTGAGACGATCCAATCTCTAATGCAAAACTTTATTGAGTTCTGGTTTTGACGTTGTGGCGAAATGGGTGCAGGAAGACGGGGCTCCGCCTATTGTGTTCAATTTCACCCTGCTGGGGACCTAGAAGGGGTCGAAAGTTGCCCTGTAGAGGCGACAAGCAAGGAGGGGACACTCGTTGATCACAGGAAGGCAGCGGCCTTTCCTTTTGATCCGAGGAAGTCCTCCAAACCGGCAGGGGAAAGACTGTCTACATTTATGTAGCCAGTCAGAAGCTGCTGACAACAGAAGACAATAAACACTAACAAGCAACCTTACGGCAACGTGGATGAAACTGGGTGAGATCCTATCCTCTCTTTATGACTCTAAGATTTCTTCCTGAAAAAACTGCCCAAAGCACCCTCCCCGATGAGAGAGGGAAGGGGAATTTCCACCCCATTCCCTCAGGAAAAGAAAAGCGGCAAACTAACTACTTGGGGGAAACAGAGACAATTACAAGATTAATTTGGAATTAATATACATATATGGCTTTGAAATTTGGGGACTAAAAGTGCTTTTGAGACTTTTTGTTTTTATAAAAAAAAGATTTGAAAATCTTGTAATATAAGTTTGGATTTAAAAAGCTGGAAAATGGCACTAATGACATCTAGTGGCGAATTATGCCACTACAATTTGTTATGCCTAAAGGAAACTTGGCTTGAAGCCCAGATTTAGATAAGACTCTTGCTGGCCTTAGGAACTTTCACTTTTGAAGACTGCAGCTGAGAAAAAGGGAAAAAAACTTTGGGGCTACTTATCGGTGTGGCAGAGACAATGAACTACCTTGAAACTGGCCTGCCTGAACTACGAATAGAAATATTAACTGACTTTCAGAGCTGTGTTGTGGAACTATTTCCCTGCAAGAGAAACACACATCATTGCTTGAGATGATGGAATATTTTGGATTACAACTCTTTGATTGATGAACAATTTTTATTATAAAGATCACCTACAAAAAATGAAATGGATGTTCCAGACTCAGCTTTAAATGGCAAAAAACCATCTCTAACACCTGTCCCCAAAGTCTTCAGTTTGATATACCACCAAGAAAATATGGATGAAGATCAGAAAGAAATTCTCTCCATATTGAAATCAATATAAGAGACTATTGCTTTAGCTCATGATGAGACTAGAAGTAACACAAAGGAGATAAAAGAACAATTTTCTAAACTAAATTTACAAACTCAGAGCATGACTACAAAGAAGGAACTAGCAACTCAGAAAACAGAAGGAAAACTGGAGGAAGCAGATCCAAAGATGGAGGACCTAAAGAAAGGAACTAACTGACAGATTCAGACAACTGAAGAAGTAGAAGACGGAGCAATAATATTGGAAATGGAAAAGACATCTTACCAATCAAGAATACAGAACACATTTGAGGAAAAGGAAGAACTGATTGAATAGAAGATAGAGCTGTTAGGAGAACTGTGGGGAATTGGAGAAGGAGGGAGGCTGTTTAATGAATATCAATGGGTTCGTTCTTCCAAAAATATTTTAACTGAATGGTCTTTCTTATTCCAAATAATATACACAAAAACAGAGGAAAAAATGTGTGATGATTCAAATGCATTGACTTGGAAAGTTAGTTGGCAAAGAAAGCTAGAGTAAGACTGAAGAAAATAGAGGTTTTGATTCATTAGATGGGATATTATATTATTAACTAGATGTTTGAATATGGTGGAGAATAGATAATTGCTAGAAATGGAAGTATCATAACTAGAAAGATAAGATTTGCAATTAGAATACTAGATTTTGGTATGAGAAGGGAAACAGGAAAATGGCAAGAGTCTGAATAAGGGAAGCTTTTGGTTATCCAAATATAACTTACTCTGAAATTATAAACAATAGCGACATTTTGAATACTGAGGGGAAATTGAATTTTTTTAAAAAGTGAAAACAGGATACTTATGCTTAAGAATCACAATCTGAGGTAAACAGTATAAGAAAAAAATGTATTTCTCTGGATACAGCTGATGGCTATTTTTTTCCCCACCACTATATCTAGTTCCTGTGAATACTCAGCAATGATATCAAATTATTTGATGCCAGAAAGATGCCTGTGCATCTTTACAAGACCAACTGAAAATACTTCAAATGATATTTCAGGATATCCAAGATTTCTCACTATAAGAACATTCAGAACAAATAGATACCTATTACCATACAGAAAAGGGCTCCAAAAATTTCTTTTATTGCTAATTATGTCTAATTTATTTTCTGAATATACAATTTAGAAAATTATACGTAAAAGACACACTGTGAAGCTAACATGTGTCCAGAAGTGATAAGATCCAATGTAAATGTATTCTATTATGGTCTACACAATCTGTCAACACTATGCTTCATCTTATTCATAAGACTTAACTCAAAGAACAAATGTCAGCAAAACAAGTCTCAATTCTGTCAGCTGATTGTGATGCATAGATTGAACAGGTACTTACTTCCAGGCTCCCAAACCAGCTTGCCAACGATCTGCAAACATCAATACTAGGTTCAGAACTTTCATTATTGCTTCTTTCACAAAACTAACCTGGAAATCAAATGTTAACAGGTAACAGCTACTGTCACAAATTTATGTAGATAAAAGTAGATTTACATATTCCATTCTTCATTTTTTTTTTTAAAGTTGAAAAATTTTGAGCATGTTAATATATTGGTAATGTATTAATATATTATTGGATTATTATAGCTTGTGAGTTGGTTATTTTTATTTAGGAAATATATTTTTGTAAATATTTCTTTTTACAGCACAAAAAAGATGGTTAGCTCCCAGAGTCTTTAGGAATGGGTAGCATAAAGAAAAGTAAAGTAAAGCAGATAATCACCCTACAGGAAGTACCCATATTCCAAGTACATTTATAGGCTCCAGTCCTAGGCCTTCAGCTGGGTTTTATAAAACCTTTTAAGCGTGTACAAAAAAAAAGGTTCAATCAATCAGTCAATTTCAACTTCTCGCGAGAAAAAAAAAGATCTTGCAAAGTTGGAATTGATTGATTGAACTTTTTAGTCCCACCCAGTCTGCTGTTACCACCGCAGCCACACCCACCCGGCACCCGATGATGCATAAGTGGGTTTTGGGTTGCAGTTTGGGCACTCGGTCTCTAAAAGGTTCGCCATCACTGGCCTAGAGCTGTGGGCCTGTTCTACATTGGCCTGTCTTAATTATAAAATTTGGTTATCAGTTTATTAAATTCATTTTGGGCAAAATAACACTGAAAATATTAATATTTCTGAGAATTTGGAATTTACCAATCCATAACAAACTCTGTATTATCATGCATGAGATGAAGCCAAAGGGATTACTGAAAAAAAATCTGCTGTGTCTGAGTTACAATTCTGAATTGATATGTACTCAGACTTCACCATGAACTTCTTTTCTATTGAAGTATTGGACAGACTGAAAGTATTATTCTGTGTAGTCAATGTGATAATTTAAAGATTAACATTCCAAATATTAATTTGCTTGCATTATAGTTTAACTGTTAGAATTTAATAATCCCAACCCCTTGCAAATGTTATACAGATTCCATACAACTAATATTTGATGTACCTTTTCTCTCAGGAGGCAACGATCATGGATTGTAGAAAGATACCGATAATGTATTTTGATTAATTGATCTAAATCTTTTGCTTCTTCTACTTGATGCTGGAACTCCAAGCCTGTACTATGAAGAATCTTGTAAAAGGAGGCAAAATGTATAATGAACCAAAATTTAAATTCCTTTTCTCTAGATTTCCCTAAAAATCTTTGCACTGTAATCACCAAAGTTCAATTTTCAGAATACAAGACATTTCTAATTACAATGAACATCAGTTAGATAATTATGGTAATGTATGCACTCCTTAGATTAAAACAGTTTCAGAAAAGAATTTAACCCCTTTTTAAAAATGATGATATAATTGGGAACCACATCTAAGAAAGAATCCCTAAAATACAGCCAGAGACTCAAATATTATGTAAACTTGAATATTTGACAGTAAGTATGACTCTAAATAAAAATCTGAATTGTCTTTTTTCTAATTGTACATATTATTTGGGAAGAATACAGTTTATTATTACATTGGAGAACAAATGTTGGTTTTCCCTCTATATTCCTCTAAGGGGTGTCAAACTCGGAACATCCCGTGTTGCGAATTATCACAACTTTTTTCCCATTGCCAGCAATGGGGTGGGCGCGGTTTTGCCATGATGCATCCGGCCCGTGGGCCGGCAGTTTGATACCCCTGCTCTAAGCAGATACAACAACATACGGAATAGTTTAGAATGCTAACCAAAGCTGAATTCTCATGACTAATAAATTTATTTTGCAGTGCTTGATATTAGCAAAGATATATTACAGAAGAAATTATCATGCATTTGAAAGCATTTTATTTTAGCAGAATTTGTTATTTAAAATCCCAAGAGCTGCTAAGCTGGGCATGATAATTATATATTTTCAGGTAAAAATATGCAGTCTTTTTGCTACACTAAGAAACAGTTTAAAATCACTTCTGATTGTTTACAAAAAGTTATTTTTAATCTTATTGATATCACATACCCTAGTCATAATGTAGTTGTGTAGGCTGTTAACAAAGTGCATAAGTTTCATTCTTAAAAGGAACATGCGATGAGTTTGTTGTTTAATGGGCTCCAACTGAAATCCAAATTGAAGAACTGCTTCTTGATCAAGTATCGTACCTCTATTATCCTGAAACTTTTCTGCTGCTGTGACTAGTTCTTAAGAAGAAAGTGCAAAAGAAAAAAATAATAGGGAAAAAAGCAAAACAATATAAATTTCAACATCTCACACATATTTTTTTAGGTGAAAAGTTAGTTTTAGATGAAAAAGGAGTATTTGTTAAAATAAAATGTCTATTAAACCCAAGCTTACTCTATGTATCTGACATAATTTCTGTTATTTGAATAATTATGCCATAAATGCTTTAACATCACATGGGTAAATTTATATCATTCCCACAAATGCATTAAAATGTCCATTATTTCAGGTAAACTCTAAAATAAAATGTTGCATACTAAATTTGAAGTTCATTGAATGCTGATTCAGAAAAAACTAGGTTTTACTGTTATCTTTTCCTTTTCATATTTTTTCCTCTCTCTGTGTTATACTTCTGTAGAAGCTGAAGGTAATATAGGTTTTAGAATTATATTTTCATTAAGAGAATTAATCCTCTTACCATGAAACCTCAACACATCAAGACTGTATTTGGCCCACTTTATTTGTAATAATAGGAGAAAAACTTGATTATAGATTTTTTGGCACTCAATACTTATAACTATATCCACTGGCCAAGGGACCTAAATAGGAAACAAAACAAAAATTTGGTATCCTTTTTTGCTTTAATGTTAAACCTTTCATTTCAATGCAAGCAAGCATTACCTTGTAACTCAGTATTAAGCCATCTAGTGTATGAACAGGCAACTTCTTCTTTGCTATATCAATATTTTCACATAGAATTGACAACCTATATACAAAAACATGTGGTCATTATCAGCTGTTTGTTCCAAATTAGATAACTATATGATTAATGAAATGAAATCAACACAAATGTTTTCAGATAAGATCTGCCATCTACAATTACTTTTGTTGCAAGCTTTGTAATGGGAAATTTGATTAGCTATCACAGCAATGGTTGCATTCTAAACCAGATAATCGTATTTGCTTTTAAACTGATGTAATTAGTGGCTGCTTCAAATCATTTAAAATTGGTGGTCTCCTATTAGTACATATACTTTTAATTTTAACCTCTAAAAATTCACTCATCTATATCTATATAAATAAAAATGTAAATGTTCGTTTGTTCAAAATCTTAAATCTCCGAAAGTTCTTCACCGATTGCTTTGAAATTTTGACACAACGTTGCATTCGAATACGCGCGTGTTTTTATATACCTACTATTATATAGATGTCACACCTGTGACAGGTAAAAACATGCTTTTTTTGAAAAACAGCGCCATCTGTTGGACATAAAAGCAACACACGCTACCAAAAAATATTGTATACCCACAAGCATTGTGAAATTAAACATATTACAAACGTGTGCTTTCTCTTTTTTTTCTTTTCCATTTAACCAGACTGAGCCACAGCAACGCGTGGCCGGCTACAGCTAGTACTAAATAAGACCCAAATTACAACTAAGTACATTATCTAGATCTCTATTACTATAGCAATAACCTGGATAGTATTAACCTAATGTGAATGCCTTCATTCACATTAAAATTACATTAACTTAGTTTATGTTAACGTCACAGAAGTAGAATATGCTAAAGTTACTGTTTTAAATTCCTTTACATTTAAAAGTCAATTCCTTTTTACAACAGAAGTGGTACATCTATGGCAAATCCTTCTTCCTCTACTAGATGTAGTTACTTTATTACCTTAAACTATCCTCTGGATAACGTTGTCCAACTGCTTCTTGAAGCTGGACATTTAGGAATGCTTCACTCTGCCATGTGTCTTTCTCACGTATTTTATCAAAAATAGATGTGTAAAAGTCATACATGGTATCACCAGCCTCTAGTAAGAAAAAATTTCTCATTGCCTGCAAGTATTCTACCAGCCTAAGCAAGAAATACAAATTTCATAGTTTAATTTCAGTGCGTCACTTAGGCAATGAAGATGTAGATATTAGACATTTAGTATAAGAGAAATTAATTATGTTTACTTTAAACATTATAAATCTCAATGAATTATGTTAATCAAGATACCTAATTTCCAATTCACATAGTTATGTTTTACAGAATACAATATCTTATGGTGCTTGCCCAACATTCTTCCCCTCATCTAATTTGTTTATCAATTATGTTTCCTTGCAACGAGCATCTAATCTTATTCCAAATTCTTGTCATCTATTTATAACTTGAACAGTAGTCATAATTTTAAACTTGCAAGCAGTTCTTGGGTTATGTCAACAATTGGACCTGGGATTGAGCTGTAACCTTAAGACACGTGAACATTAAGCAGAAAGAGGCAGGAGTCCCACATAAGGAGTGCAGTAATGCAGCAGGCAGGGTGGAGGAGAGTGCAGCCCATACATGGGTCAGGGAAGGCTGAGGGAGGGCCAATACAAGCAGTATGCAAGTCAGGGGGAAGCCAGGACAGACCACGTGCAAGTGCAATGAGGGATAAAAAGTGCAATCTAGTTCCCACTTTCAAACTATCCATCACAACAGTACGTAGTCATAGTTACTAGGATATTTCTTCTAGAGCTGAAGAATATACAAAAAGGACTTTAGTGAACAAGTAAATATTTACTATGGCATGCTGAAAATATATATTAGCTACATGTCAAAACGAGTAACTTACGTGAATTCTTACCTATAATCTTTCTTCAAAGTTTGCATTAAATTCCCACAACACTCTAGATACTGCTTGTTAATGTGAGGATAAAGACAAGATCTCAGGGTCAGTTCAAATGTCTGGCATGTAACTGATTCAGATGACCTATCTACACAAACATCACCAGCAGAAAGTGTCTCATGCATGTTACCCTGGTCCAAATATAATCTGCAAAAAAAGAATTAACTTTAAGTCCTTCATATTAATTCCAACAAATAAATATAGAATTTGTACAAATATGTTACAAATAAGCAAGCCATACCAAAAATACAAGGATACAAACGGTCTCTAATTCTGAGAGAACAGATTTTCACAGGTTCTGTAGCTGGTTGGTTGGTTTGTTTTTGTTTAGCAATTGAGTATGTGACATCAAGTTATCAATACTTAGCAAAACACATTGATTTTCTCCCTGATGATTGCTTGGTGATAAAGGGGGGAAAATGTACTTCCTGAAGACATTATATTATTTCAACACATCTGACATAAACTCGGATATGCATTCAGTGTAGGATAAATAAAGACTCCCTAATCTTCACATCTGGCCATTTAAAAAAACCCATAAGAAATCAGACAATTATGTTTTATGTTACAAAATAGCAGTATAAGAAATTGCTTCTGAAAAATTAATAATATACAAATGTATATTACTACTACTGTAAATATTACTGTATTTATTCTATCATTAAATGTACAGTTTGATAAAAAAAAAGTATTAGAGGATTTTATGATCTGGAAAAGACTACACAAGAGAATTTATGTAACTCAGAGTTTAATTATGGAATCATTGGTGTTCTCTGCTTCATTGTTTTCTTACAGATGTTTCATTATCCAACTATATAACATCATCAGTGCTAGTGAGTGTGGTGTGTGTTCCCTGTTTATATCCTGCCAGTGTTAGTAAGGTGTGGTTTTCTCCTTGGTAATTCCTTGATTAGGATATTGTTTTCTGGTTGTTTGTCTGGTGTTAATTCAATTGTCTGACTAAATCCTTTCCCTTCTTAGCTGCAACCTCTGGCATAATTAGGTTTGGCATTACATTTTCATTTATGGTGAAACTGGATCATTATTGAGCTTCATCCAGTTCTTTCTCTTGTATTTCAATTTTGGTACATTAAGCAAACTCCATTTTCTCTGCATTTGGTATACTGTCATACTTCTATTATCTATATTTTACTTTAACCAATGTATTACTCTATTGTATATTTTAGATACAATATCCTGACAACTGTTATAGCAGACAGTAATTAGCATAATAAAGGTTACCAATGTATGACTTCTAAAGATTTAACTTGTTGATAAGCTACCGAATATTGTATTCCAAATCACATACACGCTATGGAATAGCAAGGAAATTTTGTATTTGTCTGGCAGAATCATACCGATGTTTGAAAAATGAGAAAAGACAAAAAAAACCCTGAATGTTTTACATTACCTTGCAAAATTAATAGCTAGTAAAGGATCATGAATATCATCCAATTCTAAATGTCTTTCTGCAATGGACTGCATCTTTATTAGGCTTTCTTTAGTAGCTTGCTGTTCTGTTAAAGTATCTTGAATATGTTCATCTCCATGACGTAGACGCAATTGCACAGATTCCAAAAATAACATGTACAAGCTCTTCCTTTCTGCACCTGAATTGAATATTGAAACATAGATTACTGCTTCTTCAAGACAATTGTTCATAAAAACCAGGGAAAAAAAACACTTGAAGTTTTTGATTCCACTGACAAATCTAATTGGTCAAACAAAACATAAGAGGTAAACTGAACCAGCAGTAATAATAAAAAACAAGGCTTTAAACAAGTATCACTATAGATACTTTAACTATAGTGATATAGTGTACCTAGGTTTTTCATTTAATTTTCAGGTGTCAGGAACTGCAGATGTCTTATAAAAGCCCTAATCACTTAAACATGTTTAAGAAGTAGACAGTGGCTTGCTAATTTTGCCCTGTATGTTCTTTTTCAATATGAATGTCTGCTTAAATCTCTTAAAAATCGAGATAATGTGCATTACAGTATAAAAAAACAAATAGAATAAGTCCACATAATGATGCTGCTGAAATCTTATCCTATGTTTGGAGTCTATGAGGATCAAGGATGAAGAGAATATGTAAGACTGAGTCCTAGCAAGATAGAGTAACTAATTGGTCATCAGAGTTTTCTGGCAGCTACAATGATATCTCCAGATGGGAAAGCCAAGAGACAAAAGATTTGGTTGTTCCTTTAACTACTTGGGGCAGGGTGTTAAGTGAGTCCTGTTTATTTGATGATTGTTTATTAGTGGTAAGCTGGAATGAACTATTTAGATTTCTTAATTGATCTTGTAATTTATTTTTAATCAATCTGAGTTAAATTTCATGTTAGCCAATGAAAGTCCCAATAATGAGATGGGCAATTATCTTCATTTTGTAACTAGCTAAATAAAAAGCAAGCATTACCATGAAGCAGTAGATCTATGATCAGGAGTCCTCCTGGACCCATGGCTCTTACTGAAGGAGCAGATGAAAGCTGTCACTACAGGGGTCCCCCCCACCAAACCTATGTGCCAGAGGCAAGGCTTTTCTGCAGTAGAGTCAACTCTCTGGAATGGCATCCCTTTGAAGCTTAGTTCTGATCACAGCCACCTTCCAGAAACAACCAAAAACAGAACTCTTCTGGCGGGCCTTTGGTTCGTCACACCTGATTTTATATTTATTTTATTAAGTTACATTTGTCTTTTAATGTGGTTTAAAGATTTTTATTATTTTAATCTAACTGTGGGTGGTTTACTGATCTAGGTGTTCCTGTAAACTGCTTAGAGGCTTGTAGGTTTGCAGCAGAGTATAAACATATAAATTTGAAATTTCCTGCTAACAGATTTTTTCAAATTATCTATTACTCTAGACCTAGGCTGGCTTTGTTATCTCAACTACCACCACTGGACTCAGATCTCATCTTATTCTATTAAAAACTAATACAATTATAGTTCCTTCTACCTTTTCTCCAAAATTAATTGATGGTACAAATCTTGCCTGAGATACAAATAATCTCTGATTTGAGGTGGATGGTGCTACTTTCTAAGGATCAAATGAAGCTGGAACAAATTTCAGATTACCACTTATTCCATGGATGGGCAACCTAGTGAACCTTAAGTGTTTTGGACTAGAAATTCTATAATCTCAAGCCATCATCCTACACCAACTGTCTTAATCCTGATTTATATTAAGAAATATAACATGTTAACTAAAGTATCTTAATAAAAATTCTACTGGATTAAGCCCATCGTAACTTTAAACCATTGTTGAACAAATGGTCATAAATTGAGGATTATTTATATTTAAAATCAAGTAAAATGTTTTGTCATATCACTGATATTTAAAAGTAGCTTAAAATTAAGTAAGCATCAATTAGGCAGAAACTGTAGAACATGGGTGTCAAACTCGCCACTTCACGTGACATGTCTTTTTGCATTGCTGGCAATGGGGTGGGCATAGCTTCGGTATGATGAAACTGGTCTGTGGGTCAGCAGTTTGACACCCCTGCTGTAGAATGTCTACTCTATCAGAAATACCTATTTAAAATCTAAACGGTTCATTTTTCAATTTACAAGCAAGTCACACAGTTACATGAATTCTAAAAATCAATATAGGTAACGTTATATAATAAAGAACATTTTGCGGAAATTCAGTTTTTACCTCGGGCTGCAGTTGGCTGTGGAGAACCATCCTTGCATTGCAAATTTTTTAGCAACTGCATGGACTTTCCAGCCATAATGATCTGCTTTAATACAGGCTTTAAAAAGGAAACCATGGTATGTTGTCTGCTTGATGGTGCTTGATCACTGCCAGAACTGGCACTAGCATTATCACTCATTTTCTCTTCATTCTCAGATTTTTCTGATACACTGTATAATGTGTAGGTGGCATACCAAAAGTCTCTATGATTTACAGAAACATTTTTGTTTCTGCAGAAAAAAACAGGTAATTGTCAGTTATTTCTCAGAAAATTGCATATATTTGTTTATTTTCAATGCAAAAGTGTTTATAATTACAATAATAATCTAAAATAGTTTTTTCAAATAACTGGAAAAGAATACTCATCCACTATCTGCAGGTTTCAGTTCTGCAGTTAAGGATAAGATTCAGGGCAAATAAAGAGATTTGAAGAAGGCTCACCACAGCCAACTAAAATTTTAATGTAGTATGCAATATGCATACTGATTAAGTAAACACCAAGATTAAAATTAAGATATATAGGTCAGCTGCTGAAATAGGAAGATTCTTACATTTTTATATTCTGAATTCAATTAGCTATAATAAGTGTGATATTACACTACACAAAATGGGAATAAAATAACTAAAGCACTGAATCCAGTTAGAAGTATTCTCCCAATGTCAATTTTTAAAATTGCAATTGCAACCTAGAACTTTAACAATAAATGAGTTTTATATTGTGGATTACATAAATCTAACTGCACATTATATGGATACTTAGCAATATATAAGCAGGCTTTGTTTTGGCTCCACCACTATCATCCCAAAGTCAATGATCTACACCCTAGAAATAACAATATATCCACAAGATGTTCACTATCCTTACCTTTGAATTATAAATTCTTTGGCAGGATCAAATAAATTACCATGGACAATCCACTCATCCACTGTCTGTAGGTATGGTCTTACTGTTTCAACCCACAGAGAAAACAAAAGAGAGACCTGAAATGAAATTATGAAAAATTAAGAAGAATAGGGAGGAGTAGATAATAATACACACTAAATGACTTAGGAAACAACAGCACTAGTAGAAAATTTATAAAATATACCCAGTATTTAGAAAAGCCCATAACCTAAAGGTCTAGGGCACGGGTGTCAAACACAATCGCATTACATGACATATCGTGACATAGCACATTTTTTGCATTTGCGGAGCTGTGGGTGACACATCTGGCCTGTGGGCCACCAGTTTGACACCCCTGGTCTAGGGGAACATGCCTTTATGATTATACAAATGGTGGCAGAAGAAGGATGCTTATTAGTAGAGACATCTGATTAATCACTATGAGAAAAACAAAATGCTGAACTAAGGCTTGAACATACAAAGCATTATGTAAATTTTAAATTCAATATATGTTCTGGAGCCCATTTTTTCCCACATGATATATGATGGGAAGATATTATTCTAGCAAACTTCTAATTTAGGAAACTGCTATAAGAATGGGAGAGTAGAAAAACAGTTCTAAAGCTGCTCTATATTCTGCATGGTCAGAATATCACACATATAACTTTCTTTCCCAGGTAAGCCTAAAAATAATTTAGAACATCATATTTAAACAATATTCAGGTGGCTTTGTCTGAGTGACTTTTCATTGTTTAACAGAGCTGTGCATCAATAACATGTTTATAACTGCCTACAAATGAATTTCCTGTATGTAAAAATGCATTTTTATATTTTCACACATAAACCATTTGCACTTATAAATAAAAGAATTGAAGAAGTAGTCAAACCAATCATTCTGAAGAATCATAATAATAATTAACTTGATTTCAGCTAATAAGCAAAAAATATCTGGTTTTTCTGACTGGCTGGGCAGCATGGCAGGAGCCTTAATGATTATACATTCTGAATAGAAAACCAGAAGCAACTGTTTTAAGCAACAGTTACCTGGCAATAAAATGTTTATGCTATTAAAATAGTAATTGTATTATTTATGTAATCCTTATGAGAGAAAATTAAACTGACTCACAAAGAAATTTTTATCTCTATTCCAACTCAGCCACTTTTTGTTCCTGTGCACATTCTACAATTTATTACACATCCTAATTTGGGTGCTACAATATCTGATTGAAGAAGAGTCGATTTTATTAAACTGCATTTCACATTCTCTTAACTCTACAGCTTATGAATTGTCAAAAAGAAGCTGTGAATTTGAGAACTTCAAATAATTTGGCATTAAAAGTTCTAAAACAGGAAATCTCAAGCAACTTTTTTCTTGTTGCTATGGAAAAGTCCAGCTATCATTTATATAAGTTTATATCATTACAGTTTATAAGTGCTTGTTATTTATGTATGGTATATAGCTGAATTGTTGTCACTGAATCAACATATATTAACTCATGCAGATAGGAAATCATGTGAAAGAATACACTGATAGCTAGATTTATTTAAAAAACGAGGGAAACACAGATGAGGTATTATTACACTTGGGGCAGAGACTTAACTGAACTCATATATGCCTGATTAATAAGATGACATTAGACTAGAACAGTCTTCTATGAATCAAAAGAATTATAGACTTAACTTAAATAGAAACTACGGTTTGTTTTTCTAGTATAATTATGAAATAAATAATAATTTATTATTTATTAAATAAGTTTTTTTTATACTTACTGTCTGTTCAGAGGCTTCCCCAATATTGTCATAGTCAAGAATTGCTTTGTACAAGGTATTCAGCAAATGAGATGCTCTTACAACATTGCGAGTATCAGGTGGTACTTCAGCAACTCCAGTGCTAAAAACTTTATGAATTACTTTCAGCTGCGCTAATCGATGTGACATCTTATCTATGACTATGGAAAGGGTAACTGTAATATCTACAAAAAAGTATAGATTCGTGTTTTTATGGTCACAGATAGAAAGCTAGCACTTCAAAAGATTAAAATAAAATTTTCAGTTAAAATACAATTATTTTACCTTCATTGATTATGCATCTCTCAATTTCTGTAAGTTCCTTTTTGAAATTAATGAAATATTTATAGAGAGCTCGCACAAACGCTTGATAGGTTCTAAAAGGGGCTTCTGCAGATTTTTTGGGAGTGGATATGGTTCCATGTATCCCACTTTCTGAGCTGTGACCCATAACATCATCAATAAACTTTTGTAACCTAAATACCACTTGCCCATAGGCAGCTATGCGCTCCAGCATTGATCTTAATGAATTCTAGAAAATAAAATATTTTATTTTTTTATTTATCTATTGTAAAAAGAAAACAGAAATAAGATATAGAAATTACAAAATGCAGATATTACATAGAAAAGTTTGCAGAGTAGTTCAAGACACAAAATAAAGTACAATCTATTCTATTGGGAGGAAAGAAACATGCCACCTTTATCCTTATACTAAACAAACTATATCTGATTGGGTCATCATTAGGCAAGGACACACCCTGATCCAGGTCATTCCCAGCTTGGTCCTTCCCAGCCCTGAGCCTCAGTAAGGTAAGGAACTGCCTCCTTTTGAACTCTTTCCACCCACCTATCTCCCTCATATCAGCACTTTGGGCACATTTCTTCAAACAGCGTGTCAGAATCCAATTATATTTCATTTCTAGTTATCGACTATGGAAAACCCCATTTCTGCCCTCTCTGGATTCTGTCATACTACGAAGAAGAAGGGGGATGAGCAAAGGGGTTTTATGGCTCTCACCTCCTTCATTAAAACTTCAAAGGGACTGAATGTGGATCTCACCAAGAGGACTGACCATAACAATATGGCCCATCAGCATTCATCTACTACACCTGAGATTGTCGCTGGAAGGACAGTGGGGTGGGGGCTGCTTAGGAACACTTAAAACCTTGAATGGTAGGGGTTAGCCCCTCAGATCCTGTTTGGAATGCCTGCAACCATCTTATCTTAATAAAGATGCCTGTTGGAAGAGATATTCGAAGAGTTCTGTCTTCTTAAGATTCTTGCCATGATGCTTCTAAAACCTTCCAAAGCATTATGAGAAGACAGTGCACAATTTGGAGAGGGGTGGACATGGCCCTCTGCTGAATTTTGGAAAATCTTAGAAGCATTGCAAGAGGGCAGCGTGCAATATGGAAAAGGGCATACACAGCCTCAGGAAAAAGGTCCAGTGTGGCTAGTAGTTGCCTTAAATAAGGCCAAGCCGGGCAAGCCTTGTGAGCAGCAGAAGATCATCTGGGGTGGTAACTAGGGTTTGCATTGTGCTGTTGGGGGGGGGGGGGAGGTGGCCACTGTGGCACTCTTTGGCAGCGATGGCAGCACTGGTGCTGAAGTAAAGGCCCAGAAGTAGTGACAACTGGCTAAGACTGCTGAAGACTGTGGGCCACCCCAGCACCAATGTCATCACCACCACCAAGCAGGGTAGCCAAAAGGGAAGATGTGGGGAGATAGGAAAGTGGGGTTAGTTGAAGCACATTTGCAGTTCTAAGTGCCAGCAAGTTGCTAAGCACCCAAATTTTGATGACATTGCAGGGGTGCTGCAATGGTTATGACTCTGGAGAAGTATCATTCACGTAACTTCAAGTGATCACTGAATAGATGGTAATTAAGCAAGGGTTAATCGGTATTGTCTTATTTTTTATTTGCTGGCTAAAGAATTAATATTGAATTAAATTGCTTTATTTGCTTATTTCATATTCACTGATCATTTCACTCACATGTGTCAAATGGGTTACTGTTATGTCATTTCTCACAGTTATCTTTCCTTCATTCAGCTGAAATATAAAGAGTTTTTTTACACCTGAAAGAAGCCTGAAAAAATAAAAATGATCTCAGCACATGCCTTTTTAAAATATAAGAAAACATATATTCATAAGGTAGCATTATTTATTAAATTATTTTTCAAATTTATATAGCTGCCCGAGTCACAAAACAAGTGACTCTGGAACGGTGTCCATTACATACTGAAACTGTAAAAATCCTTGATTTTCAACAGATACTTCATACCTTATATATTTGCAAAATGGTACCATATAATAGATACAAACCCATCCATTTTTGAAAAAAGAAATTGTAATGTTTTTCTTATAAAAGCAACATTTTATTACTGTTTCTTTTTACAGAGAAAAATTTAAAAGCAAGTAGTAATATAGGCTATAAAAGTTATAGCATCATTTGCTTTGTGAAACTCTATTTTCCTCATTTTGATTAAGACAATTTGCTTTAGAAATAAATATTAATATTAACACAGTAATAAAAACAAATAGTATTATAAAACCATTTTCTGAATTTTAAAATTAAACATAGATAGCATGTATTATTCAACATAAAACAAACTTCGTGCTTTTTCTTTGACAATTTCTTACCAAATTGTTTCACGAATGACTTGCGTTTCAGTGACAAGAATTCTCTCTTCTGGGACATATAATGGATCACTATTATATAAGTGCTGTTCCCTAAGAGAAAAATGTCTTTAATACTTTTAACTGATTGTATTGGTAAAGAATATCAACATTATTTATTTCATCCTCTTTTCCTATAGGGCCAATAAACTTATAGAACAACATCAACAAACCACTGGTAATGCTTGAAAAGACAAACTGCATTATATTCCTATTCTGAAAAACATTCATTTAAAAAATTATATTGGTGTATTAAATCAAAACTTACTTTGATAATCTTAAAGCACTTTATACTACCTAATCCAAGAATCTTGTAACCCTTCAAATCTGTTCTTATTATCTCTTAGTTGAGACTTTGAATAAGGATTTAGGTAGTCCTCAAGTTACAATCCTAATTGAGTCTGTCAATTATGGCCGTAAATCATGACAGTCATAAAGGAATAACCATGTGACCAGATTCAGTTTTACAAACTTTTTCACAGTGGTTGTTAAGTGAATGCTGCAGTTGTTAAGTAAATAGTCATTAAGCAAACCCATAGTTTGCTGTGGGGGAGGGGGGTTTGCTGGAAGTAAATGCTGGTTTCTGGCAAAAATATGTAAATCATAGTCACATGACTGGCCAGTTGCCAAGCACCCAAAATGCAGTCATGCGATTGTGGGGGAGGGACAGCATCGGAACTTCAAAATCAGATCATAAGTACCTTTTGAGGAGGTCCATTGTAATTTTGAATGGTTGTTAAGCAACTGGTCATAACTCGAGGACTACCTGTATAGTTCTACAACACATAATTGATCACAAAGTTTGTACAGGGAAACAGTAAGAAGTCAATATAGTTCTATTTGTGGATTGCAGCTGTAATAATTTAAAAATGTGTTTGGCAACTCACCATATAGAAGCTAAATTGGAATGAAAATGCAAACTATGGGGAAAACGAACAACTCTACCGGTCCAATACTGAGCCACTACATGTTGCTCTAACCATGTACGTGCATCAGGTTCATCTAGAGAGAAAACAGTTATATAAAAAAGTCTTCACTATCCATCACATATATAGAGCTAAATAATGTTTGAATCAACTTGTTTATTACCAGAATTTTTCAAACAAATGTGGAGGCTTGTCCGAGTGAAATCCTAATATCAAGAGCATTTTGGTGTACTGACACAAGCATTACATTTGAAAATTCACAAGCCAGAAGCAACAACAAAAAATGAAACAAATATTCACTTTCAGTGAAATTACTTCTTGCACTTTTTTCTCAGAAAAGAACAGACATCTTTGTTTTGTTTTTTATAAGAAAACTCAGTACAAACTACCATACAATAAGATGGGAATAAACAGATTATGCCCAAGGGTACTTTGCACAGACGTTTTATTTAGTGACTTTGAGGCAAGCAACTATTTCAAAAGAGGCTTGGACATAATTTGAGTATGTTTCCCAGAAAAGAATGTCTACCTTTTTTTGGCAGAACTCTTTCCGGAAAAAACTCTGCTCTAATCCAGCTATTACACAGAGTAATGTTATATTTTTAAAAACTATTAGAAATTTCTAAGAGGGGATTTTTTAATTAATTGCATTCTTAAGAAATTATTAGTTTTGCTTCTGTTTTACTTTTTCACATATTAATAATTTTAGTTATATTTTTCAGCCCATATCGAGTCCACTGCAAGATAAAGAAGAAAGGTTAAAGACCATATAACTACCCAGTCCAGCATCTCAACCACTGCATAACACTAGCTCTGAAAGTTTTTAAACATCTTTGTAGACTCTCCAGGTTCAAAAGCCAGGTTAAAAAAATGTTAAATAATTATGTTTTCAGCTGTATATTGCATGGTGTCTTATTCAGAAAGCCTATGCAGATATTAGCTTATTCTGAGGTTCTCTTATAGAAATATAAGATGTATATACTGTATAGACTTCCAGTTTTGCACAGTAGCACATGGCTGTGGGATTGCGGAGCTTCGCATTCCACCGCTAGTTTTGCTCTGCCAGGGGACCCTAAATGGGTCTAAAGTCATCCCGGAGAGACTTCCGGTTTTGCGCAGTACCGCAGCAGCCAAGGGATCACGGGGTTCTGCAACCTATGGCTGATTTCTACCTGCCAGGGGACCCTAAATGGGCCTGAAGTTGCCTCATAGAGGCAACATAGAAGGGGGAAGTCCCGCTGATTGCAGAGAGATGGCAGTCGATTCGATAGGTTAGGGAAAAGCCCTCCAGAAACTGGCAGAAGAGGCTAGCTTAATGTCCGAGTCTAGCCCAAGTTACAAGCAACCGAAGTCCAAAAGTACTACTTCAAGCTGATTGTAAATGTGTTTGGAACTGGGTAAGAACAGTGATTTTCTCTCTTCTACTTGGAAATTGATTTCCTGGGAAAAAGAAAAATCCCAAGAAGCAAAAAGCCTCCGAAAGTGAGAAGGAGGAGGACCTTTGCCCCACCCTCCTGCAGACGGAAGTGGCAAATTAACCCTTTCAGGGGCAAGAGAAATATATTGAAATGAAAATATAAGACTTAATTTGAACAAGTTTGAAATTGATAGAATCTGTTAAAATTTTCCTTTTATATCATGAAAATAGAAGTAAATAATTGTCTATTACTGAAGGAACTGGTGCTGACATCTAGTGGTGGATGAAAATATACAACAGCTGCTCTATTACAGGGACTGGCAAGGTCGAGGAAAAGATAAATTTGATTCTGGTGTCCTTCAATGTCTTAATAACAGAGATCAGCTATGACAAAAGAAAAAAGAAAACATCTTGGGCTTTCTACAAAATGAGAATTATAAACTCTAAAAAAAAAAAGGAATTGATCTTTCTGGATTACAAATACTAACTCAACTCAACTGTGACTCTAAAGCTGTCTGCAGATAAAGGAAAACCCTGATTTTTGGCTATCATGGAAAACCAGAGATCTGCAGAAAGAATATACCAAGAAAAAACAAATACTTTCTAGAAGGAGATCTATGCTATGTTGCAACTAATCCAAACAACAATAATCTCAAACCACAAGGAAATTAAAGATAACATTGAAAACATAAACGAACATACCTCCAATTTAACTTTACAACATAAAAATTCACAGAAAATAAAAATAGAGAGTTAGCAGAAAAAACAGACAACTGCATATGAGACAGGAGAGAGATTTCAAGAAGTAAGTATGACTTAACCCAGATGGAAAAAAATTTAGAGGAAACTCTGGACATGGAAAAGACAAACTACACTTTAACATTACAAAATAAGTTTGAGGACAAGAAAAAAGATTTGGCAAAATGGATTTTGCCAGAAGAATTACAAGAACATGAGAGACAAAAAATAATAAATAAAATTTAAAAAGAAAAAAAGGAAAAGATTTTCAAAGAATACAAAGGGGCGAAACCTTCCTATTAAAACATCTTACCTGTTTTGCCTTTTGTACCTGCAACAACATTTATAAGATTATGGGAAGATTCTTTGATTCATCAAAGCATATTGAACAGGGAAGATGTTGGCCAAAAAAAAGGCTAAAGTGAGAATTAAGAAATTAGATGATGGGAATTACCAGAGGGAGTATTTAAAAATTAAACTTTTGTTTGAATATTGTTAAAGAAATAGAAAGATTTTGTATATATATGAAGATTAGTTTAAGAGGGATGAACCCTCAAGTAATATAGTATGCCTTCTTTCTTTCTTCTTTTGTGTCTGTTTTTTTGACATAAGGAATATAAAAATGTTGGGATGGTTTACATAAAAGAAATGTTTTCTCTGTTTTGTCTTTTTTCCCCCTTATTTCTCTTTAAGATATGAGAAATGTAAAAATGTGATGGCTTGTATGAGAAAAAAGACTTAAATACTTAAGTGTAACTAATTTTGAGAAAATCTTAACCAGTAAGAATGTTTTGAATATTGTGGGGAAAACAAATTTAAATAAGAATGTAAACAGGATTTATGACAAGATAATCAATGAAAAGAAGCTTTATACTGATGTGGTTATTATTTGGAAAAACATGAGAAAAATGTTTATTTTTAATTGTCATTTATTTAAATAAGAACTATATTAATTTAAGGTTGGCAAAAGAATATTATTGGAAGAAGAGGAAATCAAGTAAAGCTATTATATGGACTAGAGAATTATAGAAATTAATTGTTATTATTTTTTAAACACTAACGCAGACAACACAATGTTTAACAAACATTAAGGTGTATGTTAAAAATTAATAAAACATATTTAAAAAATAATAATAAAGTCGCCCCAGAGAGGCGACAAAGAAAGAGGGGTGCTCCGATGATCGCTCTGAACAAAAGAGGGGTGCTCCGATTATAAGACCCCTGAAAAGAAGAATTGTTACAAAATTCAGCAGTCATTCCGCTCAATCCGGGGGAAGCCCTCCAACCCGACAGGAGAAAGGCTGGCCACACCTTGCTGACCAGCCCAAGCTAATAGCAGCCGAAGTCCAAAGGCACTAACCAGAACAATGGTGAATAGCATACTTAAAACTGGGTGAGGAATTTGATCTTCTCTCTCCTATTTTATATCTGATTTCCTGGAAAAGATTCCCAAGAAGCAAAAATCCTCCCAAAGTGAGAATGGCGGGGACTACACCCCCATCCTCCTATAGACAGAAGTGGCGAATTAAACTCTTATGGGAACCAAAAATATATTGAAATGAGGTTAAAAATACTACAGTTTGGATAAATTTGAAAAATAAGAAAATTGCTAAAACTTCATACCTGAAAAAGTATTGATGAAATTATAAAAAAAATAACTCTTTGCTTTAAAAGTTGGAAAATGAACAGTGACATCTAGTGGAGGATTAAGAGAAAACTATAGCTGTATTGACTCAGAATTTGGCAAGATGCCCAGAAATAGCAAAAAACAGCTGGGAATAAAGCATTGAGCTATCTACTACAGAGTGAAACTATATATGTTTAGAAACTGCTGACCTTCTGGGATTATAAATACACTAATCTGCATTTTTAAGTTTAAGAACTGTTTGCAGAGAAAGAAAAACCTTGGCCTTTGGCTAATCTTCTAAAAGGGAATTCTGGAAAGCTTTCAGGAGGTTAACTTTGGATTGAAATCTTGGCTGGTTGATAATTATAAGACCCCTGAAAAGAAGAATTGTTACAAAATACTGTTTTCAGTGATGCTTTGATAAATTGGAAACCTATTGGATTATAAAAAAAACATATATAAAGATAAGAACTACATAATACTTGGTTGTTTGGATTTTAAGATGGACGGTTTGATAAAGCTAATTAAAGAGACTGTGGTACTGGTGAAAAACTACTTAGAGGGGGGAGATAAAATGGATGTTGTATATTTATCTAACAGTGATAGAAAACCACACCTAACACCTCTTCCTGAAGACTCCAGCTTGGAACATCAGAGATCTGCAGGAAAAATGACTCAAGACAAAGCAAACACATTCCAGGAGAAAATATATGCAATGCTGTGACGGATTCAAATGACAATTGTCTTAAATCATGAGATTAAAAACAACTTTGATAACATAAATGAACATATCTCTAACTTAAACTTACAATTAAATAACGCTCAAAAAATGACGACAAAGAATGAACAAACAAATCAGACAACAGAATACAAATCAGAGGAAAATGACTCAAATGTGGAAGCTACAAATGAAGAAAACTACAACTTAATACAAACAAAAGAAAATCCCCAAAATTTTGCTACAACAAAGGAAATAAAAAAGTTTTATCTTCCAGGACCTCAAAACAAACTGGTGGACAAAAAAGATGATTTAATAACATGGATTAAAGAGCTGTCAGGGGAACCATCAAAGTGTGGGAGACAAAAAATGAATATTCTACACAACTTGTCTTTTTTATCCCCAACAACATCTACAAAAATACAACCTGGCAAGCTAAACCTACTGATTTGGAAAGCGACCTGGCAAAAGAAGATTAGAGTTAGAGTTAAGAGATGTGATTCAATTTACCAGATGGAATACTATATGACTAAACACTTGTTTGAATAAAATTAAAAAATATATAAAGTTTGGATATGAAGAGGCCCTATAGTAAGATTACTAGATGGTGTACTATATGGTTAAATACTTGTTTGAACATGGCCAAAAGAACAGACAAAGCTTGGACATAAAGGGGCCCTATAGTAAGAGGGATAAGATATATAACTAGTATAATACTTTTATAATATATGAAATGTAAAAATATTGAGATGGTGTATTTGAATGAAAAGTTTGGATATTCAAAGATAATGAACTTTGAGAAAATCATAACTGATAAGAGTGGTTTGAATACTGAGGGGAAATTAAGCTTATTTATTTTATTTATTTATTTATTTATT